>NW_026881891.1:0-358767 GCF_032173495.1 Musca vetustissima
GATGTATGGAAATGCTTTAAGAAATTCGTAGTTATGTGTATAAAAAGTACAAAATGGTACTAAATTTAGTACTTTTTCATTTAGTTGAGTGTATAGAGATGGACTACTGACAATCGGAATTAGGACAACTATTGGAGTACAGGATTGATGTAGACTTAAAAAAGTGTACTTATGTGTACGAAAAGTACTTAATGGTACTAAATTTGTAAGTTGGATTTAGGTGAACAGATACAGCTGGAGTCTTCAAATTGGGAATTAAATGACTGTTACAGTGTAGGATTTGAGGTAGTTTCGTACTTATTGGTACGAAAAGTGCTAAATGGTACAAAATTTAGTACATTTTTGATTTTGCTTGAACGGATAGAGCCGGAAATATAAAATTTGGAATACAGATTACTGTTCAAGATTGAGCTATAGAGACATCTTTGGAAATTCGTATTGATGTGTACGAAAAGTACTTAATGACACTATATTTGGTACAATTTGGATTT
The DNA here is from genome assembly GCF_032173495.1 of Musca vetustissima. Lineage (NCBI taxonomy): Eukaryota > Metazoa > Arthropoda > Insecta > Diptera > Muscidae > Musca > Musca vetustissima. The sequence goes on from NW_026881891.1 coordinate 492, forward strand.
GGGTGAACGGAGATAGCTGGAAACCTAAAATATGGAATAATGGTTGATGTTGGAGTATAGAATTATGATACGAAAGCATAGTACTTTTGTGTACTAAATGGTACCTTATTTTGTACTACCTGATTATGTGTGAACGGATTGAGCTGGATTTTAGAATTTTGGAATAAAATTACTAAATGGGAAAAAGTACTAAATGGTACCAAATAGTTTAGAAATTGTTTTTGTATCAGCAGATAGGGCTGAGATCCTGAAAATTTTGAGCTGGATTTTAGACTTTGGAATAAAATTACTAAATGGGAAAAAGTACTAAATAGTACCAAATAGTTTACAAATTTTGTTTGTATGAGCGGATAGGGCTGAGATCCTGAAATTTTGAATTATAATTACAGTTGGAGTACAAGATTGAGATATGTCGGTAGTTTTGAAATTTCGTCTTCATGTATACTAAATTTGGTACAATTTAGATTCAAGTGAACGGATAGACATGGAAAACTTAAGTTTGGAATGAAAATTATTGGAATTTCATACTTATGAATACGAGAAGCACTAAATGGTACTAAATATGGTACAATTCGTTTTTGTTTGAGCGAGAATCCAAAAAATTGGAATTAAAATTATAGTTGGAGTGCAGGATTGAGACATGGAGGTAGTTTAGGAATTAAGGTAGTAGTTTAGGAAATTCGTAATTATGGGTACGAAAAGCACAACGAAATCTGGTACATTTTGGTGAATGCTCTGTCTATTCTTAAATTTGGACTTAAGATTGCTATTTGAAATCAGGTTTAGAATATTATGATATGTTTGGAATGTGGGTACGAAAAGTACCAAATCTGGTACAATTTGGATTTTAATGAACAGGCAGAGCTGGAATTCTTAAATTTGGAGTGATCGTAACTCCAAAGCAAAATTGAGGTACATTTGGAAATTCGTATATAGGAGTACAAAAAGTACTAAATTTGGTACAATTTGTACATTGGTGGAATTAAGATTGTTGTTAAAATGTAGGGTTGATGAAGTGTTAGAAATGTTTACTTATGAGCATGAGAAGTTCCAAATGAGAAACGATTTGGATTTGTTTTAATCCTGAGATTTCGGATTTTAGAAACTCGAATTTTTATGCAATAAATTTACAGTAAATTAAACAGAAAATGCACTAAATTTGAAATAAGTTTTTGGTATTAATTGGTACTGAATTTAGTGGTGGTGATGAGGATCAGTGGCGACATTCGAAACTATAGTCTTCCCTGCCTTAAGCCTCGGCGGACACATACAGTAATAAAAAGTTGTTTTTTTTATAAAAACAACAACTCACTCTCATTGCGGAAATAAGTAAAACCAGTGAGCGGTGCAGTATAGTCGGACGGGGCCGACCATATGGTACCCTACACCAGCAACGTACACAGGATTTCATTTCGGGGGGGGGGGGGGGGGGGGGGGGGGCCCGGTAGTACAAAATGAAAAAATTCGCTTTGTAAACATGAATTTACTGTGAAAAAAATTAATTTCGGGGGGGGGGGCCCGGGCCCCCAGGGCCGCCCCCCTGCGTACGTCCCTGCCCTACACAACTACTACGAAAAGCCTGGGCAATATTTCGTGATATTTGCACCCTTTTTACCGATTATAGATCAACAACTCCTCTTTCTAAGTCTTGCATATTTTCCAAAATGTTTTTTCTTGAATTGAATTTTTACGCCATACAATAAAAAATTGGTTACTTTAGGTTTTGGTTGATTTGACACTCGGAAAATTGACCGATCATCATCTAAACAACCGCTGTAAGTATTTGGTCAGATCCCCTTCACCTTGTAAAATATGTGATGTTCTTTATATAATAATTGCCTCTAGAGCGACTAGAAAATCTGGCAAAATTAAAGTTTTCGGTTCATTGTGCGCCCTGAATGAAATCTCAACTTCACCGAAATTTATAAGCATCGTCCTTGACCATAATCGGAACTTCAAGTACAATTTCAAAGCGATCAGCGCGAGATTTCCGTCCTCTAATGGAGTAATAGTAATAATATGCACATAGTCACCTTTAATTAATTACGTATAACTCCCGCATCGGAGTACATACAGCCATATAATTGGTATCAATTTGAAGGTCAACAACTCATCTTGGACATACTATCAACATCTCTAGTATATGTCCTTCAGGAGCAAGTATATACGCCCCAGAATAAAAAAATTGTAAGTCAGGGTCTATTTGACCGATCTTTATCAAAACAGGCATGCTTATTCTTAGGCCGATCCCCTTCTACATGTAAAATTTGATGATGTTCGGACCATAACTGCGGCCTCTGGAGCGACCAGAAAAACCGACAAAAATTTAGTATTTGGTCCATTTCATCCCCTAAATATTAACCAATAGGGGTCTTCATTGGCCAGAACCCATCCTACATGCAAAATTTCGTGAAGATTGGTCCATAACTGTGGCCTGTATCGTGTTTACAAATTATAATGGACAGACGGACGAACGCACAGATCGACTCAGCTAGTCGAGATATGACTATCGGTATACTTAAAGGTGGGTCTAGGACCAATATTTCGCGGCGTTACAAACTTTTGGGGCTGCACAAAGCTATAATACCCTGACAACATAGTTGTGTAGGGTATAAAAATATCAAACGTTTGAGTAAAAAACTATTGTGGTATATTAATTAACCAATTTATATTAAAAAACAAAAACTTTTTTTGAATTCCCTTTCCGCATACGAAGTTGCGGGCATTTCGCTAGTTATTCATAAATGAGGCAGATATGGATAAATCCATTCAGCTCTCTGCAATATGTAGATCGTTATAAAATCCTAGAATTAATATTCATGTTTCGCAGGCATTTGTCACAAATCTAATTTATTAATATGCGATCTTCTTTATTTTTGTCTTAATAAATGATACGCTAGAAAATTATCTACGAAAATCTCTTGAATAATTTTGTGGTTTCATTTTGCCTTTTTCGCACTAAAACGACCCTTAATCTCAAATAACAAAAAAAAACGAAACGATTCCAAGAATTCAATTTGTTCTTCCATCTAGTTTCTAGTTCAGAATGATTTTTTTTTCTCCTATAACTTACTTACCCACCTTTACCGCTTAATATTTCCTTAATGGCAAACCTCATGTTTCTTCCCCTTTTTTGTTACTCTTTATGTTGCTCTCGATGATCCTTATCAGAGCAGCAGATGAATCCAAAAAGAGGAAGTTGTAGTGGCAACACCAAACCGAAGCCAGTCAGTCAGCCTACCAACCAACCAAGCTACCAACCAAGAAAACTAACAAAGTAAAACTATCTGAACGTAATTCGATATCCGTTTAATATGCCCGGCATATAACTAAACTAACTGACAAATAGATATATTGACTGGTTGACTGACTGACTGACGGCCTGTCTGACACACCAGTGTGGTATGAAAAAGAAAAAAAACTTGTGAATATAAAATTGAAAAAATGAATTTGAAACAAATGGAAGCTGGATCTGCCACAGCAATCAATGAATACTAATCTTAATGTGGCCAATGCCATCCGTGTAAAAACATGTTACCATACCACCCTGCTGGAGTTTGATTTCCAACTAAGACATCCTCTCACTTGAAAAGACTCAGCACACGGGTGCTCCCTATGCCCAGTGAAAGTTGAAAAGAAACTCTGGAAAATAGAATCAATCATCAATCAATGCTTAACCATAATCAACTTAATCCAATTCACATTGCCCCTCTGCACACACATATCTCTCGATAAGGGGGTAGGCCAGTAACATCATCAATAGATAGATAGATACAGATGTTTAACACACACTCAAATTACATTATTACCGCCAACATGATAAGGGCAAATGGTAACATTCTTCAAGTTTCTTTCATCCGAAAATCAGTTTCCTTTTTCTCTTTCGTGGTTACATTACAATTAGATATCAAACTTCTGCTGGAGCATGATTATGAAACAAGGTGCCAGCAGGATATTGACGAGCTGGATTCTATCTATTACAATTCTGTCATATTCAAAAAGGACAATAGTCCATTATCACATTTTTCTATATCTAATTTCTAAACAAGGAATAAAGGGTAGAAGAGACGATTTCAAAATCGTTTACAAATAATTGTATTTTATTAAGGATATCGAATTGTAATTAATTTAATTATCATCGCCTAGTGTAGAAATCATTAATCAACTAATTAATTGTAATTTGTCCCAAGAGACAAATCATATAACTTACTTACATAGATGGCTTATGACAGAACGTATGCCGAGCTTAAAAAAGATTTCCAAGCGCATCGAGCGCATCTCATCCAATTGGAAAGACCATTTCTCGAGATTATGTCTTCTAATTGATCTTTCCATCGGATTCATGGCCTTCCCCTTTCTGCGTGAACTATCGAAAAGTCTCATCCAATCTCACAACATGGCCTAGCCAACGAAGTCGCTGTAGCTCGATCCGTCTAACTATGTGGATGTCCGGGAATAGATGTTATAGCTAATGGTTCATTAGATGACGATAATCACCGTCGACGCAGATGTGGCCTTAGATCATCCGGAGAATTTTTCTCCCAAACACTTCAAGCACTGCCTCATCTGCTTGCGCAAGTACCCATGCTTCAGATCCATACACCAGCACGGGTAATATCAGCACCTTCTACAGTGTGAGTTTGGTCTGGCGAGAGGTGGCCTTGCTTTTTGGTTGCTTTCTCAGACCGTATGCCGAGCTTAAAAAAGATTTCCAAGCGGATCGAGCACATCTCATCCAATTTGAAAGACCATTTCCAGAGATTATGTCTTCTACTTGATCTTTCCATCGGATTCATGACCTTCTCCTTTCTGCGTGAACCATCACTTGGCTCGCTTTTCATCCAATCTCACAACATGGCCTAGCCAACGTAGTCGCTGTACCTCGATCCGTCTAACTCTGTGGATGTCCGGGAATAGATGTTATAGCTAATGGTTCATTAGACGACGAAATTCACCGTCGACGCAGATCTGGCCATAGATCTTCCGGAGAATTTTTCTCTCAAACACTTTAAGCGCTGCCTCATCTGCTTGCGCAAGTACCCATGCTTCAGATCCATACAACAGCACAGGTAATATCAGCACCTTCTATTTTGGTATGGCGAGAGGTGGCCTTGCTTTTTGGTTGACTTCTCAGACCATAGTAGCATCTGTTGGCCAACACTATTCTCCTCCGGATTTCAAAGCTGATGTTTTTAGTTTTGTTTATAGCGGTATCGAGGTATATAAAATCGTTCACTACCTCGAAGCTGTAGTTTTCAAGTTTCACAGTTGGACCGAGTCTACTGGATGTCTTGCGCATTGATACCATCAGCTTGGTCTTTTCGCAATTTACTGCCAGTCCCACTTTAACAGACTCCTTCTCAATTTGTTCAAAGGTGGTTGTTACCAATGTACGACCCATTACTGATCGATGTCATCGGCGTAGGCGAGTAACATATGCTGTTTGGTGTATATAGTGTCATTTCGGTTCATATATGCAATTCGTATGACCCTTTCCAGCAGGATGTAAAACAGGTCACACGACAAACTATCACTTTGTCTGAATCCTCGTTTGGTATTGAAGGGCTCCGAGAGGTCCTTTCCGACTTTAAATGCTGACCTTGACTCAGTTAAAGTTATCCTGCATAGCCGTATTAATTTTGCAGGAATGCCAAACGCAGACATGGCTATAAATACCGGATAGGGCTATAAATATCTATTCGACGAATAGGTGGAATTTGTCGGTGTGTTTTTCGTGGGTCTTTTTCAGGATTTTGCGCAGAGTGAAAATCTGGTCAATGGTGGATTTGGCAAGGAGACTTATTCCTCTATAGGTGGCACATATCGTCTTGTCTCTTTTTTTTGTGCACGGGACAAAGGATGCTGAGGTTCCAATTATTGGCATTCCTCTAGTCAAATTGTACTAATCAGCTGGTGGATGATCCTGACCAGCATCTGAATAGTTCGGCTGGTAATCCGTTGCCTCCTGCTACTTTATTGCTACTTTAACCCCATCTTGGGTAGGTGGTATACACTACACCATTCCGTCATCTCTTATTGTTTCCGGGGTATCTTCTTCACCGCCACTATTTGATAGCAGAAGCTTTTCAAAATGCTCCTTCCAGATCCTCAACACGCTGTCTGTATCTGTCACCAGGAGGATGTGTCTGCACCAAAGTCTTCGGTTTAGTGTTTTACTCATTGCTAAAATATCAGGACTACATTCTGACTCCTGTACATCTCGATTTGCTCATGCTCACGTTTTTCCGGTTCTTTCTTCTTCTTTTTTCTGAAAAGACGATTCTCCTCTCTCCTTTTCTCCCGATTTTTCTCCATCGCATTATGTGTTGCTACTGTCTGCAGGGTTGACATATACACTGCATTGTTCACTTTACTAACTGCCACAGTGTAATGGTCCGAATCGATATTCGCTCCTCGCATTGATCGAACGTCTAAAACACTGGATGAATGCCTTCCATCTATCACAACATGCTCAATTTGATTTCTCGTTGCTTGATCAGGGGAAATCCAGATGGACTTCTGTATATCGAAATGCTTGAATCTGGTGCTACTAACTACCGTGTTTTTTGCTGCCGCGAAGTCAATCAACCGTTGTCGTATGTATATTTCTTCGGGGAGGCTGAATTTTCCGACGGTGGTAAAAATGTCTTTCGTCTGTTCATCTCTGTCTCCGGTCGGAGCATGGGCACAAATAAGATTGATGTAAAAGAACTTCGTTTTTATGCGGATTATAGCAATTCGCTCATCTTCTGGAGTGAATCTGGAGACGAGGTCTTTTATTCTCCTGTTAACCATAAATCCGCGGCGAAATTCACGTCTAGTTTCATGGCAGCTATAATACAGGGCATAATCATCTGATTTATTTGCGCCAGTCCCTTTTCATCGCATTTCCAGTAAGGCAATAATATCGGCTTTGTACTTTTGAGTACATCCGCCAAAACGAAAACTGCGCCTGTTCTATACAACGTGCCCACATACCAAGTACAGATTCGCTGATCGTGGTCCTTTATATGATTTTACATATTAGGAGGGGATTTCCTAGTGTGGGCAATTGTCCCAACGCCTCAATCCATTTTTTATACCCTCCACCATAGTATGGAGGGTATATTAATTTTATTTTTCCGTTCGTAACTCATCGAAATAATCATCATTTCTGACCCTATATATTCTTGATCAGCGTAAAATTCTAAGACGATCTAAGCATTTCCGTCTGTTGTAATCACTCTAGCGTCTAAATGAGTTGAGATAGATCGCCAAAATTTTGCACAGAGTCGTCTTTTGTCTGCAGGCAGGTCAAGTTCGAAAATGGGATATATCGGTCCACGTTTAGGCATAGTTTCCACATAAGGGTACCCCCCAATTTCCGTATTTTAGGGTTCTTGAGCGCGTTTTTCAACCGAATTCTCTGAAATTTGTTATATTGAGGTGTTATTGGGTACCAAATTTCTCCACAAAAAAATTATACATATTGGTCCATTTTTTCTGGTAGCCCCCATATAACGGTACCCTCTAATTTCCAGTATTTTGGGGGTTTTGATCGTAGTTTTCAACTGAATTGGCTGTAATTTAATACTTTGAGTTCTTATTGGGTAGCAAATCTCTTCACTAAAAATTATAAATATGGGTCCATTATTTTCTGGTAGCCCCCATATAAGTGTACCTTCCAAATGTCGATATTTTGGGGTTCTTGAGCGCGTTTTTCAACCAAATTCGCTGAAATTTGGTATTTTGTAGTGGTATATGGTAACAAATTTCCCTACAAAATTAATATGCACAACCTTTTTGGGGTAGTCCCTATATAACCCCTATTTATACCCTACACAACTATGTTGTCAGGGTATTATAGCTTTGTGCAGCCCCAAAAGTTTGTAACGCCGCGAAATATTGGCCCTAGACCCACCTTTAAGTATACCGATATTCTTATCTCGACTAGCTGAGTCGATCTAGACATGTGTGTCCGTCCGTCCGTCCATTATAATTTGTAAACACAGGCCACAGTTATGGACCAATCTTCACGAAATTTTGCATGTAGGATGGGTTCTGGCCAATGAAGACCCCTATTGTTTTTGGGAAAGATCGGTTAATATTTAGGGGATGAAATGGACCAAATACTAAATTTTTGTCGGTTTTTCTGGTCGCTCCAGAGGTCGCAACAATGGTCCGAACATCGTGAAATTTTGCATAGAGAAGCAGATCGGGCCAAAGAATAAGCATGCCTGTTTGGAGAAAGATCCAAATGACAAAATTTGTATTCTATAGCGTATATATTTACCCCTGAAGGACATATGCCCGAGAAGTTTATATTATATTCAAGAGGAGTGGTTGACCTTTAAATTAAGACCAATTATATTGTTGTATGTGCTCGGATGTGGGAGTTACACCTAAATATTTACAGGTATCTTCGTATTCGTATATTATTTAGTAACCCATTATCACTCTGGAGAGCGGAACTATAGCGGTGATGATCAGATAATAATTTTGGAATGAAGTGGACCGAAAACTTAACTTTTGTGTTATTTTCGAGTCGATCTATAAACCTCAAATGAAAGCCGAACATCACAACACAACCCACGGTGAAGGGAGTCTGGACAATAGTTGTACTGAATACTCGTAATATTCGGAAAATATATCAGTGTGAGGAAGAGGTGCTGTTTACCTCTAATCGGGCAAGAGGGTGCAAATATCACGAAATATTGCCCAGTCTCGGAATAAACATCAGCAGAAAATTTGAGTTCCGTGGTAATTGTGTAGGCTATCGTATGATCGGCCCCGTCCGACTATACTGCTCCGCTCACTGGTTTTATATTAAAATAGTTATACAATTTGTTCCGCGTTTTGGGTTTGGTTCTAAGACTCTATTGTAATCATATCACCTTCGGAGGATATCGTGATAAAAAACTAGAACGTAAGGTTCGATAATGAACTATAACCCGTATTTAGACCTAGCCCCTGTGTGGGAGGTACCAGAAGGAGTGAACCAATATTCCCCCATCTTCGAACATTAACTAAGATTGGATTGAAATCAAAATTTTCTGAAACAAATTTGGTCCAAAGGAACATGGGGTCTAGAACCATTTTAACCGTGTCAAAGTGTATACAGCTCTCATTATCCATAAAGCTGAGGGTATAATTGTCCATTAAAAATTTCTGAAATTTGTTTTATTTTTTACATTGTTGTTTATATAACCGGTTTATGGAAATGTCGATATAGGTCCACTTTTTGGTATTTTCCCTATATTTTCATTTCAAGTACCTGTCAGTATATCTATGGTGGAGGGTATCCAAAGTTCGACCCGGCCGAACTTAACGCTTTTTCACTCGTTTATAGTTGTTATGGTGAACTCGCCGCACATATCAGCTCACTATTTTAACGGATGATGAATGTAGGTACCTCAGGTGACACCGGTGATCCCGATGTTCGATATGTTCAAGTTCTTAGCTCATTGCCTGAATATCGTAGACAGGTTGTCTGTAATTTGATAAATAATTTTCTCAGGTCACATGACCTACTAGCAGACAATTTACAATGACATAGTCTCCATATAATTTTAGGAATTTTTAATCCACTCTGATTTAACATTTGGATATTTCGCATAGATAAGGTTTTCTTCTACTCGAATTAGCTTGTAGATCGGAACACAAATGCAAAGTAAGTTCCGTATATTTCGGTTTTGTCCCCCAAAGAAAATTGGCATACATGTGAAGAAAAGTAGGTGGCAACTATTTTTAATTTTTGTAATAATTTACATTACCCTCTAAACAAGAAGAAGTCATTAAGATCAGTTGACAAAATCTACCTCTTACACGGATGTTAGCTACAAGCAAAATATGCACCTTTTTTATGACCTGAGCCGCAATGAAGACAAAATTTCACAACAAAAAACCTTCATCAACTACCATCTGAGAGAGTCACTTGAATGCATTCCACTTTTTTTTGTTGCCGCTGTCGTTGGGGTATGAAAAACGTCAACGCCACCATTTGGCGGCACCGATAAGCGCTATTAATTAGATAAATATCTTGAAAAATTGTGTGTTGAACCGTAATTAGATTTACTTGGGTGTTTTTAGTCAATGTCGCTATCGCGGCTGTTGTTGTTGCTGTTGCTATTATTATTGTTGTTTCATGTTAAGCCGTAAATGCTATTCTGCCACTCACTTGCAATTCTCGTCGAGATCTGAAAAGTAATGAAGTGAGTGAACGAACGAACCAACGAGCAGTCAGCCAGCCAGTGAGGAGCAGGCGAGCGTCCAAGTGAATGAGTGCCCGGCTGGGCTGACATGTGATTAATCATTGACACCTTGGCATCCAACGGCATTTTGTTGTTTCATTATGCACGCCAGACACCAATCCAACCCCAACAACGACAACAACGACCACAAATGAATATCTATCATCATGTGCTGGGCCAACACGAATGTTGGCAGTCAGGAACAGCAAAGGCAAAAAAAAAAAGAATGCGAAAATTACAAAAAAAATAAAACAACAATTTGAAATAGTAGTAGAATATGAATTGTGTTGTTGTTGTTGTTGCTGCTGTTCTTCGTATCTAACAACAATAATTACATGTCATATCAAAGCAAATGCACTCGAAATGTTATTCATCATCGGCCATCAGAGTGATCAGTGTTGCAAAACTATAACATTTTCAAAAAAAATGCCCTCCCCCAAAGGCAAAATTCTAGACGCCGCCATTTAGTTATGTCAACGTTTGGTTTGATGTTAGAATTAAGTTTTTTTCTACAGATTTTCTAATGTGGAATGTTAATCGTGGCGCTCTTTTTTTAAATTGTAGCACTTACCGTTGACGGAACATCAAGTTCTTAGCCAATGATATACTTCGACCATTCGCATAGACATCGCTTTGATTTCTTGGTATTTAGAGTGACAAGCAAAGACCTGCATCCATCAATCAATCCATCGACTTTGCAATTCAAAACAAATTCCATTGTCGAATAACATTTCAATGGAAACCTTGTTCGAACAGCATTCCTAGTTAGGTTGTAATTAAACGTTTCTGTTATGTTGTGTTACGGTTTCTATGTAGATTTTTTTAACGGATATGGGAATTTTTGTTGCCTTTAATTATATGGAATTTCCAATAACAAACTGCATATATGCGAATAAATACCTTAATTAAGGGAATATATTGCCAAATAGCATCTAAAGTATTCAGCCAGTGAGAAAAGTAGCTAAGTCGGCCGACTATATTATACCCTTCTTCACTTTGGGTATATTTGGGAGATAAATCCTAACAGAGATCAATCCGTACACATGTCATTCGGCATCATATGTACAAATTTAATTTCGTTTCAAATTTCAGTCGTTGTGCAAAATTTCGTGTCAATCGGACGAAAATATATATGGGAGCTATATCTAAATCTAAACTGATTTTAAGAAAACTTGACGCCCCTTAGTTTGTACTAACTTCAGTGGGGAAGGTACTAGGGATACATAATCGAACGCAAAAGTCGACTTTTAGACTTTTCGATTTTTGCCCCTGACCAAAAAGTCGATTTTTGGACTTTTCGATTTTTGCCTTTTACTAAAAAGTAGACTTTTCGATCTTTCGAATTTGTCAAACCTGTTCAAAATCGATTTTCGACTTTTACCAAATAAAGCAAAAGCGACTAAAAATTTTTGGTTTTATAAGAATTGTTGTCAACAGATGAAAAAAGTTTTGGAATCTGTTATTTTTGAACCATTTCGACTTTGTGATAATAAACCAAGAATTTATGAAGAAAGTCGATTTTGAAAAGTCGACTTTACGATTTTTTCAAAGGTCAAAAGTCGACTTCGACTTTTAGACTTTTCCATACAAAAAGTCGATTAATCGAAAGTCGATTTACTTATGCCTAGAAGGTACCAAAAGGAATGGACCAATGGGTCCCATCTTGGTGAAGGCAATTGGTTGTGCAAAATTTTCTTCAAATCAGACTATCCATTTCCCTGACATTTGATGCCATCTTCAAACATAATCTAATCAATTTTGTGTGGGAGGTAGTAATGGACCGATGTTCCCCATCTTCGAATTTAAACTAACTTTGGAAGAAATACAGCGTAACAACCATTCTAAATCCAAATAAAATCTTACCATTCTCCCCTATTACTTCCAACGGTTCTACTATCTCCTCTATAGATTCGTTAAATATTTGTTCGCAATCAGCTGCTCAACCCATCGTGTTTTACAATGTGAATGTAGTTGTTTGAAAGATTTTTTTGCTCGAAATATTCTAAGAAAGTAGTAGACCTTTTTGGATTTTCTAAAGAAAGAGCAAATGTCCCAAATTCTAGAAAATATACTACAAATTTCTCGAATCTTCGAAGCTGAATTTCAACTTTAATTGTGAAAAGAAAAATTTATGTAGGGGAGACTGGGGCACCTTCGGCATCGGGGCACCTTCGGCAATCGCGTTTTCGATATGAAGCTCTCACCGTACATCACTAGTTTCGATACATAGGTATCGAATATCGAAATAAATAACTGACACAAAGTTTGAAATTTCTAGCTAATAAACTTATTTAGATACATGGGTTTTTATATTTTTATAGATGTTTCTGTAATATTTCAATTCCACTTCGTAAGTATTTCGCGTATAAAACTTTTTAAATTTTTAAGACAATATTATTAAAAAGTGGCTAACTACAATGTGTATTATTATATAAATGTTTAAAAATATAATCTTACAATTAGTTCTATTTATTCGTCCTGGGACTGTCTAGGCTCGACACTAAGCGATTATCATATTTTGCTTGCATTGCAAAATTTCTTTAGAGATAAACCAGTAAGGAAAGTAGTAAAGTCGGACGGGCCGACTATATGATACCCTTCACCACTTTGGGTATAATCAACAGATGGAATCTTGACAGACGTCGCATTTTTGAAGAATTAACATTAAATTAAACATTTCATTCCGCAAGCTATACTAAATTATGGTCAGATATAGAGTTGCTCCTTACAATGGGACAAAATTATGTAAATAAATTTTAAGAAAAAATATCGAATATCACATGTTAAGTTACTCTTATTTCAGTATGGTTTTGCATTCGGCCACATTCTGAACTCTTCATTTACTTATAAATCCATATTTCGTGCAAATCGAAGGATATATAGGGACTTTGGTGCACTATTTACCTTAAATAGGACGTAAATATATGCATATGGGACCTATATTTAAATCCGAACCGATTTTCAGGAAATTTGACACACATCGTTCTAAGCTTAATTTAATAGGCTGTGCCAAATTTCGTGGAAATCGAAAGACATTTAGGGAAATTAGTGCACCATTTACCTTAAATCGGATGAAAATATATATGGGAGCTATATCGAAATCTGGGCCGATTTTCAGGAAACTTAACACACATCATTCTAGACCAAATTCAGTACGCTGTGGCAAATTTCGTGCAAATCGAAAGATATTTTGGGACTTTAGTGCACCATTTACCTTAAATCGGACGAAAATATATATGGGAGCTATATCTAAATCTGAACCGATTCTTCCCAATTTCAATAGGGTTCGTCCTTGGGCCAAATAAGTGAACTGTGCCAAATTTCATCCAAATCGGACCACACATGCGACTTGTACTTTGTTAACAAAAATACATGGACGGACGGACAAACGGACATGCATAAATCGACTTAAAAAGTGATTCTATGCATATTCTCAAAAGGAACCATGTGTCTACCTCGTTTCCTTTTGCCTGTTACAAACATATGCACAAAGACATAATACCCTGTACCACAGTGTGGTGAAAGGTATAAAAATTGATATTTAGGCAGAATTGTGCAAATCGACTATTAGGGGTTTTTGCAAATAGTGAACAGGACTTCTATGAGAGAGACATGGCAACAAATCATAGAACAAAACGATGTTAAATAAAGTTGTATAGTTCATATAAAAATAATGGATACCTTTTCCCCAACCTAATATATATACTTTGTGGGGTCTTCGGGTGTGTTGTAAACGGAATAATATGCACTTCACCTTATGTTGGAGACTATAAAAACTAAATGCCATAAAGAAGAAGACAGGACCGAACTTTTTTTTATAAACACCAAAGAGAACTTTTTTTATATACTCTAAAGAGAAGTAGGAAGTAGAGATAGTACTCTAAAAATAAATTTTCCCTATTTCCGATTCCAGCACAATCGGTTCACCCAAATATAAATTTAGTACCATTTAGTACACATTAGTACGAATTTCCAAAATTAAATACATACCCTAATATTACACACCAACAGTGACCCTAACTCCAAATTTCAAAATTCCAGGTCTATCGGTTCACCCAAAATTCAAATTGTACCAAATATTGTATAATTTTTTTACTTTTCGTACACCTATGTATACATTTACCGTCAAAATCTTTGGGAGAGATTGAGAATCTCTAACTATTTCAACAAAATTTCTCACACGTTAATCTGTAGGCAATTTACAATCAGACAGAACTTGAAAATAGTGATTTACAAAAAATCGAGGCCTGTTGTCAGCTCTAGAAAGGAAAAATATTAAAGAGCATTTTAGAGTTTTGTCTCCATACGATTCTAGGAATTCTGTGTTTTCAAAAGCTGGACAGTAGCATAGAAAATATTCCAATATTCTAAGCAACCGAACATTTGTAAATGTGTCTGCAGGTTGAGGTATCCTGTAAGAGTACATGCCAATCTTCAGATTAAGGTTTGCTTGATCTTATCTTAGATAAACCATTTCATTTTTTGTGTTCTTTCCAGACCCAACATTATTGAAAAGTAATGTGTGGGTCTCATTTGCCCATGACCTCACTACGCTTAAGGGGAACCCACTTCCCAATTTATTTGCTTATTCGCCAGCAGGTTGCAAATTGTCGAAATTTTAAATCGAGAATGGAGTGGTCCCTATACAGGTTTAGAGTTTTTATACCCTCCAACACAAAGTGGATTTATTTTAAATTTGCTATTCCATATTCAAATGGTAAATATTGGTTCACTTTCGGATAGCCCCATGAACAATTTGGAACGATTTTAAGCCGAATAGGCTGTAATTTCGTTTTTGAGTTTCTCATTGTATAGCAAATTACCAATCATGACCAAAGTTTCAGGTTTGCTCCAAAAAAAATTTACCTTCATTATTTGTTATTTTGGACAAGTTTTTCAATTGAATTGGCTGTAATTGGTACTTGGAGCTTTCATCGCGCAACAGATCTTCCCACTAAAAAATCTTAGTATTTGTCTACTTTTAAGGGTAGCCTCCATATAACGGAATCTCCCAAATTTCGTTATTTTAGGCGGTTTGGCAACATTTTCAACCTTTAGTTTAGTATTTGTATACCCGGTATATTAATTTTGTCATTCCGTTTGTAGCTCATCGAAATATTCATTTCCGACCATATAAAGTATATATATTCTTGATCAGGGTAAAATTCTAAGACGATCTAGCCATGTCCGTCCCTCTGTCCGTCTGTTGTAATCACGCTATCTTCTGAAGGAATTGAGATAGGGTGCTGAAATTTTGCATAGGTTTGTCTTTTGTCTGCAGATAGGTCAAGTTCGAAGATGGTATATATCGGTTCACATTTAGGCATAGCTCCCATATAACAGTACGCCCCAATTTTCGGTATTTTGAGGTTCTTGATCGCGTTTTTCAACCGAATACGCTGAAATTTGGCACAGGTACACTTATTGGTATGTTCCCTATATTTTTATTTCAAGTACTGTCAGTATATCTATGGTGGAAAGTTCGTCCCTGCCGAATTTAACGCTTTTTCACTTGTTAATTCTCATTGAGTATTGAATCGTAATAAGAAATCATTAGACCACTTTTTGGGACGACTGGCATATAACGAATTGGCTCTAATTTAGCCGCAATATATAAAGGTCACGAACGATTACATGTATTTTAATATACACTTCATGGTAAAGGGTATAAAAGTTCGGACCGGCCGAAAGTTTTTACTTGTTTTCATTTGTAATGTGTAGGTTAGTAGCACTTCTGTCGAATTGATAATCCAATAATTCCTGTGTGACCCTATATGATTCGTACATGACCATGCCGCGTGGAATTTTTTATGGTTGTTATGCATTCCTAGCCAAGATGTGGTCAGAGTAGTAATTAATCGGCTAAAGAACAATAAAGCAGCAGGTGTCGATGGATTACAACTGTTCAAGACCGGTGGTCAGATGCTGGTCAGGAGCATGCACCAGCTGATTAGTACAATTTGGCTAGAGGAATGCATGTCCCATGGTTGGAACCGCAGCATTCTGTGTCCCGTGCACAAAAAAGGAGACAAGACGATATGTGCCAACTATAGAGTAATAAGTCTCCTTCCCACCTTTAAAACAGTCGAAAACCTAAAAATTCGTCACAACGGGCCATCCCTGAATATCACCCAATGTCGGGTCATTGGATTTCAAACTAGTTTTTCAATCTAATTTGAATTGTTATAATTGGTTTGGAAATCTTACTGTCAAAATAATTAAATTCGGTTCATCTTTAGGTATAGCTCACATAAAGAGATCGCGTCCCATTGAAAGTATTTTAATGATGAACATGTTCATCATTACATGTCCATGTTCTGACAAAAAAAACAAAAACCTCCATAAGAACAACACCTACTAAGACGTTATTACATGTAACCCAAAATGTTTTACAAATTATGTGATATATTGTCACACCATTTATCAAAATATTATTTCAGACTGAAATTTAATCTACCTTATATCCGATGACATTATAGAATATTTACACACATATAACACACACAGGCGTGTATAAATACTCTCATTAAGTGGATAAATTCCTTTTAACTATTTTAATGAAACCATCGAGTTGATGTAATTTTGAAAATCATCTGCTATTCATTGTCATTATTTATGTGGTTGCCACAACATTGTTGCAAGGCACAAAACACATGTACGAGTATGTGTGTGTGCGTGTTTTTTCCATAAAACCTCATTAAGCCATAATGAGACGAGCTCTTACAAATAACAGAGGTGTTATAAGATTAATTGTTTGTAATGCAACGACAACTACGACAAATTAACATTAGTGGCCCAAGCAACTGAATTTTTAAATGCCACAATGTTTGTTTGCAGTTGATTAAGTGCAGCGCACTCGTCGTCGATTTCATTTGATAGGGAGTTACTTCACTTAATAGCTGGTCCACCTAATGTCGCTTTTGATAAGCCAAACTTAATGATGTTTGAACAGTGCCGAACAAACCAAAAAAGGAGCCGTTCACCAAAAAAAAAATGAAACATTCACAAATAAAACTACAGAGTGAGAATTTGTTAATTACTGTTTTCAGTAAGTGAGTGACGGCAAGTGACTCCATTAGCAATACACGGCCGACAATTGAACAAACCAAACGCCCCTACCTTTCTAGCTACCAAGGAGAAAAGATGGAACCACGAGCATTGTGCATTGTAATGCTATTTATTAAAACGCGAATGGGCATTAACACTAATCATTTACCGGCCTTTCTCTGCTCATTTAGCAGTAGTGGTAGTAATTTTACAATAGGTTGGACAGTGTTTCGTATGAATTTGGTTAAGTCGATTGAAAATGATTATTTTTGACCTCCTCCTCCATTTCTCCAATTGTATAAAAATTCCTTTAAAAATCCACGTCTTGTCTAGTCGGAATATTGTATAAAAATTCCTTTAAAAATCCACGCCTTGTCTAGTCGGAATATTGTATAAAAATTCCTTTAAAAATCCACGCCTTGTCTAGTCGGAATATTGTATAAAAATTCCTTTAAAAATCCACGCCTTGTCTAGTCGGAATATTGTATAAAAATTCCTTTAAAAATCCACGCCTTGTCTAGTCGGAATATTGTATAAAAATTCCTTTAAAAATCCACGCCTTGTCTAGTCGGAATATTGTATAAAAATTCCTTTAAAAATCCACGCCTTGTCTAGTCGGAATATTGTATAAAAATTCCTTTAAAAATCCACGCCTTGTCTAGTCGGAATATTGTATAAAAATTCCTTTAAAAATCCACGCCTTGTCTAGTCGGAATATTGTATAAAAATTCCTTTAAAAATCCACGCCTTGTCTAGTCGGAATATTGTATAAAAATTCCTTTAAAAATCCACGCCTTGTCTAGTCGGAATATTGTATAAAAATTCCTTTAAAAATCCACGCCTTGTCTAGTCGGAATATTGTATAAAAATTCCTTTAAAAATCCACGCCTTGTCTAGTCGGAATATTGTATAAAAATTCCTTTAAAAATCCACGCCTTGTCTAGTCGGAATATTGTATAAAAATTCCTTTAAAAATCCACGCCTTGTCTAGTCGGAATATTGTATAAAAATTCCTTTAAAAATCCACGCCTTGTCTAGTCGGAATATTGTATAAAAATTCCTTTAAAAATCCACGCCTTGTCTAGTCGGAATATTGTATAAAAATTCCTTTAAAAATCCACGCCTTGTCTAGTCGGAATATTGTATAAAAATTCCTTTAAAAATCCACGCCTTGTCTAGTCGGAATATTGTATAAAAATTCCTTTAAAAATCCACGCCTTGTCTAGTCGGAATATTGTATAAAAATTCCTTTAAAAATCCACGCCTTGTCTAGTCGGAATATTGTATAAAAATTCCTTTAAAAATCCACGCCTTGTCTAGTCGGAATATTGTATAAAAATTCCTTTAAAAATCCACGCCTTGTCTAGTCGGAATATTGTATAAAAATTCCTTTAAAAATCCACGCCTTGTCTAGTCGGAATATTGTATAAAAATTCCTTTAAAAATCCACGCCTTGTCTAGTCGGAATAGTGTATAAAAAAATCCACGATCATAATCTCAACTCCGAACACTGTGCCATTTACATAAAAACTACAAATATTATGACGGCAGCATTTGGTTTGAAGGCATAAAAATAACCAAAGAAATGTTAACGCCTAATGAAATGTCAAGCTAAGCGCCAAATGGTACACCCCTGACGCCTAATGTACACCACGCCATGCTATAGCATCTAAACAATGAAAATTTTCCCTCCACGAATCTACATAAAAAT
The DNA here is from genome assembly GCF_032173495.1 of Musca vetustissima. Taxonomy (NCBI): domain Eukaryota; kingdom Metazoa; phylum Arthropoda; class Insecta; order Diptera; family Muscidae; genus Musca; species Musca vetustissima. The sequence continues at coordinate 19,479 of NW_026881891.1, forward strand.
GCAGTATTTGAAAGTGGCATTCGGTGACAGAGATGAAGTTGAAAATACATACCTAGTAGTCATCACAGGTCCCCCTCACTTACTTAGCATGTCACCACCATCATCGTCACCATTATTATTATTGATGTCTTTAAGTTGGCTAGAAGTGAGTCCCTACTTTTTTGTTGCAATGTACATATTTGTTACTTTGAATGTCTACTAGGTTACTTGCAACATTCATTTGTACATTTCTATGTAAATATGTTGGATGGTTTGTTTTGTCCGGCAAGTAAATTTCGTGTTGTCGTCACTTGTGCGGCAAGCAAGAGCAGGTAGTGTTCGTCGTAATAATTACTGTAGACGTTTTATACATTTTGTTGATATCACAGTTGACATTTTACATCGAATAAACAAATTGCCATTAACGCCTCTTAGCAATTTATTAAAATGTGTTTTTCTTGGAGTTGTTGTTATTTTTGTTCATTTGAGATGTTCGCAGTAAGGAAAGTTGTAAAGTCGGACGGGGCCGACTATATGATACCCCTTACCACTTTAGGTATATTCAACAGATGAATCCTAACAGACGTCGCATTTTTAAAGAACCAGTAAAATGAAATTGGATCCATAAACATGTCATTCTGCAAACGATACTAAATTTTTCATTTGGTCAGATATAGAAGCTATATCTAAATCTGAACCGATTTTTACGAAACTAAACACACATCATTCTAGACCTAATTCATTACGCTGTGCTAAATTTCGTGCAAACCGAAAGATATTAAGGGACTTTGGTACACTATTTACATTAAATCGGACGAAAATATATATGGGAACTATATCTAAATCTGAACCGATTTTCACAAAACTTAACACACATCATTCTAGACCTTATTCATTACGCCGTGCTAAATTTCATGCAAATCGAAAGATATATAGGGATTTTGGTGCACCATTTACATTAAATAGGACAAAAATATATATGGGATCTATATCTAACTCTGGACCGATTTTCATTCTAGACCTAATTCAGTACGCTGTACCAAATTTCGTGCAAATCGAAATATATATAGAGACTTGGGTACATCATTTACATTAAATCGGACGGATATATATATACATATATATATATATGTATATATATACATATATATATATATATATATATATATGGGATCTATGTCTAAATCTGGACCGATTTTCAGGAAACTTAACACACATCATTCTAGACCTAATTTAGTACACTGTGCCAAATTTCGTGCAAATCGAAAGATATATAGGGACTTTGGTACACAATTTACCTTAAATCGGACGAAGATATATATGGGAGCTATATCTAAATCTGAACCGATTTTCCCGAAACTTAGCACACATCATTCTAGAGTTAATGGAATACGATACGCTAAATTTCGTGCAAATAGAAAAATATATAGGGACTTTGGTGGACCATTTACATTGAATCGGGCGAACCTATATATGGGAGCTATATCTAAATCTGAACCGATTTTCATGAAACTCAGCACACATCATTTTAGGCCTAATTCATTACGCTGTGCCAAATTTCGTGCAAATCGAAATATATATAGGGACTTTGGTGGACCATTTACATTGAATCGGGTGAACCTATATATGGGAGCTATATCTAAATCTGAACCGATTTTCATGAAACTCAGCTCACATAATTTTAGGCCTAATTCATTACGCTGTGCCAAATTTCGTGCAAATCGAAATATATATAGGGACTTTGGTGGACCATTTACATTGAATCGGGTGAACCTATATATGGGAGCTATATCTAAATCTGAACCGATTTTCATGAAACTCAGCACACATCATTCTGGGCCTAATTCATTACGATTTGCCAAATTTCGGAAGATTCGGAAGATATATAGGGACTTTTTACATTAAATCGGACGAATATATATATGGGAGCTATATCTAAATCTGAACCGATTTTTCCCAATTTCAATAGGGTTCGTCCTTGGGCCAAATAAGTGACATATGCCAAATTTCATTCAAATCGGATTATAAATGCGACCTGTACTTTGTTCACAAAAATACATGGACGGACGGACGGACGGACAGACGGACATGCGTAAATCGACTCAGAAAGTGATTCTATGCATATTCTCAAAAGGAACCATGTGTCTATCTCGTTTCCTTTTGCCTGTTACAAACATATGCACAAAGACATAATACCCTGTACCACAGTGTGGTGAAGGGTATAAAAAAAAACACAAAAAATTAAGTTATCGGTCCACTGCATCCCAATATTTTTATCTGATCATCACCGAAAATTATAGGCGTTATCCTTGACCACACCCTCGTGGAAAATTTCAAAGCGATCCGTGCTATATTTCCGCCTCTAGTGTGGTAATGTGTTACTAAATAATATCTGAGTACGTAAGCACCTGTAAATATTTAAGTGTAACTCCCACATCCGAGTACATACTACAATGAAATTGGTATCAATTTAAAGGCCTCCTTTTGGATATAATATCAACTTCTCGGGTCTATGTCCTTAAGGAGTAAATATATACGCCATAGAATACAAGTTTTGTCATTTTTCACACAAAAGTCAGGGTCCATTTGACCCGCTAAATATTGACCGATCTTTATCAAAACAGGCATGCATATTCTTTGGCCCGATCCCCTTCTCCATGTAAAAATTCACGATGTTTGGGCCATAATTGCGGCCTCTAGAGCGACCCGAAAATCAGACAAAAATCTAGTTTTTGGTCCATTTCATCCCCTAAATATTAACCGATCTTTACCAAAAACAATAGAGGTCTTCATTGACCAGAACCGATCCTACATGCAAAGTTTCGTGAAGATTGGTCCATAACTGTGGCCTATATAGTGTTTACAAATTATAATGGACAGACGGACGGACGGACACACATGTCTAGATCGACTCAGCTAGTCGAGATATGACGATCGGTATAATTAAAGGTGGGTCTAGGACCAATATTTCGCGGCGTTACGAACTCTTGGGGCTGCACAAAGCTATAATACCCTGACAACATAGTTGTGTATGGTATAAAAACCATACCTGATGACTTCTGCCTCCATTCCCAAACATTAAAATGATCAAATTCATTCTCACGTTTAAATCCTTCGAACATGAAGAACGACAAAGACAAAAACAAAATGCCTTCAATTCCGATAATCCATTTCGTCATATTTCCGTACCGTTAGTCTCAACCTTAATGATCTAGATTATGATCATCTCGGTCTCAGTCTAAGCCATAATCCTTATTAAGAAATCAACCATAATGTCGCCCAAAACACACACACAGACACAAACACAAAATCATAATTTTCCACAAGTCAGCGGATGCCTTGCAACGATAACAGTTGCAGTACAGTTTCAATTTCCATTTTCTTTTGAAACAAAATTTCATAGAAACATTTTTTTGTAATCAAAACAAACCAAGAAAGAAAGAAAAAACGGAATACATCAAAATCTGTTTAACGTGGTGAATGATGAAGAATTTACCATGGAAAAAATGGGTTGGTTTGTAATTTGAACTCAGATTTTCATGACCAACTCCCTCCTCGTTTTCTTCCCTTACGATGTCTACTTTTTCTTTTTCATTGTAATTATCAGTAACAGTAACAATATCATTCATCGCCATGTCTGTGGAAAGGCTGCATGTTCGTCCTTCCTTCCAATCTGCCAGTATGTGTTCCATGCAACAGAAAAAATAATGTTTCCAATTATGGCTATACAAAAGCTGAAGTGAGAATTGTAAGACTCTCCCTGAGGGTCATTCAATGGCTGGTATTTTTGAATAACTACAACGAGGGCTACCATATATATATTTCGGCTATTTCCATTGGAATGTTTCACATTTTCAGCATAAGCGTACTCTGTGTGCTTTGACGTAGGACAAGGTGTTTTTAAAGTGAATTAAAAAATAAATTTTCAAAAAAAATAAATGAAACAAATTGTGCACATTTCCTGGCGATCATTTTTCACCTCTTTCAACGTAAATTATCGCGACAAAAGTGTATCGATGAATTTGAACCAAGATCGTTATGTGACATACCGTGAGATAGAGACATCATTGGACATTCGATGTGGATGAAAAAAAGTTGGTCCACCTGAAAAAATTAAATTTTTTACCTTTTAATCCCCTAAATATTCATAGGCCAGAAAAATTTCGCAACGATTAGTCAATAACTGAAGCCTGTATCGTGTTTACAAATTATAATGGACAGACGAACGGACGGACACACATGTCTAGATCGACTCATCTAGTCGATATATGACGATCGTTCTACTTAAAGATGGTTCTAGGACCAAACTCTCGGCGCTGCACAAAGCTATAATACCCCGACAACATAGTTATGTTGGGTATAATGATAAAAATTATCAATATTCGAACTTTCCTTATTAGACCAGAAATATAAGTAGCATACCTCGCACTGCCTTCTTATAAAGTCCCATTTTAGCCCTGGTTGACTGTTTGGTTGGTTGGTTCACTGTCTAAAAGTAGGAGGATATTCACACTGAGAACTCTGCTTGTTACCTTATGTATATCGGCTTCCAAACACAATATATGAATAACCGTGTCTGTGTGTGTGTGTGTGCATTTGTGTAACAATTATGAAATGTGCCCTCTAATGATATAATATTCAACAAGAAAACGACAATATTAAGTTCAATTGGCAACAGTAACTGATTTTTTAATTTCATTACGGCGAACAATACTTTGAACATTTGGAAAGAATTTCCCTCCCAGTTACAGTCCCTTCAATACGAGTGTGTGTGTATGTGTATCAGTGTGTTGAAGGCATCGTGTCATGCCTCTTTCAGCTTCCGTTGTTATTGTTGTTGATTATAATTGCATTTTCATAATTCAGGCACAAACATTCATACCAAAGTTTCCAAGGAACGAACGAACAAACAACCAGCCATCGTTATACGAAGTTCTACCAAATGGAGGGCTGAACCTGGGCACAAAAGACCCTTAACAGCCACACAAATGCTGATGAGGAGAACGATGATGATGATGATGTTGTTGTTGTTCGAGCAGATATTATTATGAGACATGTCGTATTTGACTTTTGGCTATTCGAATGCACTGCCAGATTATGGCATTTGGTTAGCTAGCTTGGTTGGCTGGCTGGCTGCCTGCCTCCCTGGCGATGGTTATGTTCAAGAGTATTGTTGAAATTTGTTGTTGTTATCGTTGTTATATGTTTCAGTATAAAAGTTATTAGAGACTAACGAGCAAATGAGGAAACGTTCATTCAAATGAATGGTAAGTAACAACAACAGGAGCATATACATACATATGTATGAATATAGACGTGCTTAATTGAAGTCATATTCATGTAACAATTTACAGATACATTGCACTGCTTTTCATATTATATTAGGGTGGCTCACTTCAAAAAACAGGACATTAGGAAAATCACTAAATATGTATAGAAATTTACCGAAATAATGGTTGTTTTTTAACAGTGATGTTTATATGTTTGGTGTTCTTTTAAAAGCTTAGTGACGCAAAGTAAGTTAAAAGCGTCGTTAAGATCGGTCCGGCCGAACTTTTTATACCCTTCACCATGCGGTGTACATTGAATAATTACTTACCTTTACATAGCTAGCTTGTGATAGAACGCTTGATCCATAAGCTGAGCTTAAAACAGATTTCCAAGCGAGTCGGTCTTATGCATAGCTCATCCAATTTGATAGACCCTGTCCCGATAGTGTTGTCTTCCACTTGATCTTTCCATCGATTTCGTGGCCTTCCCTTTCTGCGTGAACCATCACTTGGCTCGCTTTTATATGCCTTTTGAGCTGGGACATCCTCATCCATTATCACAAGATGGCCCAGCCACCATAGTCACAGCAGCTCGATAGTCCGATTATGTCGATGTCCGTGAATAGATGGTACAACTCATGGTTCATTCGACGGCGATATTCACCGTCGACGCAGATCGGCCCATAGATTTTTCGGGGAATTCTTCTTTCCAACACTCCAAGATCTACTTCATCTGCTTGCCCAAGTATGTATGCATCAGAACCATACACCAGCACGTGTAGTAACAGTGTCTTGTAGTGTGTGGGTTTGGTCTGACGAGAGGGGGCCTTGCTTTTGAGTAGCATACTCAGACCATAGCATCATTTATGGGCAAAACTTTTATGCTCCGGATTTAAAAGCTGATGTTATTAGTTTTGTTTATGGCGGTACCCAGGTATATAAAATCGTTCACTACCTCGAAGCTGAAGCTTTCAAGTTCCACAGTTGGTCCCAGTCTACTTACGCGTTGATACCATCAGCTTGGCCTGTTCACCATTTACTTTGGCAGACTCCTTCTCAATTCGTTCAATGGTAACTGTTACCGCTCGCAATGTTCGACCCATTATGTCGATGTCATCGGCGTAGGAGCGTAATATGTATTGTTTGTATACAGAGTGTCATTTCTGTTCACTTTTGCGTCTCGTATTACCTTTTCCAAAAAGACATACGACAGACTGTCACCTTGTCTGAATCCTCGTTCGGTATTGAAGGGCTCCGAGAGGTCCTTTCCGACTTTAACTGCTGACCTTGTGCCACTCAAAGTAATCCCGCATAGGCGTAAAAATTTTGCAGAAATTCTGAAGGCAGATATGGATTTAAAAACCTCCGAGCGGATCAGCCTGTCGAATGCAGCTTTATGGTCGACGAATAGGTGGAATATGTTGTTGTGTTTTTCGTGAGTTTTTTTTCAGGATTTGGCGCAGAGTGAAAATCTAGTCAAAGTTGGATTTGCCAGGCCTGGATCCGCATTGGTATGGTCCAATAATGTCATTGGCCATTGGCTTCAGTCGTTAAAACAGCATGCTGGATAGCACTTTATATGCGATGGGAAGGAGACTTATTCTTCTATAGTTGGCACATATCGTTCTGTCTCCTTTTTTTGTGCACGGGACACAGGATGCAGAGGTTCCAATCATTGGGTATGCATTCATCTAGCCAAATTGTACTAATCAGCTGGTGTATGCTCCTTACCAGCATCTGACCACCAGTCTTGAATAGTTCGGCCATCGGCATCTGCTACTTTATTATTCTTCAGCCGATTGATTGCTATTCTGACTTCATCTTGGCTAGGTGCAATACACTCTATACCGTCATCTATTAATGGTTCTGGGGTATCCTCTTCACCGTTACTATTTGATACCAGAAGTTTTTCAAAATGCTCCTTCCAGATCCTCAGCACGCTGTCTTTATCTGTCACCAGGTTTCCTTCTTCATCTCTGCAGGAGGATGTGTCTGCACCAAAGCCTTCAGTTTGGTGTTTTGCCCGTTAGTAGAATTTTCGGACTTCATTCTGACTCCTGTACATCTCGATTGGCTCACGCTCACGTTTTTCTTGTTCTTTCTTTTTGTTTCTGACAATACGTTTCTCCCTATAGTTTCAATCGCATCATGTGTTGCTATTGTCCGCAGTTTTGCCCTATACGCTGCGCTTTTCATATCAGTAGCATTACACACTCCTGATCGTACAAGGGAATTTTGGATGGTGGTTCAAGTGCTGCTTTGCCATTGTGCTTTTATACTATTATCTGAACAAGGGGTGCTTTCGTGAAGCAGTTGGTTAAGTTGAGTGGGCTTCTGCTATATGTTGTGTTTGCAGCTTTTCGACGTCAAATTTCCGTGTTACATTTGGTCGCACCTTTGCTGCTACATTATTACGGGTGCGTAACTTGGCTGCCACAAGGTAATGGTCCAAATTGATATTCGCTCCTCGGATCGTCTAAAACACTGGATGAATGCCTTCCGTCTATCACAATATGATCGATTTGGTTTTTATTCGTTCGTAAAATTTCCGGACTTCATTCTGACTTCTGTACAACTCTTTTTTTTTAATTTTCTGTCTCCTTTCCTACCGATAATTCTCTCTAGAATCACGCGTTGATCTGGTTTGCCCTATACGGTACGATTTTCACCTCAGTAGCATTACCATGGGTTTCTTAAGGGTGGTGTTTGGTATCTAATTGTTGATTTTGATGCAGTATTGGTTAATATAATAGTTCGTGCAAAGTTTGCTTCAAATCGAACATTTCATTCGCATAATATTTATTAATATTGAAATGTTTACCCTTTGTGGGGGAGGTACCCGAAGGAGTGGACCAATGTATCTTCGGACTTTATCTAGACTTGGTAAAGATAATAGGTAGTGCAAAGTTTGGATCAAATCGGATAGTCCGATTTGCACAATTTTGTGAAGGACGTACCAGAAGGATTGGATCGAAATTAAACTAACTAAACTAAGTTTGGATGAAATCGGTTACTCCCTTCGAGATTTATCGTGGTCACCAGCCAGACATACGGATGGACATTTTTAATCGAATCGAAAGGTCAATCACTGCTACATTTCGACCGTTAACAAAATCAGGTAGTACGATTTCCTGTATATCCTATCGGTAAGTGTTATAAATTCCTTTATACTCGTTGCGAAATATATATAGAGTCATCAGATATGTCATCTAAAGTCAGAATATATTTCACCTCCAATTTTCCAGAAATCCTCAACCGGTTTAATATATTCCTCACCAAAAAAAAAACAAATCACAAATATTCTTCATTTGTAAATTTATACATTATTTCATTCCTGTTGTTGACTTCCAAGAGGGGGTGTGGTCTTATATAATAACTTACAGTACATAGTTACATACTTGTATACATATGTACATATAATACATGTAACGACATGACAGTTCGCACACGTTCCTACCACATACAGTGCTCAAGAGGATGTGTCGTTGTTGTCGCCTTCATGTTGTGTTATCGTTGTAACACTTTGAACACCAAAATGGAATAATCTCTATAATTTGGCAATGATGGTAGCACTCGACGGGGGAGCAGGGTTGTGCCAAAGGACTCCGAGGTAACTACGGTAGCTCGTATGAATAGTTTCATTCATACAGAAATGAATGCGAAATAAAATGGATGTTTCAATAAAAGATGGCTGAGCTATTCCATGGGAAATTGATATGAAAGTAAATTTTACAATTTTTACAAAAAAAAATTGTAATATCGAATTGGTTTTAACATACAAAGCTTAACTCCGAAAATGACAATACCTATGCCAGAAAACAGAAATTATCTCAGTGAATTTATATAAATTAATTTATATTATTGTTTTATCTTGCTCTATACTCTCCTAGCTTCATGCTAAAACAAAAAAAATCATTCATTAATAAAATATTTACGCTTAAAAAATTAAACCAGTAAGGAAAGTTGTAAAGTCGGACGGGGCCGACTATATGATACTCTATACCCATAGTGTTGGGTATATTAAACAGCTGATTATATTTATCTAAATGTGAATCTACCTAGATCTATCCATAAACATATCATTCGTTTGTTACAATGGGACAAAAGTATGTAAATCGACTTCAAACAAATATAAATAGGTCATCCGTTGGACTATGCCTGTACTTCTAGAAAACGCAACAATTCTATGCTCAATTTTGTACGTTGTGCAAAATTTGATGTTGGCGACCATCATTCTGGACTAAATTTACATTAAATCGGATGAAAATATATATGGGAGCTATATCTAAACCTTGACCGATTTTCACAAAACTTGACCGACATCACTCTAGGCTCGATTCAGTACGTTATGCCAAATTTCGTGCAAATCGAAGGATATATAGGGACATTGGTGCACCATTTACATGAAATCGGACGAAACTATATATGGGAGCTATATCTAAATGTGGACCGATTTTCTCGAAACTTGGCAGACATAAAATAAAATGGAGCTATATCTAAATCTCAACCGATTATCACGAAACTTGGCGACCATCATTCTGGACTAAATTTACATTAAATCGGACGAAAATATATATGGGAGCTATATCTAAACCTTGACCGATTTTCACAAAACTTGACCGACATCACTCTAGGCTCGATTCAGTACGTTATGCCAAATTTCGTGCAAATCGAAGGATATATAGGGACTTTGGTGCACCATTTACATGAAATCGGACGAAACTATGTATGGGAGCTATATCTAAATCTGGACCGATTTTCAGGAAACTCAACACACATCATTCTAGACCTAATTCAGTACGCTGTGCCAATTTTCTTGCAAATCGAAAGATATATAGGGACTTTGGTACGCCATTTACTTTAAATCGGACGAAAATATATTTGGGAGCTATATTTAAATCTGAACCGATTTTTCCCAATTTCAATAGGGTTCGTCCTTGGGCCAAACAAATGAGCTGTGCCAAATTTCATCCAAATCGGATTATAAATGCGACCTGTTTACAATTTAACACCAACAGACTGACGGACGGACAGGCATAAATCGACTCGGAAAGTGATTCTATGCATATTTTCAAAAGGAACTATAGTCTATATCGTTTCCTGTTGCCTGTTACAAACATATGCACAAAGACATAATACCCTGTACCACAGTGTGGTGAAGGGTATAATGAAAGGTTTTGAAGAAAAATGTTCGGGTGTTATCTGGATTCATATATAATAAGTATCAATTTCATGTCTTTCTAAGATTCTTCATACAGGCTTCAAGTAATCGTAAGAATTACATACACGTTGAAATAAGGATCGATCGAAGATGGACTCAATTAATCTCCGTTTTGGTATACATCTGATATAAAGGTTTTTACAGCGATTTAAATCTAAATTCTAAGAATTTAATAGATTAACAAATTTATTCAAGTTAGAATAAATCCCGAAAATGGTGCGGAACTATTGTATGATATGTATGATCCATAACATGGACATACCTCGGTTTTTTGGCAAACAGATGTATTACCCTCAAAATTGCAGAAAATGCTGACGTTTTGTTTAGAGCTCTATATCTCAGTAATTATTCAACATATTTAAAAACTGTATGGCTGATTTTTGTCCTCTGATACTTAATTATAAAAACTAGTACCAAAAAGATATAAAAAATTTGTAAAAAATTTTTAAACTTTTATAAAAAAGTGTAATTCGCCGAATGTGCCCCAACCCGGGGTAGCACCATAGTCTGGTAATTATCATCGCTATCAGTCTGGTTGACGTAGGGGATTATTGATACCAAGCAACGGCTCTGATTGGCTTTAACATGGCGAAGTCGTGGCTTATCTTGGCCCCTCTTTCATCTCAATTTTGCCACCTACGGTAGCTATTTTCATCACCCGAGGAAATAGTGAGCTAACATGTGCCGCGAGTTCACCCATAAGAACTATAAAAAAATGGGTTGAGGCGTCGAGTTAGTTGCCCACACTCGGAAAACCGAACCTACTATGAAAATGCTAAGAAAAAGGAAACAAAACCCACCTAATGTTGACGACCCCGCAAACGTGTAAAGGTCCATAATCTGCGAATCTGCACTTGGAATGTGCGCACGTTTTACAGAACAGGCGCAGGGTTCGCTTTGGTGGATGTACTCAATAAGTAAAAATCCGATATTATTGTCATACAGGAAATGACATGGAAAGGGACTGGCGTAAGTAAATCAGATGATTACGCCCTGTATTATAGCTGCCATGAAACGAGACGTGACTTTGACTGCGGATTTATGGTTAACAGGAGAATAAAAGACCTCGTCTCCAGATTCATTCCAGTAGATGAGCGAATTGCTATGGTCCGTATAAAAGCAAAGTTCTTCTACATCAGTCTCATTTGCGCCCATGCTACGACCGAAGATAAAGATGAGCAGACCAAAGGCATATTTTACGAGCGCCTAGAAACAGCATATGACCGTTTCCCTGGCCATGGCATTAAAATTCTACTAGGAGAATAATGCAAAAATCGGAAGGGAAAATATATTTTGCCCCACCGTCGGAAAATTCAGCCTCCATGAAGAAACATTAGACAACGGCATGATGTTGATTGACTTCGCGGCAGCAAAAATCATGGTAGTTAGCAGCACCAGATTTAAGCATCTCGATATACACAATTCCACTTGGATTTCTCCCGATCGAACAACGGGAAATCAAATCGATCATGTTGTGATAGACGGAAGGCATTCATCCAGTGTTTTAGACGTCCGATCGATCCGAGGAGCGAATATCGATTCGCAGCATTACCTTGTGGCAGCCAAGTTACGCACCCGTCATAATGTAGCAGCAAACGTGCGATCTAATGTAACACGGAAATTTGACGTCAAAAAGCTGCAAATACAACATATAGCAGAAGCCTACTCCGCTCAACTTACCCAGCTGCTTCACGAAAGCGCCCCTTGTCCCGATAATAGCATAAAAGCACAATGGCAAAGAATTGCCCATTCCCTACAAACTGCAGCAAAAGCAACAATTGGGTACCAAAAACCACCACCGAGAAACCCATGGTACGATCAGGAGTGTCGTAATGCTACTGATATGAAAACGCAGCGTATAGGGCAACCCTGCGGACAGTAGCAATACATAATGAGATGGAAACTATCGGAGAAAACGAGAGAGGAGAAACGTATTTTCAGAAAAAAGAAGAACGAACAAGAAAAACGTAAGGGTGATCAAATCGAGATGTACAGGGGTCAGAATGAAGTCCGAAAATTCTACCCGTTGAAGACTTGGTGCAGACACATCCTCCTGTAGAGATGAAGAAGGTAACCTGGTGACAGATACAGACAACGTGCTGAGGATCTGGAACCAGCATTTTGAAAAACTTCTGGTATCAAATAGTAGCGGTGAAGAGGATACCCCAGAACCAATAATAGATGACGGTATAGAATGTATACCACCTAGCCAAGATGAAGTCAGAAAAGCAATCAATCGGCTGAAGGATAATAGAGCAGCAGGTGCCGATGGGTTACAAGCCGAACTACTCAAGACTGGTGGTCAGATGCTGGTAAGGAGCATACACCAGCTGATTAGTACAATATGGCTGGATGAATGAATGCCCAATGATTGGAACCTCAGCATCCTGTGTCCCGTGCACAAAAAAAGCAGACAGAACGATATGTGCCAACTATAGAGGAATAAGTCTCCTTCCCATCGCATATAAAGTGTTATCCAGCGTACTGTGTGAACGACTGAAGCCCATGGCCAATGACATTATTAGACCATACCAATGCGGCTTCAGATCTGGCAAATCCACCATTGACCAGATTTTCACTCTGCATTCGTTCAGCCCTATCCGTTCAGAGGTATTTAAAGCCTTGCCTGCGTTCGGCATTCCTGTTAAATTTATACGGCTATACAGGATAACTTTGAGGGTTACAAGGACAGCAGTTAAAGTGGGAAAGGACCACCCGGAGCCCTTCAATACCGAACGAGGATTCAGACAAGATTATATTTTGTCGTGGGGCCTGTTTAACATCCTGCTGAAAAATGTCATACGAGATGCAAATTTGAACAGAGATGGCACTCTGTACAAACACCTACGCCGATGCCATCGACATAATGGGTCGAACATTGCGAGCGGTTATAGCCACCTTTGAACAAATTGAGAAGGTATCTGCCAAAATAGGACTGGTCGTAAATTAGAAGACCAAGCTGATAGTATCACTGCACAAGACGTCCAGTAGACTCGGACCAACAGTGGTACTTGAAAACTACAGCTTTGGAGTTTCATATACCTCGGTACCGCCATAAATAAAACTAATGACATCAGCTTTGAAAGTCGGAGTAAGCAACTCAATAGCAATGCCACCTCTTTCCAGACCAAACTCATTCTCTACAAGACGCTTATATTATTCGTGCTGTTGTATGGATCTGAGGCATGGGTACTTGCGCAAGCAGATGAGGCACCTCTTGGAGTGTTTGGGAGATAAATTCTCCGAAAGATCTATAGGCCGATATGCGTCGACGGTGTATATCGCCTTTGAATGAACCATAAGCTATAGCATATATTCTCTGACAAGGACATAGTCAGACGTATCGAGCTGCAGCGACTACGTTGGCAAGGCCATGTTGTGAGACTGGATGAAGCTGCGCCAGTTCAAAAGGCAAGAATAGGCGAGCCAAGTAATGGTTCACGCAGAAGGGGAAGGCCACGAATCCGATGAAAAGATCAAGTAGGTGAACACATCTCGGAAAATGGTCATTCAAATTGGATGAGATGCGCACAAGACCGACGCACTTGGAAATATTTTTAAGGGAACACCCCCCCCCCCTTCTCGATCAATTCAATACGTCATGCCAAATTTCTTGCAAATGGGAAGATATATAGAGACTTTGGTGCACCATTTACATGAAATCGGACGAAACTATATATGGAAGCTATATCTAAATCTGGGCCGATTTTCATGAAACTCGGCAGACATCATTCTAGGCTCAATTCAGTACGTTATGCCAAATTTCGTGCAACTCGAAAGATATATAGGGACTTTGGTGCACCATTTACCATAAATCGGACGAAACTATATATGGAAGCTATATCTAAATCTGAACCGATTTTCTCGAAACTTAGCACACATCATTCTGGACATAATTCAGTACTCTGTACCAAATTTCATGCAAATCGGAAGATATAGAGGGACTTTGGTGCTCCATTTACCTTAAATGGGACGAAACTATATATGGAAGCTATATCTAAATCTGAAGCGATTTTTTCGAAACTTGGCACACATCATTCTGGACCTAATTCGCTATGCCAAAGCTTGAACAAATCGAACGATTTTCAGGGACTTTGGTGCACCATTTACCAAAAATCTGGCGAAACTATATATGGGAGCTATATCTAAATTTGAACCGATTTTCATGAAACTTGGCAGACATCATTCTAGGCTCAATTCAGTACGTTATGCCAAATTTCGTACAAATCGAAAGATATATAGGGACTTTGTTGCCCCATTTACCTTAAATGGGACGAAACTATATATGGGAGCTATATCTAAATCTGAACCGATTTTCTCGAAACTTGGCACACATCATTCTGGACCTAATTCAGTACGCTATACAAAAGCTTGTACAAATCGAAAGATATAGAGGGACTTTAATACCCCATTTACCTTAAATGGGACGAAACTATATATGGAAGCTATATCTAAATCTGAACCGATTTTCTCGAAGCTTGGCATACACCATTCTGGACATAATTCAGTATGCTATACCAAAGCTTGTACAAATCGAAAGATATAGAGGGACTTTAATACCCCATTTACCTTAAATGGGACGAAACTATATATGGAAGCTATATCTAAATTTGAACCGATTTTCATGAAACTTGGCAGACATCATTCTAGGCTCAATTCAGTACGTTATGCCAAATTTCGTACAAATCGAAAGATATATAGGGACTTTGTTGCCCCATTTACCTTAAATGGGACGAAACTATATATGGGAGCTATATCTAAATCTGAACCGATTTTCTCGAAACTTGGCACACATCATTCTGGACCTAATTCAGTACGCTATACAAAAGCTTGTACAAATCGAAAGATATAGAGGGACTTTAATACCCCATTTACCTTAAATGGGACGAAACTATATATGGAAGCTATATCTAAATCTGAACCGATTTTCTCGAAACTTGGCATACACCATTCTGGACATAATTCAGTATGATATGCCAAAAATTCTGGGTCTTTGGTGCACCATTTACCAAAAATCGGACAAAAATATATATGGGAGCTATATCTAAATCTGAACCGATTTTTCCCAATTTCAATAGGGTTCGTCCTTGGGCCAAATAAATGAGCTGTACCAAATTTTAGCCAAATCGGATTAAAAATGCGACCTGTACTTTGTTTACAATTTAACATCAACAGACAGACAGACGGACATGCATAAATCGACTTAGAAAGTGATTCTATGCATATTCTCAAAAGGAACCATGTGTCTATCTCGTTTCCTTTTGCCTGTTACAAACATATGCACAAAGACATAATACCCTGTACCACAGTGCGGCGAAGGGTATAAAAACGCGTTTAAAGTTTGAGAAGCCCTTTAGTCGTCACTTGATGCTGACACAATAAATCGGCTATATCTTCAAGAGTTCTTGAGATTTTCACTTGAAATTTTGTAGGGACATTCTTGAATTAGTGTAGATTCGAATTAAATCAAAAAAAATGTTAACCCCGAGAATGGGGGCCCCCTTAAACGCGGCATATGGAACAATTGTTCTGTCCAAAGCCAGCTAAGTAAGTAAGTAAAATTTTACATACCAAGAGGACCATATTATATTCTTTTCTTGATGTTTTTTTTTCAATTTTTCAGATAAAAATTCTGACTTTCGAATTAATTATTGACCATAAATATTATCAAATATTTTAAGTTCTCTGGTATTATCTGGGATAATCTCCAATATACCGAGATTTAAATGCAGTTTTAGAAAGTGTTACTTTATAAAATCGTCATATAAAATTCAATGGGCATGACGAAGATTACAACAATGTTATTTGGAATTATATGAAGTTGTGGGAAAACTACAACAATTTTGATACAATCACTTAATTACAATAACAGTATTGTACACTTCATTCCATAATGATGATTCTATTAAGGACAATAATGATGAAGTTCTTTTGTGTTTGAAGTAGCAAACAAATTCATAGATTTTCCGTTTTACGTTTCAAAATTTTCCTCAAATTCACGAGTGAGCACTGCTATCATCCACATACAAGTATTTCAATACCCAGCCATATGTCAGAAGCGAGACTAGGTACAGAAGCCCAACCATCCACCATCACTTGACATCCAACAAACGCATCCCATCGCTTCGTTCATCTTCATCCATCCATCAGTTAGATTTGAACATGAATTGAACACAACATGAAATGATGAAAATGTCGCCATTATTATATATCATCACTCCACATCATATCGCAGCACATTGCATCGCATCGCACTCACATCCTGCTGTTGTTGCTGCTGCCACTGCTATTGTTGTGTTCATGCTGCTGTTATTGTGTTGTGTTCAAGTAGCAAATCGTTGTATGACACGTTATGTCAGACTTGAGTGTTCGCATATATTCGATCCGCCTGTTTCAATGGCGAATAGTGTGTGACTGGTACTTGTTATACCACGATGATAACGGTAACAACGACGATGTATTGCAATTGTGGCAATATGTATCTGTTCGTTTGTTGGTATGTACATATATCTGAGCGTCCGTCGGTCCATTCATCCATCATATATTTTATAGTATGTTGTTACATGGAGACGAATCAGTACCTTGTTTACAACAAATGGAAGATATTCCAAAATGAACAGTGGTTCGAAATTGTCCAAATGGGAATAAACTTTGTTTAATCACAAAATCTATCATTGTGGATAATTTTGTGATCCACAAAAGCGGATAAATTTTTTATCCACAAAAGTGAAGATTTTTTTTTTTTTTTTTGTTATCCACAAAAAGTGGATAATCCACAAAACTGGATAATTTTGTTATTCAAAAAGTGGATAATTTTGTTATCCACAGAAGCGATAATTTTTATACCCTACACAACTATGTTGTCAGGGTATTATAGCTTTGTGCAGCCCCAAAAGTTTGTAACGCCGCGAAATATTGGTCCTAGACCCACCTTTAAGTATACCGATCGTCATATCTCGACTAGCTGAGTCGATCTAGACATGTGTGTCCGTCCGTCCGTCTGTCCATTATAATTTGTGAATACGATACAGGCCACAGTTATGGACCAATCTTCACGAAATTTTGCATGTAGGATGGGTTCTGGCCAATGAAGACCCCTATTGTTTTTGCGAAAGATCGGATAATATTTAGGGGATGAAATGGACCAAATACTACATTTTTGCCGGTTTTTCTGGTCGCTCCAGAGGCCGCAACAATGGTCCGAACATCGTGAAATTTTGCATGGAGAAGCGGATCGGGCCAAAGAATAAGCATGCCTGTTTGGGGAGGGATCGGTCAATATTTAGCGGGTCAAATGGACCCTGACTTTTGTGTGAAAAATGACAAAATTTGTATTCTATAGCGTATATATTTACCCCTGAGGGACATAGACCCGAGAAGCTGATAGCAGTGGTTGACCTTTAAATTAAGACCAATTATATTGTTGTATGTGCTCGGATGTGGGAGTTAAGCCTAAATATTTACAGGTATCTCCGTATTCGTATATTATTTAGTAACCCATTATCACTCTGGAGAGCGGAACTATAGCGCTGATCGATTTGAGATGTTCCATGAGGTTCCAGTTATGGTCAAGGACAACGCCTATAATTTTCGGTGATGATCAGATACTGAATACTCGTCATATTCGGAAATATATCAGTGTGAGGAAGAGGTGCTGTTTACCTTTAATCGGGCAAGAGGGTGCAAATATCACGAAATATTGCCCAGTCTCGAAATAAACATCCGCAGAAAATTTGAGTTCCGTGGTAGTTGTGTAGGGTATCGTATGGTCGGCCCCGTCCGACTATACTGCTCCGCTCACTGGTTTTATCCACAAAAGTGGATAATTTTTTTTATCCCCAAAATGGATAATGTTGTTATCCACAATTTGGGTAATTTTTTTAAACACAAAAGTGCATAATTTTTTTATCCACAAAAGTGGATAATTTTATTATCCACAAAAGTGGATATTTTTTATCCACAAAAGTGGATAATTTTATTATCCACAAAAGTGGATAATTTTATTATCCACAAAAGTGGATATTTTTTATCCACAAAAGTGGATAATTTTATTATCCACAAAAGTGGATATTTTTTATCCGTAAACGTAGATAATTTTGTTGTCCACAAAAGTGGATAATATAGTTATCCTTACTATAGTTATCCTTAAAAATTAATAATTTATTTTTTTATTCCCAAAAGTGGTCAATTTTGTTATCGACAAAAATGGATAATTTTTTAAAGTGTAATTTATGTCCACAAAAGTGGTCAATTTTTATACCCTTCACCACACTGTGGTACAGGGTATTATGTCTTTGTTCATATGTTTGTAACAGGCAAAAGGAAACGAGATAGACACATGGTTCCGTTTGAGAATTTGCATAGAATCACTTTCTAAGTCGATTTATACATGTCCGTCTGTCCGTCTGTCCGTCCGTCTGTCCATGTTAAATTGTAAACAATGTACAGGTCGCTGTTATGTTCCGAATTAGATGAAAATTAGCATGGGTCACTTGTTTAGCCCAAATTGGGAAAAATCGGTTCAGATTTTGATATAGCTCCCATATATATTTTCGTCCGATTTAATGTAAATGGTGCACCGAAGTCCTTATATATCTTTCGATTTGCACGAAATTTTGCACAGCGTACTAAATTTGCCGGCAATGGCAAATTACAATACCGCAACAAAACGAGAAGTCCTATCAACAATAGCCAAATTATTTGACCCTTGCGGTTGGCTGGCGCCAGTCGTGGTTGTAGTCAAGTTAATAATGCAACAAATCTGGCTAGACAAAATAGACTGGGATGACCCGTTGAAGCCAATGACCCAAATGAACTGGAATAATTTTGTGAAAAACAGCAAAGAAATCGAATTTCTGAAGGTTCTTAGATGGATACACGGATTTTGTGATGCTTCGGAAAACGCATACGGAGCTACGTTATATATTCGAATCGAAAACAAAGATTATAGCACTCATACATTTCTATTGGCCGCCAAGACCCGTGTTGCACCAATCAAGAAACTGTCAATTCCGCGCCTAGAATTATGCGGAGCGGTACTACTCTCCAAATTAGCCGCAACCATTATAAAAAACCTTCAAATAATATCATACTCGACAAAATTTTGGACGGATTCAACAATCGTCCTTGCATGGCTGAAAAAGCCTCCTTGCCACTGGAATGTCTTCGTGGGAAATAGAATTTCGGAGATTTCTGAGAATGTTGGCCAAGAAAATTGGAGACATGTTGATTCCGAAAGCAACCCAGCCGACATTGCGAGTCGAGGATGTTCACCTCTGGATTTAAAGACTCAGGAACTCTGGTGGTATGGACCCCAGTGGCTTAAATTACCCAAGGCTGGGTGGCCATCGTATGAAGTTCATGAGGACACGAGTTTAGAAGCAAAAACAGAAAAGCCTTGACCCTAAGTCAAAATTTCACTAAAATTTAACTTCTTTACGAATTTAGTCCTTTTCGTAGGGCTACTAGAATGATGTGTGTAAAATTTCTTAAATATCGGTTCAGATTTAGATATAGCCCCCATATATATGTTCATCCGATTTAAGGTAAATCGTGTACTAAAGTGCCTATATATCTTTCGATTTGCACGAAATTGTGCACAGCGTACCAAATTGGGTCTAGAATAATGTAAGTAAATTTTCTTGAAAATCGGTTCAGATTTAGATATAGCTCCCATATATATTTTTGTGCGATTTAAGGTAACTGGGGCACCAAAGTCCCTATATATCCTTCGATTTGGTCGAAATTCGGCACAGCGTACCAAATTGGTAACTGGGGCACCAAAGTCCCTATATATCTTACTGAATTAGGTCCAGAATGATGTGTGCCAAGTTTCGAGAAAATCGGTTCAGATATAGATATAGCTCCCATATATATTTTCGTCCGATTTTATATAAATGGTGTACCATAGTCCCTATATATCTTTCTATTTGCTCGAATTTTTACATAGTGTACTGAATTGAGTCTAGAATTACGCGTGTCAAGTTTCGAGAAAATCGGGCCTGATTTTCAAATAGCTCCCATATATACATTCATCCGATTAAAGGCAAACGGGGCACCGAAGTCCCTATATATCCTTCGATTTGCATGAAATTTGGCATAGGGTACTGAATTATGTCCAGAATGATGTGTGCTAAATTTCGTGAAAATCGATTCAGATATAGATATAGCTCCCACATATATATTTTCGTCCGATTTAATGTAAATGGTCCACCAAGGTCCCTATATATCTTTCGATTTGTACGAAATTT
The DNA here is from genome assembly GCF_032173495.1 of Musca vetustissima. NCBI lineage: Eukaryota > Metazoa > Arthropoda > Insecta > Diptera > Muscidae > Musca > Musca vetustissima. The sequence continues at coordinate 40,199 of NW_026881891.1, forward strand.
GGCATAGCGTAATGATTAGCCCAAGGACGAACCCTATTGAAATTGGGAAAAATCCGTTCAGATTTATATATAGCTCCAATATATATTTTCGTCCGATTTAATGTAAATGGTGCACCGAAGTCCCTATATATCTTTCGATTTGCACGAAATTATGCACAGCGTACTGAATTAGTTCTAGAATGATGTGTGTTAAGTTTCCTGAAAATCGGTTCAGATTTAGATATAGCTTCTATATCTGACCAAACGAAAAATTTAGTATCGGTTGCAGAATGACATGTTTATGGATCCAGTTTCATTTTACTGGTCCTTTAAAAATGCAACGTCTGTTAGGGTTCATCTGTTGAATATACCCAAAGTGGTGAAGGGTATCACATAGTCGGCCCCGTCCGACTATACTATTTTTTTCCACAAAAGGGGATAATTTTGTTATCCCCAAAAGTGTATAATTTTTGTCCCACTTTTGTGGCTAACATGTTTATCCGCCAAAGCATATTTTTTATCCATGGTTTTATGCATACCTTACTACCTTTTTCCACCATCAAACCACTGTTCCGCCCTATTCCATGCTTCCTTATTATAACATGCTGTTGAAAATAGCACATAATGTTGATGCTGATGCTATTTGAGCGCTCAGAGATGGGTGGATAGATGGAAAATGTTCATCTTCAAATCCCGTGGCATGACAGGGTCTGACATAGCTCGTCGTTATGGTATTTATTAAATAAAACGTTAAATGAAAAATTCTTCTCAATTGAATTCGTTAACGAAAACTGTCATCGTTTCTGGTTTCATATTTTTGTTACTTCACCCTCCATCCAACCGCTTCTCACATTCCTCCTTCTTCCCTTGCATTTCCCAAATATGATTTCAATTCCAATTGTTGTTGTTGTTCTTCCCCTTCTCAAATGCATTTTGTTTGACTGGATTGGATGAGGGGGAAGAAAATGGCATCTGGTGAACTATTCACGTTCCGATTGCGGTTGGGAGGCTGTGATAATGGGGCTGACTGATTGGTTGGTTCGTTGTATGGTTGGATAGATAGCTGGATGGATGGATGTATAGTTTTGTCGTTTCGGTTTGTTCGCTGCACTTTTTTATGACTGTTGACAATGATGCCGAGATGCCGATAATCATGCCATTCATTATAAAATTGCTGTTAATTTACAAAAACAATTTAATTCTATTTGAAAAAAAAATTATTGTTCGCCATTATATTCATCCTCAGCCTCATATTCATCGTCAGCATCATCATCATAGGTCGTATTCTTCTTCTTCCTCTATCATCATTTGTGATTGTCACAGAGGAAATTTCCCAGACATTATCATATTACCAACATTAAAATCAGTTGATGATTGTTGGGATGGGTGGGGGTGGCATAGTGGGATTAAATTATTTCAATTGTTATTAATGAGAATATAAGAGAGTTTATTATAGTGCCGGATAATCTGAGAGATAATTAAGATCAGTACTTACAAAAATAAAACAACTGTACTTTTGGATAAAAAAAAAATCTACATAGAAACTTAATTTAATTACTCTAAAAAAGCAGTAAGAAGAGGACAAAAGGATACATTTTAGTATACAGAGATATGTGATATCCGATCATCTGGGCATGTACTAATCGTCACGAAAATTTCCATGTATTTTCGGTTCTGGCAAAGGCAACACATATGTCTAATAATCGGTCATTTATGGAATTAAATTCACGAATAATCTGATTCGAAAATGACGGAATTTTACACGGGAAGGGTAAATTAATAAAGATGGCTGATGATCTGTCAATATGGACCGATATGGGAAATATACACTGGCGGCCAAATCTTAAGCAACTTAAATTGCAAAGATAATAAGTGCCGTATAACTTTTTCAAAAATAAACATATCGTCTGAGGTTTTCCTGTTTTTCATCAAGTACTTTATTTGTATAAAACAAATCATAAATGATAAATAAATTTTGAAATCAAAAAATTATCTGGAAAACGAAATTTACTCAATTTTTGGACAGAAGTAAAGCAACTATACAGATGCGCTCATAAATTTTATTTTACCATTACCAGTGATTTGAAAAAAAATTTTTCACTGAAAATTTATTTTGAAATATTAAAAAAATTAATTTTCATTTTAATTTTCAAGTTCGTACTGATCAAAAATTTGTCAATATCGTGGAAGAGCTATGGACACATGGCTACAGGACCGATAACCATCAAGAATCCCCTTTTATTTCTGAAAAGAATTGATTGGCTTTCGAAAACCTCGTATTAATTTGAATCCGACTTAGTGGATAAATATAATGTTCTCGGATGAAATAAAGTTGAAAGGGCTCCTTTTTATACCCTTCACCACACTGTGGTACAGGGTATTATATCTTAGTGCATAGGTTTGTAACAGGCAAACATAATCGAGGTAGACCCATGATTCCTTTTAAGAATATGCATAGAATCACTTTCTGAGTCGATTTATGCATGTCCGCCTGTCCGTCCGTCTGTCCATGTTAAATTGTAAACAAAGTACATGTCGCATTTATGATCCGAATTGGATGAAATTTGGCACAGATCATTTGTTTGGCCGAAAGACGAACCCTATTGAAATTGGGAAAAATCGTTTGAGATTTAGATATAGCTCCATATATATTCTCGTCCGATTTAAGGTAAATGGTGCACCAAAGTCCCTATATATCTTTCGATTTGCACGAAATTTGGCACAGCGTTATAAATAAGGTCTAGAATGATGTGTGTTAAGTTTCCAGAAAATCGGTTCAGATTTATATATAGCTCCCATATATATTTTCATCCGATTTAATGTAAATAGTGCACTAAAGTCCCTATATATCTTTGCACGACATTTGCCACAGCGTAGTAAATAAGGTCTAGAATGATGTGTGCAAGGTTTCGTGAAAATCGGTTTAGATTTAGATATAGCACCCATATATAGCTTCGTCCGATTTTAGGTAAATAGTCCACTAAAGTCCCTAGAAATATTTTGATTTGCAAGAATTTTGGCATAGCGTACTGAATTAAGTCTAGAATGATGTGTGCAAAGTTACGTTAAAATCGGTTTAGATTTAAATATAGCTCCCACATATATTTTCATCCGATTTAAGGTAATTGGTGGACCAAAGATGTGCACGAAATTTGGCATAGCGTACTGAATCGCGTCTATAATAATATGTGCAAAGTTTCATGAAAATCGGTTCAGATTTAGATATAGCTCCCATATTTAGTTTCGCTCGTTTTTATGTAATTGGTGCAATAAAGTCCCTGGAAATCTTTTCACTTGCACGAATTTTGGCATATCGTACTGAATTATGTCTAGAATGATGTGTGCACAGTTTCGTGAAAATCGGTTCAGATTTAGGTATAGCTTCCATATATATTTTCATCCGATTTTAGGTAAATAGTCCACTTAAATCCGTGGAAATATTTTGATTTGCACGAAATTTGGCATAGCGTACTGAATTGGCGACTATAATAACATGTGCTAAGTTTCATGAAAATCGGTTCAGATTTAGATATAGCTCCCATATTTAGTTTCCCTCGTTTTTTATGTAATTGGTGCAATAAAGTCCCTGGAAATCTTTTCACTTGCACGAATTTTGGCATTGAGTACGGAATTAAGTCTAGAATGATGTGTGCACAGTTTCGTGAAAATCGGTTCAGATTTAGATATAGCTCCCATATATATTTTCATCCGATTTTAGGTAAATGGTGCACCAAAGTCTCTGAAAATCGTTCGATTTGCACGAAATTTTTTGTAGCGTACTGAATTAAGGCTAGAATGACGTGTGCTAATTTTCGTGAAAAGATCCATAGCTAGGCGGATTGACACAACGTACTGATGTAATATAAATTAGCCCCTGGCAAGTTTCCCTAAAATCGGTTCAGATATATATATATATATATATATATATATATATATAACAAAAACGCGTCGTCTGTTAGGATACATATTTAGAATATACCCAAAGTGGTGAAGGGTATCATATAGTCGGCCCAGTCCGACTTTACTACTTTTCTTACTGGTTTTTATGGAGTTCTATCTATTTACGAGATTTATGATATAATGGATCGGAATGTTCATACATATTGTGTAGGAAAACGCTATAGTTCCCTTCGCTGATGGAAATATATCCCTTGGCTGTGTGTTACAGCATGACAGTAACTTCAAACATACGTCGAAATATGTCAAAGATTGGTTGCGGGAGTCAAAAATCAATATTCAAATAACTCTGGACCTATTTCAGTACCCTATGCCAAATTTCGTGCTAACCGAAAGATATAGAGGGATTTTTGTACCCCTTTTACCTTAAATCGGACATAACTATATATGGGAGCTATATCTAAATCTGAACAGATTTTCGCGAAACTTAACACACTTCATTCTGGACCAAATTCAATACGCTATGCCAAATTTCAGGCAAATCGAAAGATATAGAGAGACTTTGTTACCCCATTTACCTTAAATCGGACGAAAATATATATGGGAGCTATATCTAAATCTGAACCGATTTTTACGATACTTGACACACATTATTCTGGACCTAATTCAGTTCTCTATGCAAAATTTCGTGCAAATCGAAAGATATAGAGGTACTTTCTTACCCCATTTACCTTAAATTGGACGAAAATATATATGGGCGCTATATCTAAATCTGAACCGATTTTTACGAAACTTGGCACACGTTATTCTGGACCTAATTCAGTACTCTATGCCAAATTTCGTGCAAATCGAACGTTTTATAGGGACTTTTGTGCCCCTTTTATCTTATATCGAACGAAACTATATATGGGAGCTATATCTAAATCTAAACAGATTTTCGCGAAACTTAAACACGTCATTCTAAACCGCAGAAATCGACTCAGAAAGTGATTCTATGCATTTTTTCAAAAGGAACCATGTGTCTATCTCGTTTCCTTTTGCCTGTTACTAACATATGCACAAAGACATAATACCCTGTACCACAGTGTGGTGGAGGGTATAAAAATCGAAAAGTTGATTTACTTTTGGCGAAACCAAAATTCGGTCAATTTAGTTTTCCTGGGATTTTTTTTATTTCAAAATAAATTTTGAGAATCCTCAAGTAATTGAAGAGATGTTGCGACTGGTCCTTAATTCTTCGAAAACAATGTTATGGTCATATCGGTCATTTGCCGATTTTTTCTGCCAATAACACGAAAATGTCGATCAAATCGGAGACATGATCGAAGTTGACTGGCGTGTTAGGAGTCGTAACATCGCCTAGGAGTTAAAAATTTACCATAAAACTTTTTAAAACCTTTTACACAAAGCTGGATTCAAAAAAAGGCCCGATGTTTGGTTGGTATGACAACCAACAGAAAAAATAGGATCGATCGAATTTCCATCTTCGAAGCCTTGGCCAAACGGAGATGAGATAGACCCATTTATTAAACGGATGGCGATTGGAGATGAGAAATGGGTCGCATACGATAACCCTGTGCTAAAACGATCGTGGTCTAAGAGCGGCCAGGAAGGTTCTGCTATGCATTTGATGGGACTGCAAGGGGATTATTTATTAAATACATAATCTTTTTAATATATAATCTACACTAATAAAAGAGTAAAGTGATTGACTGACTGACTGATTTAAAGATTCAACAACGCCCAGACGAAACGGCTGAAGCTAGAATCTTGAAATTTTAAATAAATTTTAAATTTTACGTTCTTAGCAATTGTGTCAAAATTATGTAGGAAAACAATTAAATTATTATTACCACCAAACTATTTTAAGAGACCTATTAATTAACCTACCATCACTGAAAAAATCAATATTTATACCCTACACAACTATGTTGTCAGGGTATTATAGCTTTGTGCAGCCCCAAAAGTTTGTAACGCCGCGAAATATTGGTCCTAGATCCACCTTTAAGTATACCGATCGTCATATCTCGACTAGCTGAGTCGATCTAGACATGTGTGTCCGTCCGTCCGTCTGTCCATTATATTTTGTAAACACGATACAGGCCACAGTTATGGACCAATCTTCACGAAATTTTGCATGTAGGATGGGTTCTGGCCAATGAAGACCCCTATTGTTTTTGGGAAAGATCGGTTAATATTTAGGAGATGAAATGGACCAAATACTGAATTTTTGTCGGTTTTTCTGGTCGCTCCAGAGGCCTCAATAATGGCCCGAACAACGTGAAATTTGGCATGGAGAAGGGGATCGTGCCAAAGAATAAGCATACCTGTTTTTATAAAGATCGGTCAATATTTAGCGGGTCAAATGGACCCTGACTTTTGTGTGAAAAATTACAAAAGTTGTATTCTATAGCGTATATATTTACCCCTGAAGGACATAGTCCCGAGAAGTTGATATTATATCCAAGAGGAGTGGTTGACCTTTAAATTAATACCAATTATATTGTTGTATGTGCTCGGATGTGGGAGTTACACCTAAATATTTACAGGTATCTCCGTATTCGTATATTATTTAGTAACCCATTATCACTCTAGAAAGCGGAACTATAGCGCTGATCGCTTTGAAATGTTCCATGAGGTTCCAGATATGGTCAAGGACAACGCCTATAATTTCCGGTAATGATCAGATTATAATATTGGGATGAAGTGGACAGAAAAGTTATATTTTTGTTTTTTTTTCTAGTCGATCTATAGGCCACAATAGAAAGTCGAACATCAAAATACAACCAACTTTGAAGGGAATCTGGACAATTAATTAGAAGGGCTGTACTGACTATGAATAGTAGGTAATATTAAGAAAATATGTCAGTGTAAGGAAGAGGTGCTGTCGACCACTAATCGGGCTAGACTGAACAAATATCGCGAAATATTGCCTAGGCTCGGAATAAACATCCGCAGGAAGTTTGAGTTCCGCGGTAGATGTGTGGGGTATCGTATGTTCGGCCCCGTCCGACTATTCTGCTCCGCTCACTGGGTTATAATATTTTTGGAGCTGCGCGTATCCCAACTCCTAATTTTAAATTAGATTACTTATACATTGTAGATTTAATATCTTTTGTAAATTCGCGAAATTATTAGTTGCTTAAAAAAATATTATTACACAAATATTGAAAATAATAGACAATCAACTTTAATTTTAGCAGAATTTGTAAAACAATTCCAGTCTCTCATTAGGCATTTTCAAAATTTTCTTTTCCAATTTGTATCGCCTACAAAAACTGATAACCAAATTTCCACAAAAATTGCATAGTTGTGAGTGTCAAACACTCTCTACACCGACCACTCTTCATATACGATTTGAAAATGACTTATATTTCTAAGTCAACAACCCAAAATCAAACTACATACATAATTAAAATGCAAACAATAATCACAAATGCAAGACGACGGGGCAGCCAAATACTCAAGAGGATCTTGAAGAAATATCGTTTTTCAATGGCAGCATAAATCACAACGACATTCGAAATTATCCTTCAAAACTCGGTAATACTTAACGTTTGTAATACACGCGTATATAATACTACACCTTTAAAACTTAATAAAACACATACAAAATGCAAGAGTAACCACTTAATCCACAAGGATTCTGCATGCATGATTAAATCCCTACTCAACCCAGGCAACTAACTGCTGCCGAAGCAAAAAAACACAATTTTATTTAAATTAACCATCATTTTTTGTCATCGAGCTGCGTGAAACAAACAATAAAACCATTACCGCGTTGCTACTACTGACGGACGGAAGGAAAGAAATCTTGTAAACGTGATATATTCCAATCGCAAAACTAGAGGCAATGATATTTAATGAATAAAAAATAAACTATAAAACTAGCATGCGGATGCCGAGCACAGATGAATAACAACAAAACATTTCGTCGTCCAACAACACTGCCGTCATCCATGTATACTACTCACGACCCAGCGAAAGCACCAACAAACACCGTTTCATATTATTGTAACTCAATAAACCACCATGCCATTTGTTACAGTTAAACAAAACAACAACACCACCACCCATTAAGTGAGCATAACACCACTATAGTTGTTCTCTTCTAACTCACAGAGAGCCGTTACTGTTTACACACACAAGAGGAGAAATCATAAACACATTATAGTGTGTCTGCATGCCTTGTAATTTATGGGAGGTGTTACATGCACTCTTCGCTCTGCCAGCAGAAGTTGAGTGAGAGCGAGAGAGCTTCTCAATATGAGAGCTTGTAAACTCAATGACAACTCCTCCCATCTCTTTGCAATAGAAATAGAAACATAAAGAATCAAGATAGGAATATGAGCCATTATAGCAGTTGTGTTTGTTTATTTTATTGATTATAACTGCAGTTGTGTGTATGTCGCTGAATATTGTTGTTATTATTTGTGTTTTGTTGTTGTTCAACATCATGTGTAGTACTCTACAACACATTATTATTAGACAAAAATAATAATTGGGCCGCCATATCCCTCCAAAAAAATACCATATTTTGTCAAGTCATTATCACGGCTTCCATTAAAGGTATTTGTTGTTGGTTGGTTGGCTGGCTGTATAACTGGTAGTAGCATGGTGTCATTGTCGCCGTTTGTTTGATACACACACGCATATATACGATACTGTCTAGTCATTGCTACCTCTCAGCTACTGTTCTGCAACACATTGTTGTATCAATACAGAAAAAATAACATATCTACCAAATATTTCGTGTTTTTTTTTTGCCATGTCATACGCAATTGCAACATGTCGTATTTATTTACAATACCTGTCGATATACCTCGATATACATATATAGTTATATAGGTGTATATCTGTTTTTTCTCCACTCAAAATTTATTCATTTTGGTGGTGAATGGTTGCAACGTTGTATACCAGGATAATGGTATCGACGGCTGGTTGCCTGTCTGCCTGGCAGACTGACTGTTGTCGATGATACTTGTTGTTATACAGAGAAAAAATGTTTCAAGTGCTGCCACTTGAGTTTTTGTGTGCTTTGAATGTGTTTGAGTTTGTATTTGTGTGTGTATATCCTTTCTATGGAGATAATGTTGCAAATATTGTATCATAAAATGATGCTGCCACACAAACTATAACTACTACAATGTAATCAAGAATATTCATCCAGGTATTTGTGTGGTTGCTACCAGGCCTGCACAAGACAATTCACGAAAAATTTAAAAAGTTTTCTTTTAAAAACCTAATTTAGCCAGGCTGAATTGAAGATTTCCTATAGAAACCTTAATCCAGCCAGGCTGAATTGAAGTTATTCTATATAATATCTTCCATTCAGCTAGGCAGAATTGCACATTTCCTTTAGAAACCTTAATTCAGCCGGGCTGAATTGAAGATTTCCTATAGAAACCTTAATTCAGCCGGGCTGAATTGAAGATTTCCTATAGAAACCTTAATTCAGCCGGGCTGAATTGAAGATTTCCTATAGAAACCTTAATTCAGCCGGGCTGAATTGAAGATTTCCTATAGAAACCTTAATTCAGCCGGGCTGAATTGAAGATTTTCTATAGAAACCTTAATTCAGCCGGGCTGAATTGAAGATTTCCTATAGAAACCTTAATTCAGCCGGGCTGAATTGAAGATTTCCTATAGAAACCTTAATTCCGCAGGGCCGAATTGACGATTTCCTATAGAAACCTTAACTCAGCCAGGCTAAATTGAAGATTTCCTATAGAAACCTTAATTCCGCAGGGCCGAATTGACGATTTCCTATAGAAACCTTAACTCAGCCAGGCTAAATTGAAGATTTCCTATTGAAACCATAATTCAGCCAGGCTGAATTGAAGTTTTCCTATAGAAACCATAATTCAGCCAGGCTGAATTGAAGTTTTCCTATAGAAACCATAATTCAGCCAGGCTGAATTGAAGTTTTCCTATGGAAACCTTAATTCAGCCGGGCTGAATTGAAGATTTCCTATGGAAACCTTAATTCAGCCGGGCTGAATTGAAGATTTCCTATGGAAACCTTAATTCAGCCGGGCTGAATTGAAGATTTCCTGTGGAAACCTTAATTCAGCCGGGCTGAATTGAAAATTTCCTATAGAAACCTTCCATATAAACCGTAATTCAGCCGGGCTGAATTGAAGATTTCCTATGGAAACCATAATTCAGCCGGGCTGAATTGAAGATTTCCTATGGAAACCTTAATTCAGCCGGGCTGAATTGAAGATTTCCTATAGAAACCTTAATTCAGCCGAGCTGAATTGAAGATTTCCTATAGAAACATTAATTCAGCCGGGCTGAATTGCAGATTTCAAATATATACCTTAATTCAGCCGGGCTGAATAACAGATTTCCTACAGAAACCTGAATTCAGCTAGGCTGAATTGCAGATTTCCTATAGAAACCTTAAATTTTCTAAAGAAAACATTAATTCAGCTCAGCTAAATAAGGTTTCCCTACCCTCGTTACGGAATTAATTTCGTTTCGAGTGGATCTGATGTTGACATTTTGAATAAATTTTAATTGAGTTTTACACAATCAAAATGTGTTTGCTTAACTTGCCACTTTGTGTAACAATGCAGTGCTCTGCACTTGTCCGACCCCCCCTAAAAACTATTTGTACTTCAGTATCTGGTAGAAATAAATAAGTTTGTTTAAGTGCTGTTACTGCTGCTACCGCTACTAAATCTATTGTTATTGTTGCAGCAGCAACAGCAGCTGCTGCCATGGCTGCTGTTGTTGTTGACAAAATGAAATTGTTGCCTCCAATGATTCGTGGCCAGATTAATTACATCCTACTGGTTGATTATTCTGGTAGGCTGACAAGTAGACAAGCAATCGGCCAACAACAACATCATTCAAGTCTGGAAAACTTAATACATAGGCAGCCATGCATTGCACCCACACATACACGAGCACGGTCAATGAGAGCAACCAGACAAATTAATCCAGCCACTAAACATGTCATACTTACTCGTGCTACATACATATGTACCTACAATGTGAGATTTTATGTTTAAGTGGACGAAGGCTTAAATGTATATAATCAATTTGAAACGATCATGAAGAAATATTGACCGTTATTTTGATGGGAGTAACTTCAATGGATTCAAATTTTAATACAAATTTGAACCAGATTTTTAAATAATGAAATCGAGTTTTGTACCTGTCTCAATTAACCGATTAAGCTTATACACGGAAAAAATAATTCGTATAATATATGAATAGTATTCAATATCAGGATTTCTGCATTTTATAAATGCAATTCTAAAACTTTAAATATTGGTTTCTTGTCAGAGAGAGTGGAAAAATACAACTTTCGTGTGTGTTGTGTTTTGTAGAGGTGCGGTTTTAATGTTTATATCTTGATTTTATGTTTTCTTCTTCTTTATTATTTTGTCCTGTCTCGTTTCTTCTTATCTGCATTAACAATGTTAAACAGACGACTGGGCTTGTTGTCCGTATCAACTCTGCTATATTGTATTTAATCTAAAATACAATATAGCATTTATATCGAAATAATTTGGAAAATTCATATGCGAATTTTGTAACACGAATGCAGAGAACGGTAAGTATGTCCGAAATAAAGAAACAATGGAATGCAAAACTAGACACAATCGAGTGAGTGGAACGTCCACGTCAAACGCGTAATTGGACACCTAATGTAAATAAAGAGTTATTGTTGTAGAACGGTTCTTTGGACCGTTATTTTTTCTGCTGAATTAGTTTATGTTTACGTTTAAATGCAATTAATACATTATTATACATGTGAAGTTGTTATAGTGCAGGTCAAAGTGGCAATGGATCAAAGGAAAAAACCAACAACTTTGGAAACGCGACATTTAATTATATGATTGAATGGTGGGGGCAAATCAGTGCGTAACATCGTGGAAATTGTGGATCGATCCCCATCCACGGTACATGCTATAATTCAAAAATATAAAAAACAATTTCAAGTGAAAAATAAAAGTCGTGAACGTCAAGGGAAACAATTAAATGATTATGATGAGCGATTTATTTTAAGGGAAATAAAAGCAAACCCATTCACGACGGCGAATGAATTGAAAAATATCGTTAAATCGAACTTAAAAAGGATGTTTGTGCTGAGACCATTCGAAATGTGTTAAGGAAGAACGATTTACATGGACGGATAGACAGGAAAAAGCCACACATCTGCAAAAAAAAAAATAAAATTGCACGGGTGAAGTTTTGCAAGGGATATTTATTAAAAGATTCTGACTTCTGGAAGACGGCAATTAAAAATGAAACTGCTTAAATTAGTTATTTTTAACATTATTTTTTATGTAGGTACTCTTCACTGATGAGAGTAAATTTAACCTTCATGGGTTTCCATCTGACCCATGAAGGTTAAATATAAACAGTACGTTTGGCGTAAGACAAATACTGAGTTTTTGCCTAATAACACTCGGGCTACTATGAAACACAGGGAGGGGTCTGTATTGGTATGGGGATATGTTTCCAGTGCAGGAGTAGGGAATATTCATTTTATAGAGAGTGAAATGAACAGATTCCAATATTTAGAGATATTGAAGCAAAATGTTGACAAATTAAACATATTGGGCACATTTGCTTTTTATCAGGATAAAGATGCGAAGCACACTTCCCACGTTGCGTTGAGTCGATGCCCAGGCGTTTAGAAGCTGTAATAAAAGCAAAAAATTTTGCTTCCAAGTACTAAAACTGTATCTTTTATTTGACTGTACAATTATGCGTTCGACGTGAAATTTGACTAATTTTCTTATTTTAAAAATAGTTTTGAAATAAATGCTAAGTATTACACATTAATCTGAAGGTTATTTTTAATATTCCACAACATAACATTACAAATTGAACATTCAATTTTCATTAAAGTGAAAAAATTAGTAATTAAATATGATCATGATAAATGTCCAATTATACGTTTGAACCACGAATCATGGAACAATATTTTCGTAGATAGATTTTCTTCTAAATGAGAATCCCTAGTATAAGAACCTATTCTGTTGAAAAAAAACATGCCCAAAAGCTCCCAAAATTCCAAATATTACGTGGCTAGGTAATACTGGGGCAGCTTCGGCAGTGGAGCATCATCGGCATTGTACATCACTAGCTTTGATCTATAGGTATCAGATTTCAAAATAAATAAATGTCGCAATGTTTGAAATCTCCAGCTAATATTTAGATGAACGGGGTTTTGTATTTTTACCGATGTTTTTGTAATATTTCTATTCCACTTTGTATTTCATGTATAAAACTTTTCAAAGACAGTGTTATTGTAAAGGCGTTAATTAGAAAAAAATAAATAAAAAATTGGAAGAACATTTATAGAATAAAATGAAAAAATATATAAACAACATTTGGTGTAGATTCGGCATTTTAAAGTGGGGTACATTCGGCCATATACAAAAAGTGCTATATTATTTCCATAACATGTTTTTGGGTTTGACTTTAAAAATAATTATTTACTATGCTTCGAAATTATATATATATAAGACATATATAAGACGAAATTACATATATAACTTGCCCCAGTATCCCTTACTGTTATATGGGGGCTGCCCCGCAACCTTGGGCAATGTAATAATATTTTTTAGTACGGACATTTTTTGCCCAGTAAGGGTTTAAAACGTACCGAAATACCTCAAAATATCGAATATTGAAGGGTATCATTATAGGAAACTACCCAAAAAAGTGGAGTCCTAGGAGTAATAACAATGTATATACAAAATTGCAAAGCTCAATCTTAAATATAGCCAGCTCAATCGTGATTTCAGTACCAAGACGAGTGGACCGATATTCCCTATCTTCGTAGTTTATTTATGTTTGGAATAAATGTCGCCAAGAAAAATGTACGAACGGACAATTTGTAAATCGACTTCAAATTGTGTGAAGCGAGCCTAAAATCAAAATTAAATTATTTTTGTTTTCTTATTAATTTCTCTTTCGAGATGAGCTACATGATCGGAGTTGCAATGAAAAGGAAAGCCAGAGAGATACTACATTCCCACCACTATGCGACGCGTTTCGCCGTTGGTTAAGCGGTTCATCAGGCATATTGGGCAATGTGGCTTACAAATGTCTTTACTTGACAAATTGTATTTATGTCGACTATTGTTGCGAAATTGCATCTACGAATTAACACTAGAAAGACGGGAATTTTGTATATACCTATATTGCCTAAAATCGGTCAAAATTACCTCATTCTGAAAGAACTTTTATTGTGTAAAGAAATTTTTTAATATTTTTACATTATTTACAATCATACAAAACGTTGTTTTTATTTCTTTTCGGTGGTAGGGCTCTCGAGTTTCCCCTTTTGAAAAATAAGAGCGTGGACAAAATGTTCGAAAAAGAGTGAAATCGACTGGAAATATAAAATTTATTTTTCCCGATTTGTATGTTCGTTTGTGTTTCTAGAGTAGCAAACGGGTTTCGATGTCGTTGTACTGATCTGGTCATATAAGAAAATTACTTTATACAATAATAAAAGTAGTTTGATTATTTAATATTTCACAAAAGGTCAAAATGACCGCTTTTAGGCAATATAGGTATAACACATGTGAACACGGGGAATGAAAGAGGGGAGGAAGCAGCTACTATGATTAATAAACGTAGTTCTATGTGGTACAAAAAGTCACCGAATTTTAAAAAGCTGAGTCATAATATACACAATTGTTTTTGTACTTGAAATTGAAAAACGGTCAAAATGACTGCCTTCGGCAATCTAGTGTTAAATTCAACCGTGTTAAGGATCGGACATTTGGCATCACACCAGAACATTCCTTTTCAGAGCAGATTTTTCTTGTAGTGACGGACTTTTTCCGTATTGAAATATTGTAGTCTATATTTATCTTCAATGGTATGCATTGCAACTCCGATCATGTAGCTCATCTCGAAAGAGAAATTAATAAAAAACATTTACATGAATGATCCTTGGCCCAAAAAAGGAATAAAAACAAAACTCAATAAATTATTTTTGTTTTGCTACCCAAAATTACAATTCGATAAACAAAAAACCTGACCAAGATCCTCAAAACAAAGAAAATCGGAATTAACGTTATATGGGGTATATACCTAAACAAACGTTGTAATTAATAATTTTTTTTTTTTTTTTTTTTTGTAGTTCGCCACCCAATGACAAGCCAGCATATCAAATTACTACTAATTCTATCAAATCAGGAGGTACTAGCCAGTCATATACATACTATTTAATATGAATATTGAAAAAAATTCAATTATTTTAGGAAACAAAATCAGGACCTGACCCAATGAGAGCCCTAAATACCAAATTACATCCAATTTGGTTGAATGATGTGTCCAAAATTCTCAACATATTAAAAATATATCGCATTTTCGAACTTGACCTGACTATACACAATATATATACAAATGTACAAAATTGCAGCACGCCATAGGTTCGGAATTTGCGTGGTACAAACGGACATAAAGTCTACTTCACTCACAATATCCCAAATTCAGTAGCGAATTAATTTAATTTTCTTTCCTATTGAAGCTGAATTACATTTTTCCCAAGACACATGAGGGGTGTGTGTCATGATAAACACACACAAACTTGGTAGCACTTTTCGGTGTCGGTATCATCATAGCCACAAACCGAATGTTATTTAAGATTATTGCAGTTCAAGCAATTTATCTACAGATGATTTTAATTAAGTATAGATAAATTTTGAAATAAATGAGATTAAATGTGAAAACAACCGGATATCCGAAAATATAAAAGGAAATGCAGAGTTTTAACAGGAAACAATAGCCCATGTGACATGTTCCGAGAGCTTTTGAATTCCCATACTTTTTTAAATTCCCATGTTGTGCAAAATGGTGTGCTCAATTTCGAGCGAAAGTGCGTAATTGCCCTAGTTCTACCAGAAAATGTCTAATGATACTGGAACGTGTTAAGTGACGTCGCCTTAGGGACGCATCGGACCCAACGGATGTGCCCGAATCTGTGTAAGTATTTTTGATTATTATCTCCAAGTCCCTAGTTTTAATAGTTTTGTATCTCTTTTCAGGTTAAATAAAGAAGCATTTATGGATATTTTGAGAGAAGTTGGTCCTTTCATACACAAGGGTACCATTCCCGAAAGCCTGCAGTTAGCAGCTACCTTAAGATTTCTGGCTGTTGGTGGGTTTCAGAGGGTAGTGGCAAATTATTTAAATATAAGTGTTGATCGCACAGCAATGTGTAAAGTATCGTGGAGAGTAATGAAAGTCCTGGAAGACAAAGTGTGTGCAGCGTGGATAAACAATAATTTGAGTAAAGATAAAATGAGGTTATCCAAAATGAATTTTTATTAAAATTTCGGATTTCCAGGAGTTATAGACTGTGTAGATGGAACACACATCCGAATAGTTCAACCACATGAAGACTCATCTTTATACTACAATAGAAAATGATACTTCTGTATAAATGCAATGGTTGTAAGGAAAACAATGTAGGTAATCGTAAAACTAATTTTTCTTTTTCAGTTAGGTGTGTGACTATATTTATTTTCTTTAATTCTACTATAAAAACTAATGTAAATACTCTATTTTTTTAATAAAGATTGTAAAAACACGTTAAATATACTTCAACTTGTACGTGCTCAGAAAAACGCGTAAGATCTCATTTCGTTTTCAATCCACAAGGCTATATGTGCTCGAATTATATTCCCAATATTTTTTTGGGAATTCGGAATGGAGCACACCAAATTTGGGAAAATGTTTCACATTCGAGCAAACTCGAAATGCAGCACATGGGCGAATATATATAAACTTCCATACTAGAATCTTTATAGACTCCTACAAAGGAGTCTTTATAGACTCCCATAAAGCAGTCTTTATAAACTTCTATAAAGGAGTCTTTATAGACTCCCATAAAGCAGTCTTTATAGACTCCCTTAAACGAGTCTTTATAAACTCCCATCAAGCAGTCTTTTTAGACTCGCATAAAGGAGTCTTTATAAACTCCCATAAAGGAGTCTTTATAAACTCCCTTAAACCAGTCTTTATAGACTCCCATAAAGCAGTATTTATAGACTCCCATAAAGCAGTCTTTATAAACTCCCATAAAGGAGTCTTTTTAGACTCCCATAAAGGAGTCTTTATAGACTCCCTTAAACGAGTCTTTATAAACTCCCATCAAGCAGTCTTTTTAGACTCACATAAAGGAGTCTTTATAAACTCCCATAAAGGAGTCTTTATAAACTCCCTTAAACCAGTCTTTATAGACTCCCATAAAGCAGTCTTTATAAACTCCCATAAAGGAGTCTTTTTAGACTCCCATAAAGGAGTCTTTATAAACTCCCATAAAGGAGTCTTTATAGGCTCCCATAAAGGAGTCTTTATAAACTCCCATAAAGGAGTCTTTATAGACTCCCATAAAGGAGTCTTTATAGACTCCCATAAAGGAGTCTTTATAGACTCCTATGAAGGAGTCTTTATAGACTTCTACAAAAAATATTGGTAGATTCCTAAAAAGAATCCCTTATAAACTCTATAAGAAAGTCTTTATAGACTCCTATCAAGGAGTCTTTATATATTCCTATAAAGCAGATTTTATAAATGAGTATTTATAGACTCCTATAAAAGAGTCTATATAGACTTATATAAAGGCGTCTATACAGGCTCTTATAAATAAGGGTTTATTGGCTCCTTTAAAGGTTTCTTTATAGACTCCTATAAAGGAGTCTTTATAGAACTCCAATTAAGGAAAAACTCCTATAAAGGAGTTTATAGACTCCTATAAAGAAGTACTTATAGACTCTTTATTGAATTATTTACAGGAGCCTTTAGAGACTCCATTTTTTTTTTTTTTAGTAAAACACACTCAACTTTTTTCAGCTTTTTAACAATTTTTTATTCTATATTATCATCTTTTTTTATAATTTTATTTGATTTTTATTAAGAAATATTTTATTGTATTTCTATAAAGATCGATAACAATTTATAATAATAAAAAATTAATACATAAAAAATGTTTAATTATACATATACATACAATATATTATTTATAAGAAAATGAATAGAAAACTAACAAAAAAATCTAGATAACAAAAAATGCCAATTGGTATGAAAAAAAATAAAATAAAAAATTTCACTATATAATTAACTATCAACAAAATTTGAAACAAAAACAAAAAATAAAACACAAAAAAATATTTCATATGAAAAATTAAAATAAAATTATTATGAATGTCTTATGTATTATTACGAAACCCATAATAAAAAAATTAAATTATATTTTTTAATATTATTATTATTTTAATAATTATGTTTTCATTTAAAATCGAATAAAATTAGTTTAACAATGTATTCATATTTATATGTATGTATTGTTTTTTGTTTAACAATTAATTAACTAGAAAATTTCCATTGCTTTCCTTAAATAAAAAAAATATTATTAAAAAAAAATTATATTTATGGTTAGAAAAATGTTTTTGAAACACATTGTTGTTGTAAAAATTAAAAAAAATAAATTTAATTTTTTTCTTCTTTGCCTAAAATTGAAAATTTTGAAATTAAAAATGGGGAACCACTTTTGTCAGGTTTTGTGGCATTAGTTTTTTGTATCTTTTTTTGCTGTTGCTTTTATTGTTTTAGAACATTTTTTCCATGATTTTTTGTTGTTTTTGTTTCTTTGAATGATTTCTTCTTCTTTGTTCTGGATTTTGTGGACGGATATCTTAATGAATATATTTTTTTATAATTTATTCTCTTGTAGTATTTATTGCTATTAGATTCTTAGTTTTGTTTTTCGTTTCTTTTTTTAATTTTAATAATTTAAAGAAGTTACCTTTTGTTGCTGTTCTTATTGTGTTTATTTAGTTGATTTTTTTGAAATATATAGTTATTTATTATTTTTGTTGTTGTTTTAATGTGCATTATATTGAAACAAAATATTTGTTGATATTTTTTTTAATTTTTCCATTTTTACATAAAACACCAGATTTATTTGTGAAGTTGAAGGTTGTATTTATAAAAAAAAGCAGGACTCAAGGACTCAATCTATATCACAGAATTTCGAAATATGCGATGGAAGGTGACATACGTAAGTAAATCAAATGATTGCGCACTGTATTATAACTGTCATGAAACGGATTTATGCTTAACAGGATAATAAATAACCTCGTCTCCAAATTCCCTCCAGTGGATGAGGGAATTGCCCTAATACGTACAAAAGCCTAGTTCTTCTACATCAGTCTAATTTGCGCCCATGTTTCGACGGAAGACAAAGTTGAGCAGACCAAAGACATATTTTACGATCGCCTTGAAACAGCATATTACCGCTGCCCTGGTCATGGCAATAAAATTCTGCTGGGAGATTTTAATGCAAAAATCGGAAGGGAAATTCAGCCACCATAAAGAAGTATCCAAAAACGACATGAGGTTGATTGACTTCGAGGAGGCAAAAACATGGTAGTTAGAAGTACCAGATTCAAGCATCTCGATATACACGAGGCTATCTGGATTTTTCCCGATCAAACAGCGAGAAATCAAATTGATCATGGCGGAGGGCATTCATCCATTGTATTAGAAGTTTGATCGATTCGAGTGGCGAATATCTGTTCGATTAGCAGGTTCGGGTCGCCCCACCTTCCTACGTCCTTGCACCTAGCCATGATGAGGTCAGAATAGCAATTAATCGGTTGAAGAATAATATGGCAATAGGTGCCGATGCCTAGACAAGATCAATGGTCAGACGCTGATCAGAAGCATGCATGTCCAAATTATCGGAACCTCAGCATCCTGTGTCCCGTGCAGAAAAGAGGAGATAAGACGATATGTGCCAACTATAGAGAAATAAGTCTCCTTCCCATATCATATAAAATGCTATCCAGCGTGCTATGTGAACGACTGAAGCCAATGGTTGTTACAACTTATATTTATAAGTTTTAGCTGGAACTAGTTCCGATCGTTCCTTTCTCGGAATAGTACAATATTTATGTAGGTCTAACTTACCCTCGATGTGAGGTCATCGTCGGATTTACAATATTTTCAAGCATTTAGTCATATTTTCACAACTTAAAGGGCTGTGTTGATGCATTTATGGTAGAAAACTCCATTTTTAAAGCAGTGAGCGGAGCAGTATAGTCTGACGTGGCCGACCATATGATACCCTACACAACTACCACGGAACTCTAACTTTCTGCAAATCTATATTCCATGAATGGGCAATATTTCGCGATTAGAGGTCAATAGCTCCTATTTCTTGCCATGACATCTTTTTCGAATTATGTTTTATATCATAATATCCATTTTTTTTAATTTTACACAGAAAGGTCTTGGTTGACTTGACCCGCTGAATAGTGACAGATCATTACAAAAGCCCATCAAATTAGTTGACCAGATTCATTCTTCAGTGTAATAATCTACTTATAATTCTGTAATATTCTGCTTCGGTCCACTTCATCTCGAAATTATTATCTGATCATCACCGCAAATTATAGGTGTTGTCCTTGACCATAACCGGAACCTCATGGACATTTGAAAAACGATCAACGCTATATTTCCGCCCTACAGTGTGGTAATGGGTTACTAAATAATATCTGAATACGTAAGCACCTGTAAATATTTAAGTGTAACTCTCATATCCGAACACATACGACAATATAGTTGGTATCAATATAAAGGCCAACAACTCCTCTTGGATATACTATAAATTTCTCGGGTCTATGTCCTTCAGGGGCAAACAATACAAATTTTGTCATTTTTATACCCTACACAACTATGTTGTCTGGGTATTATAGCTTTGTGCAGCCCCAAGAGTTTGTAACGCTGCGAAATATTGGTCCTAGACCCACCTTTAATTATACCGATCGTCATATCTCGACCAGCTGAGTCGATCTAGGCATGTGTGTCCGTCCGTCTGTCCATTATAAATTGTAAACACGATACAGGCCACAGTTATGGACCAATCTTCACGACATTTTGCATGTAGGTTGGGTTCTGATCAATGAAAACCCCTATTGTTTTTGGTAAAGATCGGTTAATATTTAGGGTTGAAATGGACCAAAAACTAAATTTTTGTCTGACTTCAGGTCGCTCTAGAGGCCGCAATTATGGCCCGAACATCATGAATTTTTACATGGAGAAGGGGATCGGGACAAATAATGAGCATGCCAGTTTTGATAAAGATCGGCCAATATTTAGCGGGTCAAATGGACCCTGCCTTTTGTGTAAAAAATTTGCATTCTATGGCGTATATATTTACTCCTGACGGACATAGACCCGAGAAGTGGATAGTATATCAAAGAGGAGTGGATGACTTTTAAATTGATACCAATTACATTGTAGTATGTACTCGGATGTGGGAGTTACACTTAAACATTTGCAGGTGCTTACGTACTCAGATATTATTTAGTAACACATTACCACACTAAAGGCGGAAATATAGCGCGGATCGCTTTGAAATTTTTCGTGAGAATCCAGGTATGGTCAAAGATAACGTCTTTAATTTTCGGTGATGATCAGATAATAATATTGGGATGCAGTGTACCGAAAACTTATTTGTGTGTGTGTGTTTTTTTCTTGATTCTATCTGTAGGCCACAATTGAAAGCCGTACATCACAACACAACCCACGGTGAAGGGAATTTGGACAAGAAATTAGAACGGCTGTACTGGATATTAGTAATATTGGCTGACCTCTAGTCGGTCAAGAGGTTGCAAATATCGCGAAATATTGCCCAAGCTCAGAATAAAGAACCACACAACGTTACATTTCCGTGGGTGTTGTGTAGGGTATCATATGGTCGGCCCCGTCCGACTATACTGCTTCGCTCACTGGCTCACACAAAAGTATGGGTACATTTGACCCGCTAAATATTGACCAATCTTTATCAGGCATGCTTATTCTTTGGTCCGATCCCCTTCTCCATGCAAAAATTCAGGATGTTTGGACCATAATGGCGGCCTCTGGAGCGACCAGAAAATCAGACAAAAATAAAGTTTTTGCTCCATTTCATCCCCTAAATATTAACTGATCTTTTCCAAAAATAATAGGGCCAGAACCCATCCTACATGCAACATTTCGTGAAGATTGTTCCATAACTGTAGCCGGTATCGTGTTGAAAAATTATAATGGACAGACGGACGGACGGACACACATGTCTAGATCGACTCAGCTAGTCGATATATGACAATCGGTATACTTAAACGTGGGTCTAGGACCAATATTTCGCGGCGTTACAAACTTTTGGGGCTACACAAAACTATAATACCCTGACAACATAGTTGTGTAGGGTATAAAAATCACTGGAAAAAATAGAGGAATTATGAAACTGATTAAAAATTTAAATATATATTTTATAAGTTACGAATTTTGTATTCCTTGTGTAAGAATCTAATAAACCAACCTCATCACTTCAAAATCTGGTATTTTGAAAAAAAAATGAATATTGTCAGATCATTACAAAATAATCTGTTTTTTTTTTGGCATTCGCATATTTAACTTTTGAAATGTGGTTTAGTTTATGTATGCTTGTGTGTGTGTTAATTTCTTCTGTAATTATTGCTGTGTTTAGTTCTATTTCATTTGTTGTTATTGTTGTTTTATTTAGTTGCATTATTTAGAACATGGTAAATTATTAAGGTTGTGGTTGTCGTTTTCATATTTTTTTTTTATTTTGCAAAGATATAACGTTTATTGTTTTAATTTATTGGTATTAGTATTTTGTTGTAGTTGCTATATTGCTGTTTTGTTTTCCTTATTTTCATTTCTTTTTTTCTTTTCTCATTAATTTTAATAAACTCTGAAAAATTATAACAATTTGTTTAAAGCCATTTCGTAAAGGCCATTTTAAGTGATGTGCTTTTTCATTATTTTTTTGTTTTCTTTTTTCTTCTTTGATTTAAAATCTAATTTATCGTTACTTTCTTTTTGTATTATATAACTATTATCGTTACTATATTGTAGAGTGGTATTAGTATTACTATTATTATTGTTGTTGTTGTTGTGTTAAATTTATCTAATAAATTTGATTTGATTTGTATTTATTTTTGTATTTATAGTACATATTGCATTCAAGAGGGCTGTTAACAAAAACAAAATTGTTTTTGGTTTTTATTTTACCAAAAACAATTTCTTCCAATAAATAACATGTTTTTGTTAAGCTTTCCTTTCTTTCGTTTTCTGTGTATATATATATAAACAATTTACCGTTTTTATTATTATTTAATAACAAGTTGTATTATTATAATTATTTGTTACTTCTTTATCTTCATGGTAATAACAACGGGTGGAGCCGTAAACTAACTAACTACTATTTTAACAAGAGGGAGTTGTTGTTGTTGATTTTTATTTGTTTTTTACTTTAATAACATTATAATTATTTGCAAAAAAACAAATGTTGTTAAAATTGTATTTTCCTTTTTTAAAAAAGAATCCTTTTTTTGTTAACATTTTTTTTTACTACTACAGGTTTCAGTTTTTCGTTTTGTTTTGTCACTAAAAAATTTACTACGAAGAAGTTTTAGATTGCTTTTTTGACAATAAAAATGTTGTCTTTCGTTTTTGTTGTTGTTTTTTTTTATTTTAATATATACTTTTTTATGTTTGCATTATTTTTATATATTAAATGTAAGTTTTTCTTTAATATTGTGGTTTTTTGTTGTTGTTTCTTTTTTGTCACTAATGCTTCTAAGGAAGATAGGTATCTACGTAGCTTTGTTTTACAAAAATATTTTTCTCTTATTTATTTATTTATTTTTTTTTTTTTTGTGTTTTTAGGCTACATTTTGATTAAATGTTTTTTTAAAGTACTTAAAAATTATTTATAATAAAATGTTGTTGTTCTTGTTTTTTCAACAAAAAATTACAAGGTATGTGGAAACGGAAAATAATTTGAAAATTATAAAAAATTTGATTTTTGGACATTTTTAAAATTAATAAAAAAGATGTACACAAATATTTAATATTATAAAATATTATTAAATAATATTAAACAAGTGAAAAAGCGCTAAGTTCGGCCGGGCCGAACTTTGGATACCCTCCACCATAGGAATACTGACAAATTTTTGAAATGAAAATATAAGGACCATACAACGACAATTATACCAATCGATTGTTGTAAACCAAATAGAAATTTCAACAATTTCAATGGGGGTTTTCCCTAAAATCACAAAACCCCAAAATGTTGACATTTATTATTAACGCATGGTAGGGTGAAGCATGTGTATAAAATCCTGAAAATACTCCAATTTAGAGGACACATTTATATGAGTCATACTAAAGCGGGCCAATAGTGACAACATTGTGTAGAAATTAGCGAATACTTGATGTTTTCATTATATAAGGGGTTATGCCTATTTTAGTTTTGAATCCCAATACCGTCCATCTCGCTAAATATTAAATTGGTAGGATGTTTTATATAGGACCTGGGCCTAAATGCGGGTCGATATAGTTCATTCTCAAACCTCACGTTCTAGTTTTTATATCGATATCCTCCGATAGAAAAATGATTACAACATATGGCTAAATCGACTAAATCGTTGAAAAATTCCATACTATTTAGGGTAGGAACTACAGAATATCCCCATACTATGGTGGAATACAGCTATAAGGGGATAACCCCAACACACGGAACAAATCGGAACCCCAACAAAATCAGCTAACTATTTTAATGTAAATAAAAAAGGGGGTTATATGGAGACTTGCCCTAAAAGGGGGTGAATATTAATAATTTTTGGTCGGAAGATTTGTTACCATATACGACTACAAAATACCAAATTACATCGAATTCGGTTGAAAAACGCGCTCAAGAACCCCAAAATACCGATAGTTGGGGGTACCCTTATATGGGGGCTACCGGAAAAAATGGACCTATATTTATAATTTTTAGTGGAGAGATTTGCTACCCAATAAGAACTCAAAGTACTGAATAACAACCAATTCGGAGGAAAAATGCGCTCAAAACCCCCAAAAAACTGAAAATTGGTGGTACCGTTATATGGGGGCTATCAGAAAAATTGGACCTATAATCATAAATTTTAGTTTAGATATTTGACACCAAATAAGAACGAAATGTACCAAATTTCAGCGAATTCGGTTGAAAAAGGCGCTCAAGAACCCCAAAATACCGAAAATTGGGTGGTACCCTAATATGGGGGCTACCGGAAAAAATGGACCTATATTTATAACTTTTAGTGGGAAGATTTGTTACCCAATAAGAACTCAAAGTACCAAATTTCAGCGAATTTGGTTGAAAAAGACGCTCAAGAACCTCAAAATACTGAAAATTGGGGGGTACCTTTGTATGGGAGCTATTCGAAAAAATGGATCTATATTTATAATTTTTGGTGGGGAGATTTGCTACCCAATAAGAACTCAAAGTACAAAACATCAGCGAATTCGCTTGAAAAACGCGCTCAAGAACCTCAAAATACCGAAAATATGGGAGCTATGCCTAAACGTGGACCGATATAGCCCATCTTCGAACTTGACCTGCCTGCAGACAAAAGACGACTCTCTGCAAACTTTTGGCGATCTATCTCAATTCGTTTAGACGCTAGAGTGATTACAACAGACAGACAGACGGACATAATTAAATCGTCTTAGAATTTTACGCTGATCAAGAATATATATACTTTATAGGGACGGAAATAATTATTTCGATGCGTTACAAACGGAAAAACAAAACTAATATACCCTCCATACTATGGTGGAGGGTATAAAAATAGCAAAAGAATGTATACAAATATTTAATATTATAAAATATTATTGAATAATATTAAAAAATAGCAAAAGTTTGTGTTGAGGCCAAGAAATTTAAAAAATGAAACTTGTATAAACAGAGCAATTGTGCCCGTGTTTCACAAAACGACATCTGTGTATTTCAAAAATTTCAGACAAAAAATTACAGTTAATCATAATATATCGGAATTTATTCAAATACACAGTAATATGTTTTTTTTTCTTGGCATAGGATCGGAAGAAAATTAAAAAAGGACTAATAAAACATACAAATATCGGTTCCATGTCAATGAAATTTGAAATTTGTTTTTCAAAAATAAATATTTAAAGAGGCCAAATTTGTCAGCTCAAGGCATTTAAAAAAACTGATATCTCTATCTCTATATATATAACCAGTGAGCGGAGCAGTATAGTCGGATGAGGCCGATCATACGATACCCTACACAATTTCCACGTAAATCTAACTTTGTGCTGTTCTATATTCTGAGCTTGGGCAATATTTCGCGGTATTTGCACCCTCTACACCAACTAGAGGTTAACAAATATTACTAATATTCAGTTCACCCCTTCTAATTATTTGTCCAGATTCTCTACACCGTGGGGTTTGTTGTGATGTTCGGCTTTCAATCGACTCGAACAAAAAAAAACATAAACAAATTAAGTTTTCGGTCCAATTCATCCCAAAATTATTATCTGATCATAATTGAAAATTATAGGCATTGTCCTTGACCATGCCTGGATCCTCATGGAAAATTTCATAGCGATCAGCGCTATATTTCCGCCCTCTAGTGGTGTAATGGGTTACTAAATAATGTCTGCCATGCCTGGATCCTCATGGAAAATTTCAAAGCGATCAGCGCTATATTTCCGCCCTCTAGTGGTGTAATGGGTTACTAAATAATGTCTGAATATGGAAGCACCCGTAAATATTTAAGTGTAACTCCCACATCCGAGTACATACGACAATATAATTGGCATCAATTTAAAGGTCAGCCACTCCTCTTGGATATACTATCAACTTCTCGGATCTATGTCCTTCGGGAATTAATATATGTGTCATAGAATACATATTTTGTAATTTTTCACACAAAAGTCAGGATCCGTTTGGCCCGCTAAATATTGACCGATATTTATCAAAACAGGCATGCTTATTCTTTGGCACGATCCCCTTCTCCATGTAAAAATTCGCGAGGTTTGGGCCATAATAGCGGCCTCTGGAGCGACCAGAAAAAAAATTAGTATTTGGTCCATTTCATCACCTATATATTAACCGATCTTTACCAAAAACAATAGGGGTCTTCATTGGCCAGAACCCATCCTACATGCAAAATTTCGTGAAGATTGGTCCATAACTGTGACCTGTATCGTGTTTACAAATTATAATGGACAGACGGACGGACACACATATCTAGATCGACTCAGCTAGTTGAGATATGACGATCGGTATGCTTAAAGGTGGGTCTAGGACCAATATTTCAATAACCTACACAACTATGTTGAAAGTCCCAAAAGTTTGTAATGCCGCGAAATATTGGTCCTAAACCTACCTTTTAGTATTCCGATCGCCATATCTTGACTAGCTGAGTCGATCTAGACATGTGTGCCTGTCCGTTTGTGCATTATAATTTGTAGACACCGTTATGGTCCAATCGCCACAAATTTTTGCATGTAGGACTTGCTCTGGCCAAAGAAGACCCCTATTGGTAATGATCGGTTAATATTTAAAGGATGAAGTGGCACAAAAACTTTATTTTTTCTGTTTTTCTGGTCGATCTAGAGACTACAATTATGACCCGAAAATCCCGACATTTTACACAGAAAAAGGAATCTAACTGACCATGGAATAAACATTACTGTTCTGATAAAGAACGGTCAATATTTAGTCAAAAGTCAAATGGACTTTTGTGTGAAAAAATGACAACGTTTCTATTCTAAGGCGTATATATTCACTCCTGAAAGACATAGTCCCGTGCACTTGATAAGGTATACAAGAGGGTTGGTTGACCTTTTAGATTGATATCAATATTGTTGTATGTACTCGGATGTGGGTGTTATACTAAGATAATAGCAATAACAACATTGTGAAAAAGTCGCGCGGATCGCTATGACATTTTACATGAGGTTCCGATTATGGTCAAGGTCGACAACTACACATTTCGGTGATGATCAGATGTTATTTAGAGAATGGAATGGACCAACAAGTTTTTTTCTATATTTTTTCACTATTTCAAGCCTTGCATACAGGGAAAAGATCTGGCTAAATATTTATTTAACATACGAACCAAGTCCAACTTTGAATCGTAAAATATGACAGGGTATGAAAGAGGAACTGTTGACCTCTAATCGATTAAGAGGGTGAAAATATCGCAAAGTATCACCCAAACTTGGAATATAAATCTGAAGGAAATTAGACATCGATGGTAATTGTGTAGGGTATGGTATTTTCGGCCCAGCCCGACTATACTGCTCCCCTCACTGGTTTTTTTATAAGAACTTAAAATATAAAATTACCAAAAAGTCTGAAAACTCTACAAAATACC
Source organism: Musca vetustissima (assembly GCF_032173495.1). Taxonomy (NCBI): domain Eukaryota; kingdom Metazoa; phylum Arthropoda; class Insecta; order Diptera; family Muscidae; genus Musca; species Musca vetustissima. The sequence goes on from NW_026881891.1 coordinate 68,302, forward strand.
GAAAAATACTGTTATGTGGAGGTTACCAACACTGATTATTTTGATAGGAAAATTTCTACACAATATTAGTTATCTATGTGCATATAGCGGTACCCCGAAATTCGGTATTTTAAGGCTTTTCTTAATTTTCTTAACTAATCAGCTATAATTATGTATTTTTTCCCACTGGGTGGAAAAGTACCCTGTGCAAAGTTCTAACACTATTGGAGAAATATTTAATGTCTTTAGTGCAAGATTTACATAAAAACGGTCGAAAATGTCTATGGGAACTACATCGAAATCTGAGCCGATTTCTAGAAACTTAGCACACATCATTCTAGACTCAATTCCGTACGCTATGCTAGATTTCGTGCAAATCGAAAGAAATATAAAGGCTTTAATGCACCATTTACACAAAATCGGACCGAAATATGTGTAGGAGCTATGTCTGAATCTGAAACGATTTCAACAAAACTTAACACACATCAATCTAGTCGCTTGGTACGCTGTACAAATTTTAGTCTCAATCGGATAATTATTATGTTTTAGAAAATATCATGTAAAAAAGACGTAACTGACGTATAACCTTTAAAAGCCGAAAAAAATATTTTTTTTTTTTTCAAAAAATAAATACAGGGTAAGGGTTAAACTTTGGAAAATTTTCCAGCCATACTCCATTTTTATAGATTTTATAAGGTTTTTGGCTTCTCCTGTAAAATTAGTAAAAGTGTAGTTACGTCCGTTTACATTTATGACACTATACACTATGTATCAAAATCGATATATAATGTCTGTCTATTAAAATCGACATAGTGATCGCAATATTTAAGATAGAGCTCTGAAAATTTTACAAAGACATTTCTAGTGCCTCTATGGAGTTTGATATTGAAAATTGGGTATATCGGGCCACATTTTGGTATAGCCCCCATGTTCGGTATTTTGGCGATGTTGGGCACGTTTTTCAACCGAGTTAACTATAACTTAATATGTTTTATTCTGATTGTATAGCAAATCTCGCTGCAAAATATTATCTACAAAAGCACATAATATTTGTTATTTTTGGAATTTAATGCACGTTTCTCAAACTAATTGAATTAAATTTTGTATTTTGGGTTGTTATTGGGTAGCAAATTTTCCTGCCATAGACTATCAATATTGGTCCAGTTTTCAATGTAGCCACAGTCTATTTTCTCCCAAATAGACTGTAATTTTTTCTTTTAGATTTCCATTGTGTGACAAATTTTACTGCCAAAAATGATCAACATCTGTCCCTATTTTGGAATAGGCCACACTTAACAATACCGCACATTACCCGGTACGTCACATTATTTTGGGATTCTGGGCTCACTTCTCAACTAAACTAGCTGAAAATTGGTATGCTTGGTTGCTAGCCAAATCCTCCGAAAACTATCAATATTGGTCAAGTTTTCAATTAGCCACCATATAACGGTACTTCCAAAATTTCGGTATTTTGGAGCAATATCAGTCCCCGTTTTGGTATATTCCCCCATATAACGTAAGCCCACAATTCGTCATTTTCGCTATGTTTAGGGTCCTAGAATAACCGAATTCTCGGTATTTTGGTACACTGATTTTAGATATTGTTAATGTAAGTAGTTCGGAACATTGCTGTCACTTGATGTTAGCACAATAAATCGGTTATATCTTCAAAAGTTGTTGATATTTTCACTTGAAATATTAAAGGGACATTCTTGAATTAGTGTAGATTCGAATTTAATAAATTAAAAAAAAAACAAATTCAAATTTTTGAAACCAAGAATTGGGTGAACCGCTTAAGGGGACCCCCCATTCTCGGGGTCAAAATTGTTTTTTGATTTAATTCAAATCTACACTAATTCTAGAATGTCCCTACAAAATTTCAAGTGAAAATCTCAAGAACTCTTGAAAATATAGCCCATTTATTGTGTCAGCATCAAGTGACGGCTAAAGGGCATCTCAAACTTTAAACGCGATTTTCTCTTTTGCGAATGGCGGGCACGATAACTCAAAAACTAATAACCCAATCGATTCCAAATTTGTACACGTTTCTTTGTGAGTGTATAGCTATCGTATGAACTATAAAGCCAATCGGTGAAGATCTTCCTTATTTTTAACTCAGTTTTTGGTAAATCGGCGATTTTCCAAAAATATTTTTAAAGGTCCGCCATTTTGTTAATTTTAGAACGAAGTCAATAATCCTAGTTCATACGAGAGCCAGACATGTACTCTTTCTAACACCGTTGGAATTTTCGGATTCCGATGTTCCAGTGACGAGTTATCATGCCCGCCATCAAAAATAAGGACTTTTCTTTAATTACAAAAAACAATAACAAAAATTTTTTGTAAATTATTTTTCTTCTCTTTTAAATCTTCAAATATATATGTGCAAAGTTACAAACGTTAACAAGCATTATTATTGATTTACCAGCCCATTGAAAAAAAAAATCTTACAGGTGTTCTATAAGAAGTCTATCTGAACTTCAATGAGAAAAACTAGTAAACGTTTATAATAATACCGACTTTTCTTCTATCGAAGGACCATCATTTCATTTTCATTAAAATGGACCTCGTTAAGTTAATCCTGGTCGAACTTTTTTATTCGCCATGAAGTACGCATTCAAAATACCTGAAATAAGTCTGAGCTTTCCCATGCAGAAAGTTCCTTTTAATATGGGTATATGCCAAACATGAATAGAACTCAATATTCAAAACTTCACTTGGAATTCCATCTAGCATAATCTAAATGCATATGTCAAAATAATTACCTATTTTGAGTTTTGTGGAATATTTTATTGTGGGTACAACAATCATTTATCTCAACAATTTTTTTAATAACAAAATTGAACAAGGCTCAATTACTTGATGGGGCATCAACTGAAAATAGGAATTTGAATGGCTTACATGCATAACGGTACTATTGAAATTTTAGAACTTAATTTTTGTTATTTTTGTTTCAAAATAGTGAGGTATAACCCCATTTTTACTGTGTCGGGAAGCATCAGCATACTAACTTCTTATTTTAAACAATTAATCGAAGTAATACCCTGAACCAATTTGTTTAATGTTTTAGTAATGTTTTTAATAAAGATCTGCTTTAATAATTGCTGAAATTTAAAAAAATGCTTTAATATATTTTAATAACATTTGAAATAAAAAAATTATATCTACATTTCTCTGTTCAAATTACTTCCCTTTCCCAAATACCTTGTTATTTTCTTTATTTGTTTCATTTTGTTACCTATTCATAATTATTGCTTTGTTTGTTCGCATGTTTCTTTTCTTTTTTTTTCATTTAAAAACTTATTTTAAAAATCTATAGATTTAAGTTTTCTATTTGAATTAAATAAAATGTCCTTGTTGTTACTTAGACTTAAAATGTAAATAATAATTTTTTTTATTTATATATTTTGTATGTATTTTTTATTTTAATTAGTTGTTTTCATTTACTTTCATTTGTTTATATGTATATGTAATATGTTGAAATTTATTGTTTAAAAAAAAGTTGTTATTGGTTTTTATGAAGGTACTTTGTCACGCAGAATGTTTGAATGACCAGATTTAAATTTAAATAATAAAAAATATACATATTTATAAATATATAAAAATGATTGAATGACAATTACAATATACATACTGTGTATGTAGGTATTGTGATGTGTGTGTGTGTATTTGTTTGATTTGATTTTTGTGTACATAACCAATTGTATTTGATGTTTAATATTTAATTTTAGGGGGAATACTTATTGTGATAATAAAAAATAACTACTCAGAATTAAATAAAACTTGAAAATGATACAAAAGTGTAACTATTTAAATTTTTAAATTTATTATTTGACTCACATCATTTTAAATTGAATATTTCTGACAAACTTGCATAGGTTCTGAAAATATCATCATAATTTGGTTGTTGTGTTTTAGTCGAAGGACCAAATCATTAGTCGAAGGACCAAATCATTACATGAGATCAATTTTTGAAATCCAAAAAATATTTATAAGTTTTCTTCTGGTTTATGCATAGATAAAGGGCAATATAGGAAGTTCATAGATCTTACTCCCAGGACTGTGAAATTCACTACATCGATTATATGATCATTGAACTCGACATAACTTAAAGGTGGTGGTATTTTCATTATTAATTTAATATCATTCGATTGTTTGGAATCAATCCAACTAAAAGATATCCTGGACATGTCATTAAAAAATATATGTATTCAAAATATATTTTTATATCTGTCTGGACCTTTATATGGAGACTATGTCTAAACACGGAGCCACATAGCTAATTGGCGGCCAATAGTCCTCTAAGAAAATGAAATATAAAATTCATATGCCACCATATACTAAATTCATCATTCTGTTTGCGACATCTGGGAATATTCGCCGGAGACCCTAACAGAACAGAGCGTGGACGAGCTATGGTAGCAGTCCTTTATGCCCGGGAATTATCACTAAAGTTATTTTATTTCCGAAAAGAATCGGAAAGTCAGATTACCTTTCGCAAGCGCCTAAACTATTTGAAATCCGACTCAGTGGAAAAATATTATGCTCTCGGATGACATAAAGTTAAATCTTAAAGACAAAAAAAAACTACCGTGAGAAAGTTCAAAAATGAAAGGCTTATGCCACAGTATTGGGGCAATGGGGAGAATGGAGGATGGTGATATTGGGTCGTTGTTCTTTTTATGAAGTTCGACATATTTACGAAATTTATATTTACGATCCCTTCGCTAAAACAAAATATGCCGCTTGTTTGGGTATTTCAACTTGACAATAACCGGAACATGTCAGTTATTGATTGTGGGAGTCAAAAATCAGAGTTTTGTAATGCCAACACAATCCTCTAATCTTTACCCTATAGACAAGTTATTAGAGTACCATTGATAACAAAATCAAAAGATCGAACAGGTATAGCATCTTTTCAAAGGTTTAGGGAGCAAGGAATAGTACCCAAGGATCAAATTGAGTATATTATTGATTGAATGCCTCGTAGTCAATTTAGTTTTCCATAGAATATTTTTTATTTCAAAATAAATTTTGCGTTTATACTTTATTTTTTTTTTCTTAAATAAATAAATTGCCTATTTATTTTTGAAAAAAAACTTCACTATAACTTTATTTTCAAAAACGTTACAGGTCATTTATTCAGTTTGCAATTTCAGTTGCTTTAGTTTTGGCCAGCAGTGTATGTGCAGAATTTCAAATATTGCGAGTTCTATTTTGTCGAAGGACAGGGAATGGAAAACCTTAAGAGGGATTTTTTCATATTCATAATGTCCTCAGATATTTATAAAATTTATTAAAAACTTTCCGGGACCAACACCGTTTATCTTATTTCAGGTTTTTTTATAGACTTCATAGACTTAATGCAAGTCCAAAATTCAAAAACCGTCCTTCACGACAGAGTATGAAAAATACTCATTTTAACTTTAGATTACGAGGGAATGAAGGGGTGTTTTGTACTTATTCTTGGTCCAAACCTGTCTCTTTGTCCAATTATATATATATATATTTATATATATAGTTAACTTCGTAGGGTGAATTCGCAACATGTTGCGATCCATTGCCTGAATGGATTTCATCTTTAATTGAAGTTCTCAACAATTTCTGACCGAGGTTCTGTAATTTTGACATTTTTATAACGAACAGTCCGATTTAAAATGTCCATCACTTTATATCCACTACCACTGATATTCTGCGGAGCTAAATCTCGAGCCTGGCAAAATTTAGCGATATTTCCATTCTCCTGTGTAGTAATGCTAATTATAAACCATATTAGTATATATCCTATATCCGTTCTCATAAATCTATACAATTGATATCAGCTTAAATATCAACAATCCTCCTTTTATACACTGGTGACATTTTCCGGATCATATATTCCCGTGTGAATTGCATAATATGGGAAATTGTTGGCTCAAATGTCTTGGTCCGTGTGAACGGCTAAATATTGGCCGATCCAGACCAATTTCGTGGTGTTCGATTTAATATTGCTGACACCAAAAAAAAAAAAAACGAATAAAAAATGTCAAAACGAAACAAAACGATATGTGCTAACTATAGAGGAATTAGTCTCCTTCCCTTCGCATATAAAGAGTTATCCAGCGTGCTGTGTGAACGACTAAAGTCAATGGTCAATAACATTATTGGACCATACCAATGCGACTTCAGACCTGACAAATCCACCATTGACCACATTTTCACTCCAAATCCTGGAAAAGACCCATGAAAAACAAATCGACACATTTCACCTGTTCGTGGACTATAGACAGCCCAATCCGCCCAATCAGAGGTCTTTAAAGCCATGTATGTGTTCGGCATTCCTGCAAAATTAATACGGCTATACAGGATAACTTTAACTGGCACAGAGCTCTTTAATACCGAACGAGGATTCAGACAAGGTATAGGTTTATCGTGTGATCTTTTTAACATCCTGCTGGAGAAGGTCATACGAGAGGCAAAGGTGAACAGAAATGACACTCTGTACACCAAACAGCATATGTTACTCGCCTACGCCGATGACATCGATATAATGGCTCGAACATTGCGTGAACAAATTGAGAAGGAAGGGGGTTTGGCAGTAAATGGCGAGAAGACTAAGCTGATGGCATCAACGCGCAAGGCGTCCAGTAGACTCGCACCAACGGTGGAACTTGAAAACTACAACTTCGAGGTAGCTAAAGATTTTATATACCTTGTTACCGCCATAAATTAAACTAATGACATCAGTTTTGAAATTCGGAGAAAGATAGTGTTGGCCAACAGATGTTACTATGGTCTAAACAAGCAGTTTAGGAACAAGGTCACCTCCCGCCAGGCCAAACTCATACTCTACAAGACTCTGATACTACCCGTGCTGTTATATGGATCTGAAACATGGGTACTTGCGCAAACAGATGAGGCAGTTTGAGAGAAAACATTTCCGAAAGATCTATGGACCGATCTGTGTCGAGAGTAAATATCGCCGTCGAATGAACCATGAGTAGTACCATCTATTCTCGGACATCGGCATTGTCAGACGCATCGAGTTGCAGCGACTACGTTGACTTGGTTATGTTTTGAGAATGGATGAATATGCCACAGAACAAATGTCATATAAAAGCGAGCCTACTGATGGCTCACGCAGAAGGGGAAGACCACGAATATTAGATAAAGATCAAGGGAAAGAAAACGTTTCGGAACATGGCATTTTAAATTGGAAAAACTGCGTAGAAGACCGACACGACTAAAAATCTTTTTTAAGCACGACCTATGGAACAAATATTCCGTCACAAGCCAGCTAAGTAAGTCTTTTTTCTTTAAACTTATATTGAACTCTTGCCTGTCTATGTTATCTACAGAAAAATGTATGGACTTAACGGAACAATTAGCAGGTTTTAAAAATAATTGATTTTTTTAAATTAAATTTAAAAATTTCTTTTGCGATTGGTCCTTCGACTTAACAATCTGGGAAGATATCTTAATTAGCAGATTTTTACAATTCAAATTAACCATAAATAGATTATTATATTTCCATTTTTTTAATGTGTGTTTTTATAAAAAAAAAAAATCATATATCTAGTCTTCTTTAAATTATTTGATCCTTCGATCTTCTTGTTTTTAATTTACAAGTTAAATTTTTTCGAATTTTCTTTTAAATCCATCAACACTAACAAATATTCCCCATTTATCACTTTTATTTTTAATTTTTGTTGTAAACCCCATAAGAGGGTTAAGTGTGTCCAAAAACAAAAAAAAAAAAAAAAAAAAAAACAAAACCAAAATGTGTTCTTAAAGAAATGTTTATGTCAACTTTTCTATTGTTTATTACAAGTGCAATTTATTTTTGGGTTGTTGTTGTTATTGTATTTTTGTTTGTTGAATTAAAAATCTAAAAATGTTTCTATTTACTTGTTTTTTGTTGTTGGTTTTCTTTTAAAGTACATTATGTTAATTTCATTATTTGCAATAATATTTTGTTTTCTTCTTTTTTGTTGTTGTTCTTGTTTCATTTTGTTTTTAAAATCTAACGACTAACTATCACACTCCAATGTTTGTTTTGTATTTAATTGTTTTTTAAAAATTTGTTTTAATATTTAATGTTTTTGTTGTTGTTTTTCATTAAATGTTTTTTGTGTTATCTTAAAATATTGCCTTTGCCCATGATTTAAATTTTTTTGTTGATTTTTTTTACTTTTACTTTTAACTGATTTGTTTGTTAGCTTTGTTTCATTAAAAATGTGTTTGTTGTTGTTGTTCTTGTTCTTTTTGTTTAACATACCTAATTCTACAAATATATCTACAATTAAGTTTACGATATGAATAACAAAAATGAAAAAAAATACAACGAAATAATAATAATAATATTTTGCTTTATATTTATAATAAAAAAAACCATTATGAATGAATAAAAACTATATAAAAGAATAAAAACAATGAAAATAATAATTATATTATTTTTTTTATAATAATAATAAGAATCAAATGCCTCTCGCTCTATTGCTATGTCTATCTCTTTTCCTTCTTTAAGTTACATTCTTCTATTCGAGACCCGATTTTTTCAACAGAAAACAAAACAAAAAAATAATTACGCTATGCTTTTTTCCACACACTCAGACAGAGGGTCCAAATACCCTCACTTTTCTTTCACTACACCAAGAATGTCTTGACATTCTTTCTCCCACGGCTCCATTCCAATCGCTTTCTAATCTTTCCCGCCCGATGTCAAGACACCCTTATGCATTGGTTGCTATTGATGACTCTTGCTCAGCAGATGAGCATTGAATTCGTACACATTGTTCAGCTGTTCCCCGCAAATGTTACACTTCCAGGGATTACTTTCACAGTGGCAACCCTTGTGCAGGAAGTACAGCGTCTCGTCGGGAAATTCAATGCCACAGAAGAGGCAAGTGAGTATTTGTTTGCGATTCAGACCAGCCGAATCGTTTTCGGGCCCGGTCGATGTTATCGTGCCATTGCAAATCGGCGTAGTGGACGAAGTGGCAGTTCCACAGGTCGGTGTCAAACTGCTTTGTATCACATTATTGTTTTCCATGGAGGCAGCATTGCGGGTAATACGATTATTGGCCTTGGCACAAATGCGGCGTTTCAGATCTTCCCGCAGCAATGATTTCAGGGGTGAAACCTGGAGAAAACAACAACAACAACAAAAATGAGTAAGAAGTTCGTTGTTGTAATTTGATTTCCATACTTACCTTAATCAGTGATGTTAGTCTCGTATTGGGTGCAGAGAATTCCGATTCACTGCTGTCACCACCATTCATGGTCTCACCGCCATTGACGGAATTTTTCACAGTATCCTCGCTGGGTGGTTCCTAATAAAAATCAGATATGAATTAGTTCACTTTCTCAATGAAAAACTTCCTCTCTTCCTCCTTCACTTAAATTTTATGACCCCAAATACATTCAGTAAAAATCTTAATTCAGCTAAATTATCACAAAAAAAACAGAGGCTGAATAGCGTTTTTCTATAGGAAAACTTCAATTCAGTCTGGCTGAATAGGGTTTTCTTTGGGAAAACGTCATTCAGCCCTTCTGAATAGTAAAACTTCAGTTCAGCCTTGCTGAATAGATTTTTTATGGGAAAACTTCAATTCAGCCAGGCTGAATTAAGGTTTCTATAGGAAAACTTCAATTCAGCCAGGCTGAATTAAGGTTTCTATAGGAAAACTTCAATTCAGCCAGGCTGAATTAAGGTTTCTATAGGAAAACTTCAATTCAGCCAGGCTGAATTAAGGTTTCTATAGGAAAACTTCAATTCAGCCAGGCTGAATTAAGGTTTCTATAGGAAAACTTCAATTCAGCCAGGCTGAATTAAGGTTTCTATAGGAAAACTTCAATTCAGCCAGGCTGAATTAAGGTTTCTATAGGAAAACTTCAATTCAGCCAGGCTGAATTAAGGTTTCTATAGGAAAACTTCAATTCAACCAGGCTGAATTAAGGTTTCTATAGGAAAACTTCAATTCAGCCAGGCTGAATTAAGGTTTCTATAGGTAAACTTCAATTCAGCCAGGCTGAATTAAGGTTTCTATAGGTAAACTTCAATTCAGCCAGGCTGAATTAAGGTTTCTATAGGAAAACTTCAATTCAGCCAGGGTGAATTAAGGTTCCTATAGGAAAACTTCAATTCAGCAAGGCTGAATTAAGGTTTCTATAGGAAAACTTCAATTCAGCCAGGCTGAATTAAGGTTTCTATAGGAAAACTTCAATTCAGCCAGGCTGAATTAAGGTTCCTATAGGAAAACTTCAATTCAGCCAGGCTGAATTAAGGTTTCTATAGGAAAACTCCAATTCAGCTAGGCTGAATTAAGGTTTCTATAGGAAAACTCCAATTCAGCTAGGCTGAATTAAGGTTTCTATAGGAAAACTCCAATTCAGCTAGGCTGAATTAAGGTTTCTATATGAAAACTTCAATTCAGCCAGGCTGAATTAAGGTTTCTATAGAAAAACTTCAATTCAGCCAAGCTGCATTAAGTTTTTTATAGGAAAACTTCAATTCAGCCTGTATTAAGGTTTCTATAGGAAAACTTCAATTCAGCCAGGCTGAATTAAGGTCTCTATAGGAAAACTTCAATTCAGCCAGGCTGAATTAAGGTTTCTATAGGAAAACTTCAATTCAGCCAGGCGGAATTAAGGTTTCTATAGGAAAGCTTCAATTCAGCCAGGCTGAATTAAGGTTTCTATAGGAAAACTTCAATTCAGCCAGGCTGAATTAAGGTTTCTATAGGAAAACATCAATTCAGCCAGGCTGAATTAAAGTTTCTATAGAAAAACTTCAATTCAGCCAGGCTAAATAGAGGTTTTTATAGGAAAACTCAATATAAAATTGATTATCAAACATGGCTGAATTGATTTTGTTAAAAAAATATCTTCAAAATCGGACGGACTAGTAGAGAATCTTTGGCTTCCCATTTGTATTCTGAGAAAAAAACATTCCAAACACATTTTTTTAAATAACCTACCCTCCACATCCGGAGCATGTCCATAATATATTTTTTCGGAAAAATATAAATTAGGTTCTAATACAAAAACAACAACAACGATTTGTACTTTTTTGCTACCCACCATCTAGAAACTTACACTGACCTGCTTTATGGGTATGAGACTAATCGACGGTGTTATGTGATTATCATGATGATTTTTCGGTGATACGGAAGTCAAGGCACCACACAGGGCTCCGCCAGAACCAGGTCCCATACCGCCGCCGCTGCTGCTGGCACTGCTACTGGTACTCGAAGGCAACGATTTGGCATTACAATCTAATGGATGTTCTTGTGGTGGCATATTTATGGTCAACGGCACCGGCGACTCCATAATGGTGTCACGATCCATCGGCCCCATAACATCTCCCGTGGTACTGCCTGCCGATGATGTGGTCGTATTGTTGTTGTTGCCACTGCTGCAAATGTTACTACTGCCGCTGCTGCTGTTGGGGGTGTTGCTGGGATTGCTGTTGTTGTTGGCTGTGGTGTTGTTGTTGGTGCTGCTGTGACCCTGCAAATCAAATGCACGCAAAACGCATAAGAGGACATTCTCAACGGACGAACGAGTATAGAATGAAGTAGAGGAAGTCAATGAGTTTACTACAGACATAAGAGAATCATTAGAATTGGAACATTGCTTTACATTGAACATTGCGTTATCCGAGAGGCCATTGTCGGGTAGTGTTGAGATCTCCACATGGGGCGTTAGGAAATGCATTGGCGGTGTTGCATTCTCCAGGGAGCGTAGCGATTCGCCGCTGTCGCTCTGGTGGCTGGGCATACTGTTGGCGGCCGAGACAATGGCCGCATTCGAATTGACAGCAGCATTGGCAGCAGCTGCAGCCGCTGCTGCAACGGCATTCAGACCAGTCGGCACATAACCGGCTGCAGCAGCGGCAGCAGCCACCTGTGATGCCTGTGACTCCAGAGCGAGTAACAGCGACGATGAACCGCCCGGTCCGGGATTGTCCAAATCAATGCCATGTCTGAAAAAGGAATGAAAAGGAAAAATTCGAATTATTTAGGGTCATTAGAGGAAGAAAGGAGGGAGCTGGTATTCTAACCTGTTGAAAAAATGTATTCTCAGTGATTTCATGGAACCAGCCCGGTAACTGCACAACGGACATGTCTTGACAAGATCATGCTGGCCCACATGCTCATTTTGGAAATGGGCCCGCATGGCAATTTGACGCTGGAAACCTCGATTGCATATCGGGCAATGATACGGCAGCGTTTTTGTGTGTGTGGTAAAATGTTCCGCCAAGTGATCTTTGCGAAAGAATCTGAAAAAAAAAAAACAACAAAAAATTACAACATCCGAAACACAAATAAAAAACCCGCTGCCTACCTCTTTTGGCACACTCGACACTCATAAGGCTTGACACCGGTGTGTCGCATTTTATGACGTCTCATATTTGCACCATTCGAAAATTTCATATTGCAGACATCGCATTCGAACACCTTGCGGGACGACGCTGTTGGCTGAGACGGATTTGTTGAATTGGCTGGGGCCGTGCAATTGCTACCATTGGCAATGGCGCTGATCACACCCCCACCGCTGACGGGTGTCACCGAACCACCCGAACGATGATCGGGACTCGTTGCCGGATTATCCGCACCACCACCACCTCCGATATCGACATCTTCATTTTTAAGGCGTGCTGCGGCCGCAGCTGAATTCGACAGACATTGGACTACATGCAAGAGCAATGTGGCTCGGGAGCTGGTCTCGAAATTGTCACAGCGTTCGCAGCGGAATGTTGTAGGATTATTGGAGGCATTTGAATTGTTGTTGTGGTTCGTTGAGAGATTTGTTGGCGATATACTGACATTGGCTGTTACTGGTGTCGAGATGGGTTTCTCGCCACCATTATCCGACGACGACGATGATTGATCTTCGGAGCTGTGATGCAACTGAAGTGCCTGCTGTTGCTGCTGCTGGTGATGATGGTGTTCCTTAAGGCTACGCAAGGCATGAGCGTGTGAGGCTAATGTATTGTGATGCAAGAGTGATGCTGTCGTTGACATATCAACAATGAGTCCATTATCTTTGAGCGATAGCTCCATTTGACCGGCAGAACTCATTGTGTCGGTCATTTTGCTAGAAAGAGAAGAATATGGAGAAGGTGGAAGATTAGTTGCAGGGTCAAAGAGATTAAAATTGTGAAAAAGATAAAGAAACGATAAACGGCTCTCTGGCCTGGAGATTTTCGAAGATCGAAAAATAATCTATGACCTGATGGAAGGTTATTCAGAACCTAAAGGATTTTTCAATAAAAAGACCACAGGTCGTAATGTCGATATAAAAAATCTCAGGTCCTGAGTTAATTTTTTTCTTCAGAAAACAATCCTCAGGCCATGACGATCGATTTTTTCCCATAGAGAAAATTCTGAGGTCCTTAGGATAGATTTTTTCTCTAAAAACAATATTTTTTCTGTGGAGAATAATTCTCATTTTCTGAGAATCCATTGTTTTCTGTAGTAAACAATCTGCAGAAACTGAGGATAATTTTTTTCATAGAAAAAAATCCATAGGTCCTGAGGTTCAAATTTTGCTAAAATAATTCTCATGTTCTGAGGTTCTATTGTTTATAGAAAAAGGAACAAATCAGGACATGAGCATTATTTTTTATAGAAAAAAATCTTCCGGACCAGAGTAGAAGGGCCAATTTATCTGTTAAAGAACCTCGAATCCTATTGATCGATTTTTTCTTCCAATAGAAAATAATCAGGAGCTGAGGATCCTTACGACCTGAAAATCGTTAGACCCGATAATTTTCTATTGAAAAAATTCTTCGAAACTCGGGATCGATGTTTAAATTTTTTTCTACAGAAATACTTTTTCAGAATCTCGGATCTGAGGTTTTGTATAGAAAAAACAACCCTGAGCCCGAATGACCGACTTTTTGTTTTGCTCAAGGTGTCAACCCGATTCAGTAGCTTCGATATATTTTTCTTCAACACCTCTCTTGGCCTGAGGTCACCAAGCCATTATTAAAGATCAAATGCGACTTATTAAGAGCTTTAATTTTTTTCAAAACGAGTTCCCATCACATCGTAATCTCGGCGAGCAGTTATATCAACATTTATGTATGTAAGTATGTATGCATGTATGCTGAAGATCATGATTGATCGCTGACGTTGGATGCTGGATTAAGGTCGTTCGCTGCAGGTGAACTTTCAACTCAACCTACATTGAAAAACAACCCAGCATGCATTGACAAAAGCTCTGATACTTGGATGTGGAAGTTCGGAAATATATATTTACATAAATATGTAGATATGTGGGATAAATATATCTCTAGGTATGTATGTATTTGATCTCAATTGGTGAACACATCAATCAAACAAATGTATGTATGTGAGCTGTCGCTGCCACTGCGCTACTGTATTCAAACATATCCATGGCATACATTTCGGATATACGTAGGTATGTTTGTATGCATGCACAAATTAGTAAGACACGCACACACAATAGTTGTGTTTTATGGGTTAAAAAATATTTTTTTCTATGGGAAATCTTCAATTCAGCTCAGCTGAATTAGGTTTTCTGTGGGAAATCTTCAATTTGGCTAAGCTGAATCAGATTTTTCTAAAGGAAATCTTCAATTCAATATAGCTGAATTCGATTTTCTATAGAAAATCTTCAATTCAATTTGATTTTCTATAGGAAATCATAAATTTAACTTAGCTGAATTTGAATTTCTATAAATAATCTTCAATTCAGCTTAGCTGAATTAGGTTTTTTTATAAGAAATCTTAAAATCGGCTTAGTTGAATTCGATTTCCTATAGGAAATATTCAATTCATCTTAGCCGAATAAGGTTTTCTGTAGGAAATTTTCAATTCAGCTAAGCTGAATTCGATATTCTATAGGAAATCCTTAATTCAGCTTAGCTGAATTCAATTTTCTATTAAAAATCTTCAATTCAGCATAGCTGAAATCGATTTTCTTAAAGAAATCTTCAATTTAGCTTAGCTGAATTCGACTTTCTATTGGAAATCTTCAATTTAGCTAAGCCTAATTCGATTTTTTATAGGAAATCTTCAATTCAGCTTAGCTGAATTCGATTTTTAATAGGAAAGCTTCAATTCAGCGTAGCCAAATTAGGTTTTCTATAAGAAATCTTCAAGTTGGTTTAGCAGAATTTGATTTTTAATAGACAATCTTGAATTTAGCCATGCTGAATTAGATTGTTGATAGGTAATCTCTAATTCTGCCCAACTGAATTTGGGGTTTTATTGGAAATTTTCAATTCAGCTAATCTGAATTCGATTTTCTGAAAGAAATCTTTAGTTTAGCTAAATTCGATTTCCCATACGAAATCTTCATTAATACTTAGAGGGATTCGATTTTCTGTAGGAAATCCTCAATTCAGCTTAGCTGAATTCAATTTTCTATGGCAAATTTTCAATTCAGCTAAGCTGAATTCGACTTTCAATAGGAAATCTTCAATTCAGCACTGTTGAATATATTTTTTGTAGGAAAATTTCACTTCAGCCCTGTTGAATTAGATATATTTTAGAAAATCTTCAACTCAGCCATGCTGAATTTAATTTTTTTGCTAATCTTTAACTAAACCCAGCTACAATAAAAAATCTTCAATTCAGCACAACTAAAATATGTTTTCAATAGGAAATCTTTAATTCAGTGCAGCTGAATTTGATTTTCTACAGACATTCTTCAATTCAGCTCAGCTGAATTAGATTTTCTATGGAAAATATTCAATTCAGCTTAGCTGAATTTGATTTTTTGTTGGAAATATTCAATTCAGCTTAGCTGAATAGGGTTTTCTATAGTAGATTTGTACTTTAGCGTTGCTGAATATGATTTCCTAACACAAACCTTCCATTCAACCAAGCTGAATTTAATTTTCTATATGAAATCTTCAATTCAGCCCAGCTGAATTTCGTTTTCTATATGAAATCTTCAATTCCGCTCAGCTGAATTGGATTTACAATAGGAAACCTTAAATTCTTTCCAAACAAATTGGGGTTTCTGTACAAAATCTGCAATTCTGCTCAGCTGAATTTAATTTTCTATATGAAATCTGCAATTTAACGTTGATGAATATGATTTTTTACAGCAAATCTTCCATTCAAACCAGCTGAATTTAGTTTTATATAGAAAATTTTCAATTCAGCACAGTTGAATTTAGTTTTCTATATGAAATCTTTAATTCAGCCTAGCTGAATTTAGTTTTCAATATACAATCTTCAATCCAGCCTAGCTGAATTTAGTTTTCTATAGGAAAACTTCAATTCAGCCTAGCTGAATTTAGTTTTCCATATGAAATCTTCAATTCCGCTCAGCTGAATTAGATTTAAAATAGGAAACCTTTAATTCATTTCAGCCAAATTGGGTTTTCTATAAGAAATCTGCAATTCAGCTCAGCTGAATTAGATTTTCTTTGGTAAATTTGCAATTCAGCACAGCTGAATTAAGTTATATTACCATAAAATATCGTTTTACTTGTGAAATAAAAATGTTACCTTAATAAATTTCCCGAAAATTTGTGTTGTACTTCCCCTTGCCGAATTTGTTTTTCCAGGGAACTCACCCACTTCTAAACAAATTATAATTTGTTCTCCCCTCGCAGATCAATAAAACACAACTAATACAACCGTTTACTTCCACAACTATAGTCAGATGGCATATACCAAGACGCAAAAAAAACCGTAGCTAGGTCGTTGGGTATGACAGACGCATGCAAGTGTAAAGCAGAGCGAGTAAAGCTTGAGCTCAATTTTACTTGCTTGATTTTGGCTATCCGGCCGTCAAGCCAACCAGTCAGCCAGCCAGCAATATAAACTAGTTTCTGATGCGATTTCCCAACCCATGGACGGGGTTCGTCATAGTAGAGGCCGTTGTCGTCATCATACCACCACCGTACCGACTGCTGGGTTATTCGCTTGGCTGCTTGGCAGACCCAAAAGAAGTCGGTGTCTCCGACGAGTAGCCAGCCAAATGTTATGGTAAAGGCATTTGGAACATTGACTCTGTCGAGAAATACAAAAAAAGTGGTTTGTATTCCATCAGGTGGATATAGACAGCGGCAGCTACAACAACCACAACTATTAAGCATGCATTCTATGTGCAATATTCAATATCTCTGTATGTGTGTGAGTGTGTGTGTGTGTTTCAGTCAATTCGATGTTGTGCTAAATGTGAATTTTATTTTTTTGCCTGATAATAATGACGGCTACGCCGATGATGGTAATGGTAATGGCGCTGGTGGTTTCTTTAGGTTTTTGGAAGATTTCAAGAATATTTTGTTGTAGTTGTTGCAATTTTTTGGCATATGGAAACCCACTTGTGTACTTTAACCATTATATATAGAAGTTATTGAACAGCCAGCCAGTCAGCCAGCACAGGTACGTAGTCAGATGTATGGATAGATAGATACTTATTGCGAAAATCGACGTGTTTCGCAGTAGCTTCAACCCAATAGACTTTTCGACTATGGCCCACAACATCGGCGAAGAAGCAACAATGCACAAAAAAACCGAAAAGATGTTTGGTGTTGCAATTCTTTGTTTTTGGAACGTTTTGGTTGCTTGGCTTAATGGGTTTTAGTATTTTTTTCTCTGTGGGTTTCTAACAAGAATTGAGTAACTTTTGTAATGGAAAAAAATATGATTTACAAAATAGGCAGTGTAATATAACGCAAATGTTAATGAAAGGAGAAGTCAAAGAACTAAAGAAAAAATCATTCAGCTGTGGAAAGGTTTGCATGAAGAAGCAAAAAAATTCAAATTATTAGAATTTTTTGATAGGAAACTACAATTCTGACCCGATGAATTAGGTTTTATATAGGAAATCTGCAACTCAACTCAGCTGAATAAGGTTTCCTATAGGAAATCTGTAATTCGGCTCAGCTGAATTAGGTTTCCTATAGGAAAACTCCAATTCAGCCCGACTGAATTGTGTATTCTATAAGCAAACTTCAATTCAGCCCGGCTGAATTGTGTTTTCTATAAGCAAACTTCAATTCAGCCCAGCTGAATTGTGTTTTCTTTAGGAAAACTTCAATTCAGCCCGGCTAAATTGTGTTTTCTATAGGAAAACTTCAATTCAGCCCGGCTGAACTTCAATGAATTATGTTTTCTAGAGGAAAACTTCAATTCAGCCCAGCTGAATTGTGTTTTCTATTGGAAAACTTCAATTCAGCCCAGCTGAATTGTGTTGAATTGTGAATTGTGTTTTCTATAGGAAAACTTCAATTCAGCCCAGGTGAATTGTGTTTTCTATAGGAAAACTTGAATTCAGCCCAGCTGAATTGTGCGTTTCTATAGGAAAACTTCAATTCAGCCCAGCTGAATTGTGTTTTCTATAGGAAAACTTCAATTCAGCCCAGGTGAATTGTATTTTCTATAGGAAAACTTCAATTCAGCCCAGCTGAATTGTGCGTTTCTATAGGAAAACTTCAATTCAGCCCAGCTGAATTGTGTTTTCTATAGGAAAACTTCAATTCAGCCCAGCTGAATTGTGTTTTCTATAGGAAAACTTCAATTCAGCCCAGCTGAATTGTGTTTTCTATAGGAAAACTTCAATTCAGCCCAGCTGAATTGTGTTTTCTATAGGAAAACTTCAATTCAGCCCAGCTGAATTGTGTTTTCTATAGGAAAACTTCAATTCAGCCCAGCTGAATTGTGTTTTCTATAGGAAAACTTCAATTCAGCCCAGCTGAATTGTGTTTTCTATATGAAAACTTCAATTCAGCCCAGCTGAATTGTGCGTTTCTATAGGAAAACTTCAAGTCAGCCCAGCTGAATTGAGTTTTTTTTTATAGGAATATCTGTGTTTTCTTTAGGAAAACTTTAGTTCAGGTCAGTTGAATTAATACCCCAATTTGGTTTATGGAAATTATGTCACCTAATTTGTAGGTGGAACAATTCCGGTTGATTTTGAAATCACATTCATCCACAACAAAAACAACACCTTCATTCAACTCTGCAAAATACATAATCCACTTCTTCTTTTCGGCTTTTATGTCTCTATCTTCTTTGGTGTCTGCACTTAACCAAAGTGTTCCTCCACACAGATTTCATGACATCCATAAATCATTAAAAGATGAGCAATCTTTCACAACCCCAAAAATACTGGTGTTGTTGTTGTACCTCATTATATACCATTCCATTCCCATCCCAGTCTTTATACCTAGACCAACTTAATGACGGATGGAATGGTGGCGTTGTCTGCCGCTGCTGGATTAGATTTGCTTTTGGCCGCATTTTTATACAAAATTATAATTATGTGAGAGTGTATGTGTGTGGTAAGTCATATTTTCCGAACCATTTGACACAATATTCAATGTTAATTGGATATGGTCCAAAAACAAAAAAAAAAACATGAAATGATTTCTTTTGTTTCTGTTATGGAAAAGCTTAAGCCCCCCAGATAATGAAGATGATCATGTTGTATGTTGGAGAGTGTGTGTGCGTTTGTGCGCTCATATTTTTGCGCAATCCAAATGCATTTTTTTCTCTCGCGATGTTTTTTTTTATGCGAATCCATTATTAATTCACATCTAACGCGAATATACGAAAGATAAGCAGAGCTTTTGAACATTTCTGCATCTGTTTATCTTTTCTTTTTATGTCTGAGTTTTTTATGCTCAGAGGGGGTTTTTTATTACCCCCATGCTCTGCATTGTGTTGTTTTTTTTTTCGGGGAGTTGTTGATTACACACACTTAATAAAAAAACAGAAATAAAAAACTATCTGTTTCCTGAAGTTCAAGGTAACCTTGTCGCTGTGATTGTTTTGGCTTTCTCAATGGAACATCTCTAATGATGATGATGACAACAAAAACAATATACACATACATATAGATATACATAAGTTCCACTTGATGATATTTTATTGTTGAGTTGAATTTGACACTTTGAACTACTTTTTTGGATGTCCCACTCTATTTTTTTTCTTTGTTATATTTTTTGATTATGAAATCGAAAGGGAATTTGTTTTTTTTTTTCGATGAAGAAGACACTTGGTATTAATAAATCACTTTGATGTTATGGGTGCACATATATAAACATATCTTGCGGGTTGGATTTATTTGAACTTCATTGTATATGAAATTGGGTAGATTAATTTATGTAAACATCAAGGTTGTATTTTTTTAAAAATATTTTTTCAATGGTTATCCAAAGGCGTGGATTTTTTAAAAATAACTTTTGGAGGCTTATCCAGAGGCGTGGATTTTTTTAAAATATTTTTTGGAGGCTAATCCACAGGCGTGGTTTTTTTAAAAATATTTTTTGGAGGTTTATCCAGAGGCGTGGATTTTTTTAAAATATTTTTTGGAGGCTTATCCACAGGCGTGGATTTTTTTTAAATATTTTTTGGAGGCTTATCCACAGGCGTGGATTTTTTTAAAATATTTTTTCAAGGACCAACACAGGTGTGAATTTAAAAACAAATATTTTTTCAATGGTTATCCACAGGCGTGGATTTTTTTAAAATATTTTTTTCAACGGTTATCCACAGGCGTGGATTTTTTTTAAATATTTTTTTCAAAGGTTATCCACAGGCGTGGATTTTTTTAAAATAATTTTTTCAAAGGTTATCCACAGGCGTGTTTTTTTTAAAAATATTTTTTGGAGGCTTATCCACAGGCGTGGTTTTTTTAAAATAAATTTTTCAAAGGTTATCCACAGGCGTGGATTTTTTTTTAAATAATTTTTTCAAAGGTTATCCACAGGCGTGTTTTTTTTAAAAAAATATTTTTTGAGGCTTTTCCACAGGCGTGTTTTTTAAATATTTTTTGGAGGCTTTTCCACAGGCGTGGATTTTTTTAAAATAATTTTTTCAAAGGTTATCCACAGGCGTGGATTTTTTTAAAATATTTTTTTCAAAGATTATCCACAGGCGTGGATTTTTTTAAATAATTTTTTCAAAGGTTATCCACAGGCGTGGTTTTTTTAAAATAATTTTTTCAAAGGTTATCCACAGGCGTGGATTTTTTTTTAATAATTTTTTCAAAGGTTATCCACAGGCGTGGTTTTTTTAAAATAATTTTTTCAAAGGTTATCCACAGGCATGGATTTTTTTAAAATAATTTTTCAAAGGTTATCCACAGGCGTGGATTTTTTAAAATAATTTTTTCAAAGGTTATCCACAGGCGTGGATTTTTTAAAATAACTTTTTCAAAGGTTATCCACTGGCGCAAATTTTTATACCCTACACAACTAGTTGTCAGGGTATTATAGCTCTGTGCAGCCCCAAGAGTCTGCAACGCGGCGAAATATTGGTCCTGCTGAGTCGATCTATACATGTGTGTTCGTCCGTCCGTCAGTCTGTCCATTATAATTTGTAAACACGATACAGGCCACAGTTATGGACCACTCTTCACTGCAATCTTCTGCATGAAGTACCGGTTCTGGCCAATGAAGACCCCTATCGTTTTTGGTAAAGATCGGTTAATATTTAGGGTATGAAATGGACCAAAAACTGTATTTTTATCGGTTTTTCTGGTCGCTCCAGAGGCCGCAATTATGGACTGAATTTCACGAAAGTTAACATGGGTAAGGGGATCGGGCCAAAGAATAAGCATGCCTTTTTTTGTTAAAGATCGGTCAATATTTAACGGGTCAAATTGACCTTGACTTTTGTGTGAAAAAATGACAAACTTTGGATTATATGGCGTATAAATTTACTCCAGAAGGTCATAGACCCCATAGACCAGAGGAGTGGTTGACCTTTAAATTGATACCAATTATAGTGTCGAATGTACTCGAATGTGGGAGATACGCTTAAATATTTACAGGTCCTTACGTGTTCATATATTATTTATTAACCCATTACCACACTAGATGGCCGAAATATAGCGCAGATCGCTTTAAAAATTTCCATGGTCGCGTACAACCCCTATAATTTTCGGTGTTTTTCGAGTCGATCTATAGGTCACAATTGAAAGCCGAACATCACAACACAGCCCACGGTAAAGGGAATCTGGACAAGTAATTAAAAGAGTTGTACTGAATATTAGTAATATATATCGCGTAATGTTGCCCAAGTTTTAGAAAGTGAAATTTTTTCGTGGAAGTTGTGTAGAGTATCATATGGTCGGCAACGTCCGACTATACTGCTCCGCTCACTGCTTTAAACATATTTCTTCAAAAAGCATAGATATTTTAATGCTATTTTTCCTGGCAATGAAGACCCCTATTTTTCCTGGCATTATCACAGTGCTGATTTTTTAATAATATTTTTTCTGGTATATCACAGCTCTAAGAGGGATTTTTATTAATCCTGGGGATTTTTTTAAAAAAATATTTCTCCTGACCCAATCACAGCCAGGATTTTATAATAGTATTTTCTTTGGGTTATTTCCCGATTTACAACGCCAAACCATAAAGGTATATGAAAGGTATCTAATCCAATTTTTTATATTTCAGGGTCAAATGAATTTATTTTTAAACCCACCATTGTGAGATCCCATTTTGGATATGTCATCAAAATTACAGTGAATATTAAAAAAATAAACAAACTGGATCAACCACAAAGAAGATAATGATGCATAGCTCTCTGTGATGAAAATGCGAACACAGATAATCAGAAAAACACCCATGTACCACTCTATGCAGACAATGGCCCACAAAAAAAAATTGCTTGGGAATTTGTTAAATAATAAATAAGAAAAACAAATAACTGAAGAAGAAACAAAACCCCACAAAATAGCAAAATAATTAATTAATAGATTCACAGTCAAAAATTAATGAGCCAGGGCTAGCTGCTGGTGGCTGGCTGGCTGCCTAACTTATGTTGACTCTATTTTTCTTTCCTTCTTTTCCACTACCTTCCCCCTTCATACGTCAACGACGACGACGACGACAAAATTTGAAACGACTTCAACACAAAGCGCATCTTAACGAAGTCATTAGGTCAAGTTTTTAAGGCCAACTGGGTCATTTGGCTTTTGATAGTGAATTGAAATAACAGCAACAACAACACAACAACACCAACTACAACAACATCCATTAATGTTGTTGTGGCTCAAAGCAAATGTTGTTGTTTTAGCAAAACACACACACACAAAGAGAAAGACCAAAAATAAAAGAAAACACAGAAGAGAAGAAAAAAATGCACAAGACCACCATCACCACATAACTCACAAAACCCTGGCTATACAAAGTTCCGTGAAGAGGGGAGCCGCCAACCATATACGTCATCGTGATCCACATCCACAATATTATAATGGGAGGCAAGCAGGCTGAATGACTGACACCCATTGCATAGCCATCATCACCATCCTCCTCATTGTCAACAAGCATACGCACACACACACACGCAGCCATAACATTAGGTGTCTAGCTCAACCAGAAACTCATCAAACTTGTCCCCACACACATTTTAATGGTTCAAAACCCGCCACTCTCTTAGCCTTTCCCCCCGCCATTTCCCCACATTTTGGGGATGTCTTGCCCATAAAACTTATTTTTCTTTTTGTGCATGGCAGCCCTGAAAATTGCGTTTGGCTTTCATGCAAATCACACAGCACCACCAACGACAACAACATTCTCGTTTCCACGACAGAGGGGTCTACGATCCGAAACGACCCGAGTCTTACTCGGCCAACGTCTGCCACCTCAGCCCATTGTGTAAAAGCAATAGGGCTGCTACACAACAACAACAACATTCTCTCACCTAGTTCACCCAGTGGCCACCAACCTACATACATACAGACGGACGGACATTTAATGCAAATGATGTAAACAATGTTGCCAGATGCATGAAAAAAAAACGATGATTATTTTGCCCACAAAAAATAGGTCATCGCTAATTTAAATGACCTGCTTTATGACGGTGCGGTAGGGGAAGTGAGATGATGATTGATGTTGCGGTGGCTCGAAATTGCGGAGATAATAACTTCGCATAACTCGTATTCAAATTTTCGTTGTCAATAGTTAGGAAATTTCGAAACAAACAAAATATTAAAAAAAAAACATCAAGCCAAAGTTATTAAAATCTGTCCTAAGGCTAAGGCTTAAAACAATAAGCTTGTGAAATAATTTTAGATTAATGTGAAATGCACAATAGCTTATCTCCGAAAATCGATCAAAGTTTTATTTTTAAAAAAAGATATGGAGATTTTTCATAGATATTATAGCTACTAGAATTTTGTTGAATGTCTTCTTGAAGACCTTTTAGAGGTTGGAAATTGTATTAAAATATTAATATAGGTATATTGGAACCTACATATTTGTAAAATTGTTCTTCGAAGAAATTCACACCAACAAGCCTGCATATTACTGGGGTATTTTTTGAAAAAAAAATTGTTTAAAAAGTCCACGCTTATATCTGGAATATTTTATTTTAATATTATTTAAAAAGTCCGTCCATAATTGGCAAAAAATGCATTTTCATAAAAATCCACGCCGGTGGATAACCCTCCAAAAAATATTCATAACCAGTCAGCGGAGCAGTATAGTCGGACGGGGCCGACCATATGGTACCCTACACAATTACCACGGAACTCTAACTTTCTGCCGTTCTATATTCTGAAACTGGGCAATATTCGTGATATTGGCATCCTCGATAATAGGTCAACAGCTCCACTTTCTAACCGTGACATATTTTCCATTTTTTTTTCTTAAAGTGAATGTTTACGCCATAAAATTAAAAACTGGTCACTTTAGGTTTTGGTTGATTTGACCCTCGGACTATTGACCGATCATCATCTAAACAGCCGCTCTAAATATTTGGTCACATCCCCTTCACCTTGTAAAATATGCGATGTTCTGCATATCACGAATTCCACAAAAAGGTCAACCACACAGGTGAAAAATCAATTCGTTAAGAGAGATATGAAATTATATAGGAAATATTATTTGCAATCCGGACAATATATTTTTAGTTGAATTTTGAAAAAAAACCGTAGTTTTTCTTTTCTTTGTACCGTTTTCGCGTGGAGAGTAACTTGGGCAAATTTTAATAGTTTTAGAGTGTCATTTGTCGTAAGTGTGAACGCTGTTAGCTAAAACAATATCAATAATAAATATTAAATTCAAATAAAGTAATATCTTACTAAGAATTACATATATAACCCCATACATATACTAAGAGAATCCCGTGGTAAGTGCAGTTAAATAGTGTAAGAAAATATGTAACGCGTGCGTGACAAAATTAACATATGTTTCTATACAGACTCTAATATGAGATTTTTTTTTTGATAATGGTGGTATGTGTAGATCTTGAGATGATAAACTCAAATAAAACAACGTTTGTCTTCTATCTCCATCGAACAAATTTGTATCCGTCACGCACATGTTACATTCTTCCTCAATAAGTTGCTTTAGAACCGAATTTACAGGCAAAAATGTCGTCCATAACTGCATAATGATTTACCAAAGGTCTTGGGGCCACACAAGCTATAATATCCTGACAACATAGTTGTGTGGGGTATAAGAACTAGCATTTTTAAAACATTCTGTTTTGAATTTAATTTTTTTAGTACATGTATGTGTAACAGTGCGTTATGAGTGTAACATGTGCGTGACGGTGTTCAAAGTTAAAAAAGTATATCTCAGAAATTTTTTTCTCAAAAAAATTGAATGTCAATATAATCTTGAATAACCCATTATAGCTGTAAAAAAATCCGCAATTTTATCTCCAGCCAATTCGCAGAAATTTCATATCGAAACTGATATCCAATTTTTAAATGGAAAATTTTGTAGCGCGTGCGTACACTAATTTTTTCTTAATATCTCCGATATTTACAAACATATTCATAAAAAATTAGCAGGTATTGTAAAAGGGTAAAACTATTTAATAAAAATTGCGAAAGAAATTTCGGAAACAAATTTTTCTTAACTAAACAAACGATTATATTTCGCATGCTGTAACAGTGCGTGACATGGAATTCGTGATATAATAATTGCCTCTGGAGCGACTAGAAAATCTGACAAAATTAAACTTTTCCGTACATTGCACCCCTGAATGAAATCTCAACGTCACCGAAAATTATAGGCGTCGTCCTTGACCATAATCGGAACTTCCTTTACAATTTCAAAGCGATCAGCGCGACATTTCCGTCCTCTAATGGAGTAATGGTAATACTATGCACATTGTCACATTTACCTTATTATGTATAACTCCCATATCTGAGCACATCCGGTATCAATTTAAAGGTCAACCACTCCTCTAGGATATACTATCAACTTCTCGGGTTTATGTCCTTCAGGAGTAAATAAATAAGCTATAGAATACAATTTTTGTCATTTCTCACACAAAAGTCAGGGTTCATTTGACCCGCTAAATATAGACCCATCTTTAACATATTCTTTGGCTCGGTCCCCTTCGCGATGCTTGGGCCATAATTGCGGCCTCTGGAGCAACCTGAAAAACCGTCAAACCGACCAAAAACAATAGGGACCTTTATTGGGCAGAACCCATCCTACATGCAAAATTTCGTGAAGATTGGTCCATAACTGTGGCCTGTATCGTGTTTACAATTTATAATGGACGGACGGACACACATGTCTAGATCGATTCAGCTAGTCGAGATATGTATACTTAAAGGTGGGTCTAGGAACAATATTTCGCGGCGTTACAAACTCTTGGGGCTGCACAAAGCTATAATGTCCTGACAACATAGTTGTGTAGGGTATAAAAATCCACGCCTGTGGATAACCCTCATAAAAAATATTTAAAAAAAAATCCACATGTTGGTTAAATTTACAAGTTTATAAAATATTTACCCTTTCGGTCTTGATATAGGCATGGTAAAGATCGTGCCTGATCGGGTAAAATTTGGTTAAAATCGGATATTTTCATTCGCCCAACATTGATTTTATAAATATTGCAAATTTTGAGCCTTCTGTGTGGGAGGTACCAAAAGTAGTGAACCAATGGTTGCCATCTTCGAACCAGATCATGCCTAGATCTGGTTAGATTCAAATCGAGTATTTTCATTCGTCTAATATTAAATAAAATAAAAATAAATAAATTTAAATATTGAAAATTTTGTACCATTTGTGGGGGAAATACTAGAAGGAGTGGACCAATGGGTCCCATCTTCAGACTTTATCTAGACTTGGTAAAGATAATTTGATTGTGCAAAATTTGGTTCAAATCGGAATTAATTGTTAGCAAAATTTACATCATTTTGTGGAAGAGGTACCAAAAGTAATGGCTCGATATTCTCCATCTTCGAACTGCAACTACTTTTGGATGAAATGTTAAGACGTGCAAAATTTGTAGGAAATTGGTTACTCCCTTCGAGTTATCGTGCCGACCAGCCGACCAAACGGACGAACAGACGGACATTTACAACTCCAAATTATCTGAAAAGGATTTGGTCGAAAAAAAAACACGGGTTCTAAAACCACTATATCGATAAGGCACATTTTTGCCGTAGCAAAGTGTATATATCCTCATTAGCCATAAGGCTTGTGTATTAACATATGTTCACTTTTCAATAAGGATACTGTTAAAAAAACCAGTGAGTGGAGCAGTATAGTCGGATGGGGCCGACCATATGATGCCCTACACAACTTCCATGAACATCTAACTTTCTATGGCACCACATTCTGAGCATGGACAATGTTTCGCGATATTTGCACCCTCTTGACCCAACAACAAATATTACTACTATTCAGTACAGTCCTTCTAATTACTTGTCCAGATTTCCTTCAACGTGGGTTGTTTTGTGATGTATGGTTTTCAATTGTGGACTGTAGATCGACTCGAAAAAAATACGCTACATTTCCGCCCTCTAGTGTGGTAATGGGTTACTAAATACTATCTGAGTACGTAAGCACCTGTAAACATTTAAGTGTAACTCCCACATCCGAGTACATACGACACTATAATTGGTATCAATTTAAAGGTCAACCACTCCTCTTGGGTATACTATCAACTACCCGAGTCTATATCCTTCAGGGGTAAATCTATACACTATAGGATACAAATTTTGTCATTTTTCACACAAATATCAAGGTCCATTTGACCTGCTAAATATTGACCGATCTTTATCAAAACAGGCATGCTTATCCTTTGGCCCTATACCCTTCTCCATGCAAAAATTAAGAAAAGTTTTTGGTCCATTTCATCCCCTAATTATTAACCGATCTTTTCAAAAAACAATAGTGGTCTTCATTGGCCAGAACCCATCCTACATGCAAAATTTCGTGAAGATTGGTCCATAACTGTGGCCGGCATCGTGTTTATAAATTATAATGGACAGACGGACGGACACACATGTCTAGATCGACTCAGTTAGTCGAGATCGGTATACTTAAAGGTAGGACCAATATTTCGCGGCGTTACAAACTTTTGGGGCAGCACAAAGCTATAATACCCTGACAACATAGTTGTGTAGGGTATAGATATTCAAAACATTATTTTTTTAATTTTTTGAAAAATGTATTTTAAATCCCCAGTTTCCTTTATAAGCTCTAATATTTGGCAACCTTGTGAATTCCTAAAAATATTTTACCCCACAACTAATTTACATACTAACATGCACACACGACATACATACATATATCGTGTGTTTGTATGCCCAATGTAGGCCCCTTTTTTCTTTCCATTACCTACAAAATCTCACTTTTCTTTCGTTTCGTTTTTTTTTCTGGTTGTTTTTCTTTGCCTTGTGTTTGGTACTATAAATAGGGTTCAGTTGTGTAAAAACAAAAGTCAGAGGCAGGCCCACATATTTTACATGCACACAAAATCACCCACAAAAATAAAAATCTCAATACCTCCATACAAACATTTGCAAAAATATATTTTTTGTAAGAGAAGACACAAGTTGGGCAGTAAAACTAAAAAAATATTCCTAATTTTTCTCACAAGTGACAAACATACATGTACATATCTATATATACCTAATTTGTAATTATTTGTAGTCATGTGGGTAAAGAGCATTAGAGGTAGGTGCATAACCCAAATGCTAAAGTTGGAAATCTTATCAAAATCTCATTTCAAGAAAGTAAGAAAGAAAACTATGATTTCGGGAGTCTTTATAGTCTTTGCACTTGATTCAATTGAATATGTGTGAGGGTATGGAGGAGTATATATCACCATACCATGATATCAATTGCCTGAGCCTGACTTGAAGAGTAGCATCTGCTCATATACTTCCCCAGAAACCAGTTTAATTTCACTGAAACTTTCCGTGCCATAAGCTAAGATCTTTTGCTTCTTACACAGCTAATGTTTCAGAAATTTTACTTCGAATACGTGTAACTTGTCTTAAAATCTCGAGAAAGCCATTATTTTTTAAAAAAATATATAAAAGTTTCATTAATTGCAAAACTAGTTTCCTTCTTTCTATTTGCGTTCATTTGTTATTCTCTCGAATGTTTTCCTCTAAAAAAGCACCACCATTCACTGTTCGTCTCAGCGTTGCCAATTTTTTTCTAACTCAAATTTCCAAATGATCCCCAAAATACCCAAATTATCGCCAAAAATAATTTATAATCCCCAAAAAATCCCCTATATATAATAAGCTAACTAGTTCTGGAACAGAACCTGCAAGATCCTCAATTAATCAAATCTGCTTTCGATTTTTCCTATATATTGTACGTTTTCGTACCGCAAGAAACTACTTATACCCTACACAACTATGTTGTCAGGGTATTATAGCTATGCGCAGCCCTAAAAGTTTGTAACGCCGCGAAATATTGGTCCTAGACCCACCTTTAGGTATACCGATCGTCATATCTCAACTAGCTGAGTCGATCTAGACATGTGTGTCTGTCCGTCCGTCTGTCCATTATAATTTGTAAACACGATACAGGCCACAGCTATGGACCAATCTTCACGAATTTTTGCATGTAGGATGGGTTCTGGCCAATGAGAACCCCTATTGTTTTTGGGAAAGATCGGTTAATATTTAGGGGATGAAATGGACAAAATAATAAATTTTTGCCGGTTTTTCTGGTCGCTCCAGAGGCCGTAATTATGGCCCGAACATCGTGAAATTTTACATGGAGAAGGGCATCGGGCCAAAGAATAAGCATACCTGTTTTGATAAAGATCGGTCAATATTTAGCGGGCCAAATGGACCCTGACTTTTGTGTGAAAAATGACAAAATTTTTATTCTATAGCGTATATATTTACCCCGAGAAGTTGATATTATATCCAAGAGGAGAGGTTGACCTTGAAATTTATACCAATTATATTGTTGTATGTGTTTGGATGTGGCAGTTACACCTAAATATTTACTGGTATCTTCGTATTCGTATATTATTTAGTAATCCATTATCACTCTAGAGAGCGGAACTATAGCGCTGATCGCTTTTAAATGTTCCATGAGGTTCCAGTTATGGTCAAGGACAAAGCATATAATTTTCGGTGATGATCAGATAATAATTTTCGAATAATGTGGACCGAAAACTTAATTTTTTGTGTTATTTTCAAGTCGATCCATAGACCACAAATGAAAGCCGAACATCACAAGACAATCCACGGTGAAGGGAATCTTGGCAATAACTGTACAGAATACTCGTAATATTCGGAAAATATGTCAGTGTGAGGAAGAGGTGATGTTTACCTCTAATCGGGCGAGAGGGTGCAAATATCACGATATATTTTCTACGGAATAAATATCCGTAGAAAATATGAGTTCCGTGGTATCGACGATACTGCTCCGCTCACTGTTTTTTTCTTTTTTTTTTTTTCAATATCATAAACGAAATTTGTCATCGTTGTAAAAAGTAGTAGATTAGTATGGGGACAGGCAGGTTCCAGAACCTGCAAGAATGTACAACTTTTTTACGATAACAATTTGTCCTTTATGATATTGAAAGTAAATAATTCCCTCCAATTCACAAACTACATTTTTTTTCAGACCTTCGGAACATTTTCTTGGCAATTTTCAAAATTAAACTAAATTTCGGATCTTCAATTGAATTGCAGGATATTTGTTGGGAAAATAGTTCACAAATTTTTTAGCCATAAAAATTCTAAGTGAACTATTTATACTCTTTCGAGTCGAGTTTTGCAATGAAAAGGAACGCCCGAAGAAGAACCTACGTACCCACCATTAGGCGACGCGTTTCGTTGTTGCTTAAGCGGCTCATCAGGCATATTGGGCGAGGTGGCTTTACAAAGGTCGTATGTTGATAACTTGTATTTATTTCTCCCTGATGCGAATTTGCATATGCGAATTAAATTCAAATCTGCCAAGGTTCGACATTCTAGAAACAGTCCTTTTCAAAGCAGATTTTTGTTGTTGCGATGTATAATTTATCCACACACACCTACAATTGCTGCCATGGGGTATACACATGTTTTTGCGCAACCTTTTTGGGAAGTGTGTTGATGGATCAGAACGTTAAGTGGTCTGACAACATTTGTGTTGCTGTGAGGACCTAAGTTCGAACCCTAGCCGTGCTAAGCTGAATTAATTTTTGTTATTTGAATTTTGCCTTGTAAGGGCAGTGATCATTTGAACTTCGAGTCGAGCTTAATGATCTAAGTTTTGCAATGAAAAGGAAAGCCAGGAGAAGAACCTACGTATTCATCCTCAAAATCATATCCCCATTTCCAAACAAAAATCCCCAATTTGGGGATAATCCCCTAAACTGGCAACACTGGTTCGCCAATGTTTTGTTTTGACATAGCCAATTCGTCTCTCCCCTTTTATTGTTTATTACTTTTGCAGCCGTGTGCTTGGCTATTGTTTCTCTTGCTAAAAAAATCCGCCTCTTGTTTTTTATTTCAGGCCTACATTGCTGTTATAAAATTCGCATATGTATTTTCCAAATTATATCGATATAAATACCACATATAATATGTCAATCAAGTGCTGATACGAGCAGCATGACCCATAGAGTATTTAACATTGTTATATGTGATGATTGTTCTATCTCTCTCTCTCTGTTAATAAGAAATACACTGTTTAGATCAGGCACGGGTAGAGCGTAAAAAAATCAGTTCTCGCGCATTTGTCTATGTGTGTGTCAATGGTTTTTCAGTTGGTTCAGTTCAGTGTCAGGCAACTCATACATCTCTCTCTCTCGCTCTCTCGAGGAATATCGTCTGTAATAATACATTGCTACGATCAAAATCATGAAAACAAGCGACAAGACAACCCCCTTCATCAACAGCTCAAACGAGACTTGATTGGTGGTTGTTTACTTTCGCGTTCTCTGTGACTGCACGTGTGCGCGAAAATGCCTTCCCTTGGTTCAGTTAAATGTGTGTGAGAGAATAGTAATATTTGCTCTGGCGAGAGCAGTGCTTCGCCCGACACTGGTTTAGATTAGAGGTGTGCAAAAAGAGAGTAGAGTAAAGGAGAAACCGCCATATGAAATGTCTTACAAAAAGAGAACACAGAGAACGAGCTTATTGATACATGCAAAACACGGGCACCAGTTCCCATGGTTGCCCAGCATTAGTTTATATGTTAAATCGGTTCTGATTTTATGGAGAATATAAATTCCCTTAAGTGCTAGACTGTCATAGAAATCTTGCTTATCCCTTGCTGAGAGCATAATGAGCCCAGCCCACACAAGCATTATCACTTACGCGCATTTATATATGGAAATATATTTTTGCTATGCACTTAAATATTTTATGATCTATACACTGTGTATATTATGAACACTCTCTGACAAAAACCAGTATTTAAAGTTTTATGAATTGCATTCATAAAATGTAGAAATCCGGACATTTGCAACACTTTCTGAACACTATTCATATAACATATGATCTATTTTGTTTTCACTTTTTCTGTGTAACTGCAAGAATTTTTTTACCGATTGTTCTGATCAAAATCTGAAAGATTTCTGAACTATGCTATGCAATCTTCAACTTTTTTTCAAATTTCTCTCTCATCCTACGTGAAGTTATATTGTCAAGAAGGAATACACTGGATCTCAGAAAAATAAAGGCATTCTGAATATATATCCTTGGAAAATATCACACACTTATTTTTTATTTTTAATCAAATCCACAGGCCTTTGTTCCACTCTACCATGACTCAAATGTAATATACCACAAAAATGGAAATAGTTATAACACGATATCATATCGATACTTGTAATTGTTTAAAAATAATTAGGTTGAGTGAACAAGATTTGTTTACTAATTCCACTTATTTGTGGTTAATACCCATTTACATATCAGGATTTGCCATTGTTAGTCACATTTTTACATATACACGAATAAATATATATTTTACATTAAATGTGGTTGTTGGTTGATTTTCCAAACTATTTTAGTATTAGAATTAGTATTAGATTTTCTTTATAGTAGTTCCATTGTTTGTGGAGCACCACAGAAAGGTTTATTTAAAGAAGGTATTGATCGAAGTGGCATATATTCCGATAAAGAGGTGGTCAGGTTATATAAATTCTAAAGAATTCCAGAAACTAAATAAAAATCGAAATGATTTATGAAAACTCAAAAATTATGGAAAAGATTTTTCAGGTCCTAGTATTATTAAATTAAACAAGTGAAAAAGCGTTAAGTTCGGCCGGGCCGAATATTGGATGCCCTCCACCATAGATATACTGACAGGTACTTGAAATGAAAATATAGGGAACATACCAAAAAATTGACCTATACCGACATTTCTACAATCCAATTATGTAAACAATATTTTTTAATAGAAAATTATACCCTCAGGCTTATGGCTAACTAGTGTGTAAACACTTTCACACGGTGAAAATGTGCCTCATCGAAATATTGATTCTAGACCCCATGTTTCTTGGGATCAAATCCGTTTCAGAAAAATTTGATTTCATCCCATCTTATTATGTCTTCCAAACTTAGTTCAAGTCCGAATTTGGGGAATATCGGTCCATGCCTTCTGGTACCTCCCACACAGGGGCTACGGCTAAGCCTAAATGCGGGCTATAGTTCACATATTGTTCATTATCCAACCGTACGTTATAGTTTTTTTTATCTCGATATCCTTCGCAGGTGAAATGATTACAACAGAGTGTTAGAACCAAACCCAAAACGCGGAAAAATCAGATAATTATATTAATATAAAAAATGGGATTATATGGGGACTACGCCTAAAAAGGGTTGACTATTAATAATTTTTGGTAGGGAGATTTGTTTCCATATACGGCTACAAAATACCAAATTTCAGTGATTTCGTTTGAAAAACGCGCTCAAGAACCTCCAAATGCCGAAATTTGGGGGTACACTTATATGGGGGCTACCAGAAAAAATGGACTTATATTTATAATTTTTAGTGGAGATATTTGGTACCCAATAAGTACCCAATATACCAAATTTCAGCAAATTCAGTTGAAAGACGAGCTCAAGAACCCCAAAATACCGAAATTTGGGGGTACACTTATATGGGAGCTACCAGAAAAAAATGGACTTATATTTATAATTTTTAGTGGAGATATTTGGTACCCAATAAGAACCCAATGTAACAATTTTCAGCGAATTCGGTTGAAAAACGTGCTCAAGAACCCCAAAATACCGAAAATATACCGAATGCATGCCCAATGTTAGGAACCTCAACATCCTGTGTCCCGTTGACAAAAAAGGAGTCAAGACGATATGTGCCAACTATAGAGGAATTAGTCTCCTTCTCATCGCATATAAAGTGTCATCCTGCGTGCTGTGTGAACGACTGGAGCCGATGGTCAATGACATTATTGCACCATTCCAATGCGGCTTCGGACATGGCGAATCCACCATAGACCAGATTTTCACACTGGAAAAGATCCACGAAAAACACATCCACACATTCCAACTATTCGTCGTTCAGATGTGTTTAAAGCCATGTCTGCGTTCGGCATTCCTGCAAAATCAATACGGCTATGCAGGATGACTTTAACTGGCACATGATCAGCAGTTAATGTCGGAAAGGACCTCTCGGAGCACTTTAATACCGAACGAGAATTCAGACAAGGTGACTATTTATTCCGTGATCTTTTTACATCTTGCTGGAAAGGGTCATGCGAGAGGTAAAGGTGAACAGAACTGACACTCTGTACACCAAACAACACATGTTACTCGTCTACGCCAATAACATCGATATAATAGGTCGAACATTGCCAGCGGTAACTGCCACATTTGAACAAATTTAGAGGAAGTCTACCAAAATGGGTCTGGCAGTAAATGGCAAGAAGACCAAGCTGATGGTAACAAAGTGCAAGACGTCCGGTAGACTCGGACCAACTGTGGAACTTGAGAACAGCTTCGAGATAGTCAAAGATCTTATATACCTTACCATAAATAAATCAAACGATATCAGTTTTGAAATTCGGAGAAGGATAATGTTGGCCAGCAGATGCTACTATGGTCTAAGTAAGCAGTTTAGAAACAAGGACACCTTCCGTCAGATCAAACTTACACTCTATAAGACGCTGATACTACCCGTGCTGTTATATGGATCTGAAGCATGGGTACATGCTCAAGCAGATGAGGCAGATCTTGGAGTATTTGAGAGAAAATTTATTTGAACCAAGAGTTATACCATCCATTTTCGGACATCGACATAGTTAGACGAATTGAGCTGCAGCGACTACGTTGGCTAGGTCATGTTGTAAGAATGGATGATGAGAATGCCCCAGGTCAAAAGGTTAATAAATAATGTTTTTGTTTGATTATTATCCAAAAATAGGCAGTAAAAATTAGGTTCCATCATAATTTCTGTGGATAACCTTAAATAAGTTTGGTCATCTATCTTTATTTAAACTTTTTATTTAAATACATTTTAAGAAGAAAACATGAACTTCAAACATCAATGATTCAAAAAGAAAACACAGGCTTTGTGGTCAGATTTTAAACATGTTTATTAAAATTTGATCAAAACAAAAAATCGAGATCAAAAATAGGCCTTTTTAAATGACTAAATTTCGTTTAAAAACCACGTCGTATTTATATTGTTCGGGAGACCTCATTGCTGTTCTTGTTAATCTCTATATCTAAGTAAAATAATTTTAAAAAAATCACCCGAAGAAAACACGAGCTTAAAACATAAATGGTTCTGTGGTCAGATAAAAATAATAATTATTAAGATTTGATAAAAATAAAAAATGTACATCAAGGCTTCTCTTAAACAGCCACATACATACAGTGGCGATCATAAAAATAGAGTGCACAAATATCGACTATGTTGGTAATCCACATTTCCCCCACCATGATCGGCTACCATGATCGGGGAAAAATACTCAAAATATGGAAATTCGGTTGGAAAATTTAGCAAAACCCTTAAAAAAACATTTTAATACTGACTATATGCCGAATATGTTAAAAAGGAAATTCATAGAAATTAATCAAAAAGAAATGGTAAATATAAATTTAAAAATGTGAGTGGTCCAGGATGGCTTAAGCCGAAAAAATCTGTCACACGAGGCTATGACAAACATTGGGCATTTTGTTTTGGTAACCTTACCCAGAAAATTTAACGTCTATTAAAAAGTGAATCGATATTAAACATGTTCGAAGGTTCTCCTCATCGAACGTGAGCTAATTCGAGTGGCAAAATTTGACCAATATATTCAAAGTATAGAAAAAATCGATAGAATATATTATAGTAAGACATAATAAAAATATGGACTTATTTTTTTTTCATGAATTGTATTGTAGGTGTCTGCAAATGCCTTGTTAACCACGAAGTCAGGCACCAACGAACTTCTCATTGAGATGGTATCGCTGGTAACGTAAGTACTTCGATTTGTTACAAGAGAAAGGTTTTTTGTAAAGAAGCAATAAATAGCTTCTGGGGGGAATATAAAAAAAAACTAAGGGAACTGATGAGGATCAGTGGCGAAACCCGCAGCTAAAGTCTTCCCTGCCTTATCCTTCGGCGGACAATGCCATGCATTCCCCACTAATAAATAATTGTTTTTTTTTTAATAAAACAACAAACTGGGATTTAGCCTGACTATTTTGAATTGAAATAAAACACCATAAAAACTCAACCCAAAAAATATCGAAACTCAGGTCGGACCCTTTATACGAGGGCGGTTCGGTAACTTCGTAGCCTTTCAATGAAAGAGAATAGTTAGTTTTTCCTGAAACTTCAATACACGTAGTTCAACGCTTTTCTAGCAATTCTATCCCTTGATTAAAATTGTTTTCCTCAAGGCCTTCTAAATAGTAGTTTACAAATGTAATTGCATCTTTATTTGAGGTAAAAGGCTTGCCAGCAATGAATTTTTTTTTAAATTTGGGAACAAGTAAAAATTAATGGTAGCTACATCAGGAGAATAAGGGGGATCAAGCATCTCGTACTTTAATTCGTTGATTTTCGCCATTGTTAAAACACTGGTCCGTTGTCTGGATGAAAAATTATTTTTTGTGTTGTAAGCCAGGACGTTTTTTTCGAAGTTGTACATTTAATCGATCCAAAAGGTTGCAATAGTACTCTGAATTTATTGTTTACTCTTTTGCAGATAGTCAATCAATAAAATACCTTGAAAGTCCCAAAATACCGTTGCCATAACATTACCAGCCGATTGAATTGTTTTTGTTTTCTTTGTGGGACTTCCTCCAGCTTCAGTCCAATGTTTGGATTGTTCTTTTGTATCTGGGGTATAGTGGTGGATCCATGTCTCATCAACAGTTATGATACGACTAGAGTTGGGTAGTTCCGGAACGAACTAGTTCATAGGAACTATTCCGAGAAAGAACGATCGGAACTAGTTCCAGATCTTTAATTAATATAGTTCCTTTTTCTGATCTCGTCCCTTTTTATTTCTTTTCATTTTTTTCTCGTTTTTTTTTTTTTTTTTTTTTTTTTTTGATCTCGTTCCTTTATTCGTTCGTATTTCAAATAGTAATTTTTTTTTAATATTTGTATTTTTTATAAAAAAAAGTATTTTGTGCTAATCGTCCTGCAGTTGAATTCTGTAGCTTCATCATTTTTTTTTTCATTTTTGCACAATTTTCAATTTTTGTAGTTATTAACAAATCCACACGGAACCATGTGAGCGGAAAAAACTAAAAGAACGATGACGGAGAGAGAGACACATTCAAAGGAACAATGTAGGAGTCGGAACTATATGGAGCAAAATAACTATTTGGAGTAAGAGAACTTTTTGGAGTAAAGGAACTATATGGAGCAAAAGGTACCATATGGATCAAAGGAACTATATGGAAAAAACAAAAAGAACGATGAAAGAGAAAGATTCAAAGGAAATATGTAGGAGTCGGAACTATATGAAGCAAAAGAACTATATGGAGCAAAGGAACTATATTAAGGAACTAGTTTCTTTTTAAAAAGGAACGAGAAAGATCGATCCGCTAAGTGAACTAGATTGCCCAACTCTAGAAACGACGCTTAAAATCCGTTTTTTCGCTTAAAACGATCCAAACAAGGTTGAGAAATGTTCATTCATATGCGTTTTTGACAAATGCGGCACCCAACTTGCAGAATGCTTTTTTCATCTGTAGTTCTTCATGCATAATTAAATGAACTCCATCATTTGAGATGCCCTTGATATTAGCAATTTTACGCACTTTCAATGCTTGTACGACCACGTTTAAATTCAGCATTTTTAATACCAAACATCCATCTGGTCCATATGCAGATATTTTCAAGTGTTTTAATCAGCTCTTATTAGCCTCTGATATGTTGAGAACATTCTCACATAAGATATGACCACATACATTTAAACAAATTATTAATTTCGTTGGCTTCTTTAAAATGTCAATATTGTTTCGTATGACCACTCTGCTATTCATATGCCCACAACTGTTGGCATACGAAAAAAAATCCCCCACGTGCAGTTATAGGACATTATTCACATTTATAAAAAAAAAAACACGAAACGGAACGAAGCGAAGCTAAATAAAAATGTCCCCTCTAACCACACCACACTCGAGTACTGGTCGTGGCCAGACTGGCTGTTACATTCCATAGAAATCACAACAACAACTCCTCCCCCTCAACAACCACAATTCATGCTACACCAACAACTGGGCAACATTGATTAAAATTTCAACTAATCATGCGTCATGCTCCCATTTAGTTTGGATACAACACCTTTTATTTCACACAACAAAATCACAAACAGACACACACACACACTCAATCACTCAACAAAAAATGAAAAGAAGAAGCAGCAGCGGCAACAAACAAGAAAATTGCATGTTTGTGCTGCTGCTGCTGCCGCCATCCTTTTGAAACATTTCAACACACTTTTGATTTAGGTAACAATGTTAAGCGGTCATTTCACCATGACCTGTTTTCTCCTTCAACGAACGAACGAACGATGTGGCGGCAAAAACATGCTGCCGCTACGTTGTTGTTGTTGTTGTTGCTAGTTTTCTGGTCTACATATTTCTACGCATTGGTCTGGCACTACTAATCCCCCTCCCCACAAAATGGCATAAATGAGCACAATCGGTGAAAGAGAAATATGTGAATGATAAGCAGAAGAAGAAAAAAAGAAAATGTAGTTGTTGTTGTTTTTGGTTGCAAAATCATAACACGAAAGAAGACCGAAATGAAAAACCAACCAGAGCATGGTTATTAAGTTGGCCGGCCCACATGTCATCACCCAAAAATCGTTGGCTAAATATAACAGAGAGAAAATCCAAAAGAAAGAGAAACAAAACAACAACAACAAAACCCGCTAAACGAAAATAGCATGTGCATATTTGCCACACAACAGCAACAACAACAACACAATTGGGCGCACATCCCAATTTATTCAATAACCTTCTCCCAGTCAGTCATTCGCACACTCACTCTCCCTCGCTCTCTCACACCTGCCCTCTTTCTTTCCACTAAAAACAAAATAACATTTCACAAACAAACTAAAACATGATCTATGCCAACTAAACTAAACACCAAGCAAGACGACGACACAACATGTGCTAGGTTGCGGTATACGTTCAACGCCAATGTACTTTGCAACGCAACGTACGACGTCATTCAAACACGCACACACACACGAACAATCGTAGCCAGCATGCGCCACAGAAACCATTGACAGCAAAACAAAACCAAACAAAATCGTCAAACTACTGTTAAGTGGGAGAAAATCAAAACAAGAGAAATGGAAATGGGCAAAACAAAACACAACCAAGAAGAAGAACACTCACTCAATAGGCTGTAACAACAGCAGCAACAACAACAACATACAGAAAATTACAGCAATAAACCACTTTCCACGATATGACACACTTAGTCGCGTGTTTATGGTGTGCCTACAGAGCTACTACAACAACATGACGGCTGTCGGTGTGGTGTGGTGTTACACAGTCTGCCAACTAACCAGGCAGTCGGCAGCCAGTCATTCCGCCAACCAACCAACCATGCCATACAATGGCCTAGCCTGTTTCTCTGCTTTCTTTTTGTACTTCGTGCTCGCTCTCCCAAACATAGAAAGTGGAACAGGAATTTCCTTCTTTTTTTTGTTAATAACCCCCTTACTTAAAGCTCTCTTTGGCTCACTCTCTCACTCATCCGTTCAACAGCAACAACAAAACAAAAACATCGTTGGTGTTGCTGACATATCAATGCCACAGCCAAAGAGCTTTGCCCATCTCATCATCATCATCTTCGTCATCGCCAACATAGGGAATTGCACCAGCAGCACAATAAATGGAAATGGAAACATCAAAGAAGTCAGACGAACAAAAATCCAAACTAACAACAACAACAACCAAAAACAGAGGAGCGGCGTTAACGTTACGCCACGATGATTTCATGCTGCCACACACAGATTTATGTGCTTGTTGCCGTCGTCACTATTTTCTGCTGTTGGTGTTGTTGCTGTTTTTGTATTGCAAAACTACACTTGCCTCAACAACAAGCATTGGCCGCAAAAATGTTTAGTTGTATTTAGATCATGTGTATTAGGGTGGTACGGCAATTAACATAAAAAATTTACATGTTTATAAAATATTGAAGAAGTCCTCCAGAACTTCTATAGGAAGAAGAAGACCTCCAGCTCTTCTATAGGAAGAAGAAGAGCTGGATCTTCCATAGGAAGTAGAAGACCTCCAGCTCTTATAAAGGAAGAAGACCTCCAGCTATTCTGTAGGAAGTAGAAGACCTCCAGCTCTTCTATGGGAAGAAGAAGACCTCTGGCTCTTCTATGTGAAGAAGAAGACCTCTGGTTCTTCTATGGGAAGAAGAAGACCTTCAGCTCTTCTATGGGAAGAAGAAGACCTTCAGCTCTTCTATGGGAAGAAGAAGACCTTCAGCTCTTCTATGGGAAGAAGAAGACCTTCAGCTCTTCTATGGGAAGAAGAAGACCTTCAGCTCTTCTATAGGAAGAAGAAGACCTCCAACTCTTCTGTAGAAACAAGAATACTTCCAGCTCTTT
This sequence comes from Musca vetustissima, assembly GCF_032173495.1. Taxonomy (NCBI): domain Eukaryota; kingdom Metazoa; phylum Arthropoda; class Insecta; order Diptera; family Muscidae; genus Musca; species Musca vetustissima. The sequence goes on from NW_026881891.1 coordinate 109,473, forward strand.
TAGAGGAAGAAGAAGAAGAAGTCCAGCTCTTCAGTAGGTAGAAGAAGACTTCCAGCTCTTCTATAGGAAGAAGAAGACCTCCAGCTCTTCTATGGGTAGAATACCTCCAGCTCTTCTATAGGAAGAAGATGACCTCTAGCTCTTCTATAGGCTCTTCTATATTGTTCATATGTATTAGGGTAGAATATTGACCCTTTGTGGAGGATATACCAGAACAATTGGGCTTGGTAAAAATGATAGGTTGTGAAAAGTTTGATTCAAATCGGATACTTCCATTCGCCTAATATTGAATTTATAAATATTGAAAATTTTCATACTTTGAGGGTGGACTTTATCTAGATTTGATAAGGGACATAGGTTGTGCAAAGTTGGGTTTAAATCGGATATTTTCATTCGCCGGATATTGGATTTATAAATATTGGAAATTTCGACAATTTGTGGGGTAGTAGACCAATGGGTACCCTCTTCGGACTTGATCTATGCTTGGTAAAGATAATAGGTTGAGCAATGTATCAAATTACAGTAGATATCGGATATAACAAAACTCAAAAAAAGAGGGAGATTTCTTTCTTATATGCGTTTTTTCGTATATGGAATTATCGGATATAAGAAAGTATAAGCTCGGTGTTTTTTGATAACCTTTCTTATATGAGATGTGCTTATATCTGATATCTATTGTAGATAGTCCGTTCACATGATATTATAAAATACATTTTTTGTACAATTTTGTGTGGGGGATTGGACCGAGATATTCCTCATATTCAAACTTATACTAAGTTTGGAAGATATATTACGATGTGCAAAATTTATTTGAAATTGGTTGCTTTCCTCGACAGATATCGTGCGCACCAGCCAGATACACGAATGGGCATTTGTAAATCGACTCCAAATTGTCTGAAACGTATTTGGTCCAAAGAAACATTGGTTTTTAAACCCAAAATTTCGATCAGCATAAGCAAAGTGTAAATATGCCCTCATAAGCCATGTGGCTGAGGGTATAATAAGTTCCAACTTCGTTAAATACTTATGTATATCCTTCAACACGGGGAATGTACAAATATATAATATTGGTCTGGATCCTAATATGGGGAGACTATGTAAATTATCTGGCAGGAAATGCTTTATCCATAAGACCTTCAACATGCCGTATAAGGTTGGACCTTTACCTTTTTTTTTTTTTAACTTTCAGTACCAAACTTCTTAGGAGTAACGTGCAAATTTTCAAAGATAAAGTGACCAATACACAGTTTTTTTTTATAAAGACTCATTGGTCTGTGTGGAGACCACAGGAATTTATCGCCATATGATTATATAGAAACCGATTTTTATGAAAAAAATTATTTTATACATAGAGACCGCAAGTCGTCTATAACAAAGTTGTATATATTTAAAACCACAGGTCTTTATAAACCCCAATCGATCTACATATATAGAGACCACAAAACTTTATAAAGATCTCTGCCGGTTGGATAAGATTCTTCTTTGGCGGGGCATTTTAGTCAGCATTTATCGATGGGGAATGTGTCTTCCTGTCCTACTTTCGAGGCGACTGGATCTGCATGCATTCTATTCAAACCTGCTTATTTATCAGAGGTTCACGCTTATATCTCAGCATCTCTCTCTGCCTCTTTGGATTATGAAGACTATTTCAGAGGTATATGGGTAAGTCTGTCTATCAGTCCCGTCTCTAGCCGAAATATTATTGTGTATTATGGAAGGGTATGATTTAAACCTTATTCATGAGGAAATCCCTAACCTGTTGCTGTCAAGAGTTAGTACTCTAGCCCTTGAGTCTTAATGGATGAAGCTCATCATGTCCATTGGTAAATACCAACGTCTACCTTGAGAAGTTTGGTCTCCGTCCAACATATGTTTATATGTATCAAAAGGTAGTAAAAGTGATGAATTCCTCGGTAAAGTGACAATCTGAGGGAATTGGTAGCTTTCGAAGACGTTGAGAACCAACCCAAAATACCAAATTCCATCAATTTCGGTTGGAAAACGTGTCTATACTCCTCAAAATACAGAAAATTTGGGAGATACGGTTATATGGGGGCCTAGCACAAAAAGGGGATCAATATAGAAAAAATTTTGTAAACCTATTTGCTAACTAATTTGAATATAAAATAACAAATTACAGCCAATTAGGTGGCAAAAACGTGCCCAAACTCCTCAAAATATCGAAATTTGGGAGGTGCCGTTATATCGGGGCCATCGTAACAAAAATTTACCGATATTGATAATATTTAGTAGGAACATTTGACACTCAATGAAAACCCAAAATAGCAAATTACAGCCAATTTGGTTGCAAAAACTTGTCCAAACTCCTTAAAATACCGCAATTATCGGAGGTACGGTTATATGGGGCCTATCGTAAAAAGTGGACCAATACTGATAATTATACCCTACACAACTATGTTGTCAGGGTATTATAGTTTTGTGCAGTCCAAAAGGTTTGAAACGCCGCGAAAAATTGGTCCTAGACCCACCTTTAAGTATACCGATCGTCATATCTCGGCTAGCTGAGTCGATCTAGACATGTGTGTCCGTCCGTCTGACCATTATCATTTGTAAACACGATACAGGCCACAGTTATTGACGAATCTTCACGAAATTTTGCATGTAGGATGGGTTCTGGCCAATGAAGACCCCTATTGTGTTTGGTAAAGTTCGGTTAATATTTAGGGGATGAAATGGACCAAATACTAAAATTTTGTCGATTTTTCGGGTCGCTCCCGAGGCCACAATTATGGGCTAAATAATGTTGAAATATGTGTTTAACAAATTAATATATACTGTATTCTATATTGTGGATTTGTAACATAGTAGACTCTATTCATGTATGTACATGTATTTGGAAAATACTTTTATTTTTTCACTTCAATAAAATATTTCAATCTAATAGGTTATGAGCCCAGCAAGCCCGTCAAATCAAAATATCTCAAAAAAGCCTATGCAAAGAAAATTCTGGAGAGATTTAATTTCTCAGAGTGCAGGCCAGTTTCAACGCCAATGGAAAACACAATCAAATGTGATACAAGAGCAGGGAAAACAACAATTGAATTTCCATATAGACAAGCAGTAGGTGCTCTCATGTATCTAATGTTGGGAACAAGACCAGATTTGGCATATAGCATATATTATAGGTATCTTGAAAACTACACTTCTGAAGATATTCAGAGACAGTCTTTAGATATATTGCTGGTTCCATAGATGTTGGAATAGCTTATAAGAAGCAAGGACCAAAGATATTAGAATGTTATAGTGACGCTGATTTCGGCGGATGCGTAACCACTGGACGATCCACAACAGGTGTTGTTGCCACTTTTGCTGGAGCTATATCTTGGATAAGTCAAAGGCAACCAATTGTGTCAACTTCAACAACTGAAGCAGAAATTATTGCTGCAAGTGAAGCTTCAAAAGAAGTAATATGGCTTAAACGACTTTTCAAGGATATAATAAATTACAATGAAATTCCAGTGATAAAAATTGACAATACGGCTGCAATACGTTCAAAGATAGAATTTCATAAGCGTACAAAACACATTATGAAACATTTCTTCATACGTGAAAAGGTTACGGAAGGTTTAATATCAACATTGCAAGTTTCTTCTGAGAATCAACTAGCTGATCTAATGACCAAATGTTTACAATCCCTATGTAATCGCTTAAATATTAATTAATTAAACAAGGGAAAGTGTTGAAATATGTGTTTAACAAATTAATATATACTGTATTCTATATTGTGGATTTGTAACATAGTAGACTCTATTCATGTATGTACATGTATTTGGAAAATACTTTTATTTTTCACTTCAATAAAATATTTCAATCTAATAAATAATGCCTGTTTTGATAAAGATCGGTCAAATGGTCCCAGACTTTTGTGCGGAAAATTACAAAATTTTTATTCTATGGCGTATATATTTGCCCCTGAAGGACATAGATCCGAGAAGTTGGCAGTATTTTTTGTACATTTTTTTTGCGGGAGTTACACTTAAATATATACAGGTGCTTACGTATTCAGATATTATTTAGTAACCGCTTTGAAATGTTCCATGAGGTTCCAGTTATGGTCAAGGCCAACGCCTATAATTTTCGGTGATGATGATCAGATAATAATTTTGGGATAAAGTGACCGAAAACTTAATTTTTTGTGTTTTTTTTTTTTTCGATATATAGGCCACAATTATAAGACAACATCACAACACAACCCACGCTGAGTGGAATATGGACATGTACCGAATATTAGAAACATGTAAGGAAGAGCTGTTGATCTCTAATCGGGCAAGAGGGTGCAAATATTACGAAATATTGCCCAGGCTGGGAATAAAAAATCCACAGAAAGATAGAATTCTGTGGTAGTTGTGTAGGGTATCGTATGGTCGGCCCCGTTCGACTATACTGCTCCGCTTACTGGTTTTTAGTAGGGACATGTAATACCCAATGAGAACCCTATTTACCAAATTACAGTCAATTAGGTTGCAATAAATTGCCTCAAAATACTGAAATTTGGGATGTACGTGGACCAATATTGATAATTTTTGGTTAGAGGATGTGTTACCAAATGTTACCCCACATTCCCAAATTACCGCCAATTTGATGGAAAAAATCCCCTATATTTGGGGGTACCGTTATATGGAGGCTGAACACAAATATATAGTCCACCTTATGGTAGATGGTGGATAAAAATGTCTTCTCTGTTAGGTTCATGAAAAAATATTAATCTTCGATCCACCCTAATATACCAGAAATATTTAGACCGTTAGACTCTCATTTTTGCTTTTTTTGTGTTCATTCTTCTCTTCAACTATTCGTTAAAATTCTATGTTGTGTGTTGGCAGTTACGTTTGATAGCCAATTCGAGTATTGAAGTTGTTTTTAGTTCAAATGATGTTTGTTGTTGCCGCAATACACCAACAACAAAAATAACTATACGGTATTAGTACAAAAATACATACCAACAACAACAGCAAAAAACAACAGCAGCAACTTGTCGAAATGGGAGCAAATTACTTAAGTCAGTCAGTCAGTTTGATACGAGCCTATGTGTGTGTGTTGTTGGCTTTGTGTGCGTGTGTGCAACTGTCTAATGCGGCCAAACTTAATGACATTGTTTGCTAATATTCTATGTTTAGTTGTTGGTTGGTTGGTTCAGTGCAGGTGGTGGTGGTGGCGATCGGAAATGGTCGTCTGTTTGCACGAATGTTAGTTCGCACACTTGGATATAACGATGCTACATTTGTTTGAAGCCTTTTGCAACCCAACTATGTTTGTTTCCATCCATTTACGAATGGTTGGTGGGTATGTCGGTGTTCGGTGTGGTGAATAGAGAGAACAAATTACACAAGAGCGGGAAAATCACAAAGATGGAAAATTAGCACAGCCGGAAACAGTGTTGCCAATGCCAGAGTAAATGAAAGGGAATTGGAGATATTTTTAGGGCATGCAATTAGGAATAAATGTTTTTATATATTTTAAATGATTCATAATTCAATGTTATCTCTTATGTGGGCAATGAAATCGAAAAAGCCTAACACAAAATTATTTATTATAACCACAATGATCCCTCGGTCTTCAATTCCGTAGGCATGCTATATGCCCATACAAATATATTTAAATACATAATGTGGTAGTAATTTTTATTTTAATTTAAAACCACATAATTTTCTCGTTCTGATAACTGGTCCAGATGTGTTAAGGACATTCAATTCTCAGTTGTAGGTTTTTTCCCTTCACTTCTGGTTATTTGGCGAAGTCTACATTTTTAAATAAAACATCGTGGTTAATTGACTTCGTTTTGAGTAAACAAAGGCGTGACTAATCTTATCAATTAAAAGTAATTTTAATTTTAAACATTAATTGCTATGAATGCTGGGTACTTCGATTTTAAGCTAAAATTCGGTAAAAAAGCAACATATCGAAAATAAGGTGGGACTTCTATTTATGGATCCAAACTAAAAATATGGACAAAATTTCACATGTTCACACTGCAAGGAATCCTAAATTACAGCCACTTCGTATGGAAATTGCGCCAAGGATCATAATAATAGGGAAATTCGATCCGAACTCTTATAAGCGGGCTTTATACTAGGGATAAGTAAATCGACTTTCGACTAATCGATTAATCGACTTTTTGTATTGAAAAGTCTAAAAGTCGAAGTCGACTTTTGATCTTAGAGAAAATCTCAAAGTCGACTTTTCAAGATCGACTTTCGATTTTCTTTAAAAATTCTTGATTTATTATCAAAAAGCCGAAATTGTCCAAAAATTACACATTCCAGAACTTTTTTCATGTGTTGACATCGATACTTATAAAAAATAAAATTTTTAGTCGATTTTGTTTTAGTTGGTAAAAGTCGAAAATCGATTTTGAACAGGTTTGACAGAATCGAAAGATCGACTTTTTAGTCAAACGCAAAAATCGAAAAGTCTAAAAATCGACTTTTTGGTCAGAGGCAAAAATCAAAAAGTCTAAAAGTCGACTTTTGCGCTCGACTACGTATCCCTACTTTATACATTTAAAAAGACTTACGGGAACAGGCCAATACGTTTGAAAATTCGTCTTAGATCTTTAACCTAATATATATAGGATTTGGAACGTTATATGGGGGCTCAGAAAAAAATGGATTCTTATTCACAACTTTCCGCGAATAATTTTTTTTACCATATACGAATTTAAACTTGCCATGACCTTGTTCGAACAAATATTCTGTTTGACCGGACCTCAACCCTTCAGTGCAATCTGATTGAAGTCGTTGGTCTGTCTGCGTATCAGATGTTATATGAAGTTTGGGGAATAAGGACCTAAACTTCAGTTTAGAAGAACATAATCAGATTCGGGATTCATCTCCACGTTAAGAAATGTTGTTTTGTTTCGTTAGTTACAAACGCCGATTCTATGATGTGGGACAATTGAAGATATACAAGTTGGTATTTGAACCTGTACCGCATGCAAATTATCATCAATCCAAGCCCAATAAACATGGAAAGTGTAAAATGGTATATCTGACGTAACTTTCCTGTACCGCATGAAAAATAATCATCAATCCACGCCCAATACATGTATGGAATTTTAGTGTAAAATAGACCACAAGAGCGGATTTCTGCCCAACGTACTTCTAGAGACTTTCGCTTATTTAAAACTCTCTTCGTAGACCATGCGCGGAATTGTCCAGAAATATACTATGAAAACGGAAAATATATCAGTTACTGTATACGTAAAACCAATCTGTCGAAGACAAAATTTCTTGGGGTAGACTTTCGATAACCTTCTTCAATTTTCCCCACACGCCAACTACCTTAACAAGGAGGATTTTAATGCCGAACAATGTTCTAAAAGTTGTCAGCAAAAGCTTTTAGAACGTCCCTGGGTCAGTGATAAGGAAAGCTCTATAACAGCATTCAAGGTCATTCCTACATTTACACCGTGGACCTGGACCTCTCCAGACTGCGGAGATATTTGCATACGTCCTAAGGCAATGCACTCTGGCAGTCACTTCTATGATTAGACTAGGATGTTCAGTCAAGCAACATAATGTGTATGATTCCATCCATCGTCAGAACTTTAGGTTCCAGCGTAAAGAGATCAAAGACGTCATTTCAAGTCAAGATCATCAACAGGTTGTCTTCGAAGTTATTAACGCCTAACTTGTCACAGACCGATGTATGGTTTTATATAAAATCGAGGCAGTGCCGCAAGAGCTCGCAAATACTAGCTAGTTCACGAACCATGCTGGCACCGCACGCTGGTTCAGACATCGATTTTCCTGACTAAAACCAATTTTTTTGTCATCGATTTTTAATTTCAATATGCGATTTTCCAAATTTCGTCATGTAGCGAAAGAGAAATTAATAAAAAAAAAACATTCACATGAATGATCCTTCACCATAAAAAGACATAGAAACAAAAACTCAAAAAATTCAGCTTCTTCCATAAGTTGATGTCCGGCGCCAGCGTTCAAAGCCATATGCTAAGGTTGCACAATACCATTGAAGAAAATTTTGTAGTCTGTATGGAAAAAAAGTCCGTCACTACAAGAAAAATCTGCTCTGAAAAGGAATATTCTGGTGTGATGCCAAATGTCCGAACCTTGACACGGTTGAATTTAATTCGTAGATGCAATTTCGCAACAATAGTCGACATAAATACAACTTATCAAGTAAAGCCATTTGTAAGCCACATTGCCCAATATGCCTGATGAGCCGCTTAACCAACGGCGAAACGCGTCGCATAGTGGTGGGAATGTATTATCTCTCTGGCTTTCCTTTTCATTGCAACTCCGATCATGTAGCTCATCTCGAAAGAGAAATTAATAAAAAACAAAATGACCTAACCTTAAAAAATTGGGTCTCCCTAATAAAAGTTATCAATTATGGGCCAAGTTTTAGATGTAGACACATATATCGGTACACACATTTCGATATTTTTGGAATTTTTGGCAGCTTTTTTTAAACAGAATTAATAGGAATTTGCTATTTGAAGATCTCATTGTGAAGCAAATCTTTTAATCAAAAATTATCAATATTTGTCCACTTTTTAGGCTAGCCCCCCATAAATGTTGATACTTTGTGAGTTTGGGGAAATTTTTTGATCAAAATGGTAATGCACGCTATATTTCAATATTTTTGGGATTTTTTGGATTTTTGATGATCTCATAGCAAATATCCTTATAAAAATCATCATTATATCCACTTTTTATGGATATTTCGATATTTTGTGTAGTTTGGGGACATTTCTTTCACCAACTCCCCATTTTTCGGTATTCTTGAGATTTTGGATTATCATTGCATATCAAATTTTTCTGTATCAAACTTTTCTACTGAAAAAATGTTTCCAAGCTTTTTTTACATTTTTTTTTAAATAAAGAAATATTTTTTTAAAGAAGTATATGTTTTTAATTATTTTTTATTATACCCTACACAACTATGTTGTCAGGGTATTATAGCTTTGTGCAGATCAAGGAGTTTGTAACGCCGCGAAATATTGGTCCTAGACCGTGAAAATTTCGTATATTTTGTGTAGACATGTGTGTCCGGGACAATCTTGAAATTTCGCATGTAGGACTCCTTGAAGGCCCCTATTGTTTTTTGATCGGTGAATATGGATAAAGCACAAATAATACATTTTTGTCAATATTTTTGGGATTTTTGGATTTTTGATGATCTCATAGCAAATATCCTTATCAAAAATCATCATTATATCCACTTTTTAGGGAAGACCCCATAAACGAAACCTCCCAAATTTCGATATTTTGTGTAGTTTGGGGACATTTGTTTACCAACTCCTTAATTTTTGATCGATATGGTAAAGCACGGCATTTCTCAATATTTTTGGGATTTTTGATGATCTCATAGCAAATATCCTTATCAAAAATCATCATTATATCCACTTTTTAGATATGACCCCATAAACGAAACCTCTCAAGTTTCAATATTTTGTGTACATTTTTTTACCAACTCCCTATTTTTCGGTATTCTTGAGATTTTGGATTATCATTGCATATCAAATTTTTCTGTATCAAACTTTTCTACTGAAAAAATGTTTCCAAGCTTTTTTATATTTTTTTTAAACAAAAAATATATTTTTTTCAAAGAAAAATATTTTTAATCATTTTTTTATTTTTAATAGGTTGTTTTATTTTTTTATTTTTATTTTAATTTGTTGTAATTAACGTTTATTTTTTTAAAAATGTTTTTAATTTTTTTCATATTTTTTTTTTCAAAAATTTTTAATAATTTTTGCTGAATCCCAGTTTGTTGTTTTTATTAAAAAAAAAACAAATGGTATTCCAAATAACCCAACACCACTGAAAGTTTTAATAATTTTTATAACTTTATTAATAATTTTTCTTATTTTTTAATATTTTCTATATTTTTTATTTTTTTTTTTTTTTGGATTTTTTTATTTATTTATTTATTTTTTTTTTTTTTTTTGTAATCAATATTTATTTATTGGGTTTTTGCCATTTTTACATTAAAGCGTAATTTAAAAAAAAAAAATAAACTTGAACTTTAACCTCTGCAGCTAGTGTTCTGAAATTGATCGGGTTTCACTTTTATTTTTGTAGTTTTTTCACCTTTTTGATATCTGTTTTGTTGACTCTGAAAACAATTTTTCATTTATTATAAAACTGCCACATTTTAAATTTGTTTTTCCCCAACAAAAGCACAACAATCCGCCACAAATACAAACATATGGCAACACAGTTTGTAAAAAACAACAAATGCAAAATAAAAAATAATCGACAAACTTTGATATTTGCAATCTAGCACTACACTTTAACAGAAGCTTTATTTTTATTACACTACTATTCTTTGAATGTTTTTTTTTTCATTGCCTGTTTGCCATAGAGATATGCACTGTGTGTTTCTTTTGAAATACGACAAACAACAACAACGACGACAAAAAAACAGAGCTAAATTTAAAATGCAAATGCATCCATAGGATGTATTATGAACTTGTTCCCTTTGCATTCATAAATAGCGTACAGCGGCATCAATGGCAGAAAAAAACAAAAAGAAGCAGCAGCATCACAAAACACCAACAAAAAAACTACGAATGCCCTGCAGTTGCATGCATTGTATTTTTATAACTACATCCCACACACACACATTACAAGCATGCATGAACAAACCTACACACACATGTACTCACATAAATATACGATTCACATATTTATGTCATACATTCACTTTGTCACAAAGTAGCAGAATAAGAAGAAGAAGCACAGCAATAGTTTCTTTATTTCTGTGTTATTGTTGTTGTTGTTTCAAAATCATGTCTGAAATGCACTTGCAATTGTCATCATCATCATTCTCATCGCCATGCATTTGCCAGTGTTCTGCTGTTTGTTTTGTTATTGTTTACCATCCATCCATCCGTCCGCCGTCCATTGACAACAAAAAAGGCGTCTAGGCGTAAAGCGTTTTTTAGTTCACAGTGAGTTTGATGATGACATTCGTTCTTGCTCTTTTGGGGCTTGCATGAATGTGGAATTGTTGTGAGAGGATAGATTGTGTTGTGCTCGCCTGCATCGTTTTGTTTGTGGGAGAGAGTTGATGGCATTGCAAATGTGTGTTACTGTTAGTTTTTTGTTGTATGAGAATCAAAAGCCAATGTTAACAACTCTTTCAGTGATAAAAAAACGTTGGTGTTTTTATTTTCAATAAAAATCGTTGAAATTAATGGAATTGAAGGATAGAAGGCTCGTAGGGATATTACCCATTTCTCCAAGGTTGGAATAGCATCATGTGCTCTCTAAAATAGTCACTTCTATTGTGTGTTAATGTTATATGGTCAATAATGAATATCATGAGGTTTAACTTTTCTTGAATAAATCCACTATTATCCTTTAATTGAAAAATGCGCAAGGATTGCACAAAATTCAAAACAGCAGTATGTGGCGTCTTGTGCTGATTTTCAGTATCAGAGATAAACTTGTGTGTAGCTTTTGCTATATAGAATGATTACCAGCCCTGATTTCTTCAACAGCATCTCGAAATATTCTGGATACTCCACGATTTGACTTATTCATATAGGTAATGATTTAACTACAGCACGCATAAAGATTTAGAATATATTGAATAGCAATATGTATATGGGAAATTAGAAAAATCTTTTAAATTCCTTGAAACTGAGCTTTGCAAGTTTATAAATCGCGAAATATGAACATAGTGCATATAATTTAAATTCATTTCCATACAAGGATGTGTTCTTGTCAAAATCTTAAAATATTGGTAATAAATAATAAATTGCGTAGAAGCTGTGATGGTGGTAATGTAAAAATATGGGTGAACATGTGTTGAAGCCAACGAGTTTTTTTGTGTTCGTTCCTGATTTGTGGCTAAACTACACAACGCACGTACATGTGATTAGTGACTAAGTTGCAGAATACCCTATGGACAATATTGTTCTAATGTATGAATTTTCGATATAATCACTGCATCCACCCAAAATGCATGCTGACATTTTGTAGTCGGATTTTCGGTGTTTTTTGAATTTTTCTTATAATTAGGACGCGCATCCAGATAATGGTCTAAACTAATTATAGGATTGTAGAACTCGTGATTTTGCTTCGTTTAGTGTATGAATGTGCTCACCGTAGCCTCTTTGCAATTGGGTTCCAAAGACGAAAATGTAGTGCGTAAATTTTTATAAAAAACATTTTTTTTGAAATATAGGTACCTTGAATGTGGGAAAAACTGCAAAAACTTATTTTGACAAATTCGCGTATATAATCGCGTTTTTCTTCGAATTGATTTCACATAAATTCATTCTTGTGTTATCATATTCGCGAATCTGTGTGAAAATAGGTCAGAAATATATCGATTCGCGAATAAAATGCGCATTTTATCCAAAATCGATTGTGGAGGCACATCCGCGGTTCTTTTAAAAAAGGTGTCCTTTTGTGTATTTTCATAGGAGATTACTGAAATCGGATGCGCATAAAAATCGTATTCACTTTGCGCCATTTTTAGTCATTTTTAGGGTTTTTGCATCGAGCGGCACACTGTGGCCGCTTAATGAAACCTGGAAAATGCATAATTATTGGAAGAGATTTATTCGGTTTATACGAAAACCGCATGCGCATCAACTGATTTCAACGAGTATGCGAATTTCATCCTTTTTAATGTTGATCATTTTCAAATACTGTAACTGCAATATATTTGGTCATTTTTATAGTCAAAACTCTTAACAGAGGAATCTACCGATATTTAACAATCATCTAAAATAATTTGTAGAAGAAATCGTCACGTGTTGTAGAAGATCTAGACTAAACCGTATTATCTTAACCATACCAAAAAATCAAAAATTGAAAAAAAAAACATTTTGTGACAATTCAAAAATTGATTTATTTTATTTTCAGATATTTTCAAGCTTTTATTTGTTTTTCGCGACTATCAACCGTATTTCAATGTGATTTGACAAGTATGCAAAGAAAACATATGTGTTTAACCATTTGTGAGGAAACTCGCGAATTACAACAAATAGGAATTCATTTAATTTATATTTGAAATACAAGATTTAAAACCGCTATAACTTTTATGCGCAGCATCCGAATTTGTGAAAGCGAACAGATTTTAAATCAGCATATTTTCCTTAAAATAAAAAAAATCTTGTGCCAACGGTTAAACATGGTGGCAGCGTATTCATCTCGATTCAATAGAGATTTACTGGAGCGCAAAATGCGTCAACATAAAACAGCCACAAAGGAGATGTTGAAAAGTGTCATAATAGATCAGTGGGCCAAAATAAGTACAGATGATACCTTAAAGTTGATTAAGTCAATGCTTACAGAAGGCCTTAAGCGTAATGGATATCCGACAAGTTATAATCTGTTGCTATATTTAATTAAATTAATTTTTTGAACAAATTTTATGAATATACGAATACATTTTTAATTTGATTTTTTAAATTTTTGTAAAGTATTAAACTTTAGAGTGAATTCGAAACAGCTAATAAATGACTTAATACTTAATTAAAAAATGTTTGTTTAACAAAAGTGTACAATTTTTTATTTTATTTTTGAACTTTTTATTTGAACATGTACGGATACTTTTTGTGGCAAGTGTATATAACCGTTTTGCAATATCAGACATGAAATATAAACAATTTTTTTAATTATTATCCATTATTTCACTATTAATTTCACAATAATAAGTTTCAAAATTGCTACTTTTTAAATACTCCTTTATTAATTGTCAATCAGTAAAAAAATCACTAAATTAGCATCACAGAATCACATCCCATATGTTATTATTAAGCTCATTGTTGTTGCCCTCTCTCTCTCCCACTAACAAATGGGTGACAAATGAGCTTGCTGCACAAATATCTTCGTGTGTGTGTTTTTGTTGTTGGGGGTATGGTGGGAAATTGTAAAGGAACAAAAAAAGAGTACACATTAGACACCACGAGAGAGAGAGAGAGTGAACAACGAACGGTGTCAGGTGTATTGCGGGGGCTTTGTTTTGTTGACCTAATTTTTCTCTTCATCAAATATTTTTGCTGTCAGTTTTTTTCTTTCTGTTTTCATTTTGCGCTACAGTGTTGCTGCTGTTGGTTTTGTTTTTGGGTTTTGTACTCATTTTTAGTTGTTGTTGTTGCTGTTAATGCTTTTGCTTGCGGTTGAATGTGTGTGAGAAGATTTCGTGATGTTATCGTTGTTCTTGTTGGGGATGATGGTCGTTGAGGGAATTCGTCGTATGCGAATAGAATAAACGGCGCGGGAGGAAATGGGAAAAAAATGTGAAAATGTGGTAGGTTAGGTACAAAAATAAAAATGAAAAATAAAAAAAAAACGAAACGAAACGGCACACTGCTGCTGCTTCACACACAGATAGAAGGAAGGAAGGAACCAACTACTTTACATACAAAAGATGAATAGTTGTGTGTGGGTGTGTGTTCATTTCAGTGTTTCAAAATACAATTTAACACAGATTTACACATACTGCCACAGCCAGATACGCCAATAATAATAATCCCAACGTAATCGATGCAATTTGCAATTTTTTTTGTGCTGTTCTCCTCGTTACAGAAGTTGGGGGAACATTTTTTTTTATTTTTTCATTGAAAACTTTTTTATTATTTTTCTCAACACTTTTATTTTTCGAAATCCATATCTTGAAAGCACAATAATATTTGTTTAGATTTTTTTTTAATTCTAAAATTTTCACATGTTATCCTTTTTTGTTATTTGTTTATTTCCACTATTTTTAAAGTAAAAAATTTTTCTTTATTTTTTTTTTATTCCAGAAAAAATAAACTTTTTTTAATATGTAATTTTTTTCGTTGTAATTTCCATACCATTTATAGAAAATTTATTTTTATATTTATTGTAAGATTGTTGTCGTTTCTTTTTTCCACGGGAAATACTGTGTTTTATTTAAAAAAAAAATATTTTTAATTTTCTTTTCATATATTTTTGTAAGTTTACAAAAGAAGCTATTTAAGCGAACAGCGAGCGAGCTTCAGTTGTTTGACGTTTGGAAGTGTAACCGACTCTGGTGGGACTCTATGGAATGCCGATGGCCATGACGGCAGCTGTTTGCCAGCAAAGCTAGGCAGCCACCAGTCAGCCTGATTTGCTTGCTCTGCTTAGCGGGTTGGCTGGCTCGCTGGCTGTCTGTTTTGTGTTTGGCTGTTCTGTGTTCTGCTTTTATTTTTTTTGCTAAATAGTGTGGTAGGTTTATTTTTATTTTGTTCTTTTGGATTTTCATGACTATTGTCATTTGTTTGGGGCCTGTGATGTACGTTCTTGTTCTCTTCTTTATCTCTTCTCACAGAGATAAATGAGTATTTCCCTCCAATAAGAAAACACAAAACAAAGAAACACAACTCACCTCGGCTAAACAAAATTTAGTTTGCAGCGACAAACATTGCCGTCATCGTCATCATCATCACCAACCACATTAGTTTTTGAAAACAAAGCACACACACATGCCTACATGCATAATCATACTCACACGCCAGCAGCAACAACAACAACAGCAGAGCGGACATAGTGAAATTAGGTCAACAGGTTTGGAGTGGGCTCGCATTAACATGACTCTGTCGCCGTCAATGTTGACGCCGACAGAGGCCTTAATTCGGCTGTTCTGTCTCTCGTCGCGTCACGAATGTTTGGGTCGTTCATTCGTGCAGCATTGCTCATTATTGTTATTATATTTTGTGTTTATGTTTGCTAAAGGCAAGCTCTCTCTCTCCACTACTTTGGCAGTATCTCTCTTGCAATTTCCCGCCAACGCTCGCTCGCTCGCTCTACTCTAGTTGGAATCTCAACAGAGACAAACGACGGCATTGATTGCAACATTTTACAGCAACAATAACAAGAAGAACAACAAATTGCCCATAGCACCAGATAAAAAATGAAACGAAACAACAACAACAACGAAAATCATTCACCAGGTTTTTTCTTGCCTTGTTTATATGTCATTTTCATGTGCATTTAACTCTGTAGGTAGGTAGGAGTGTTTATGAATGCGTGTGTGCTTTTTTCGTTGTGTTTGATCACTCTCGCACTGACTGTGTGTGGGGGATTATAGGGATTGCATTGCGAAATTTTCTTAACAGCCACTAGAATAAAAAATGGTGTGAGGGATTTTTTTTTTTGATTTTAAATGGAAGTGTTTGGTGTGAGTTATCAATTTTATGATTGCCAAAGGGAAAGGGAAAATTAGTATTTATGATATTTGAAAAAAAAAAAATCCTAAGGTGGAGAAGAAAAGACTATTTTGGGGTTTTTGTTTTCTTTTCGTAGGAAATTCGATATTTTTTAAGCGAAATGAAAATGTGCGGGATGGTATATTTTTTTGGTTTTTAAATGTTTCTAAAATATTCCTCAAGGTGTGATTGATTTATTTTTCTTGAGAAAGAAGGCGACAAGGGAATCTTATACATTTTGGAAAAATTAGAAAAAATAATAAAAATATATAAAATATAGTATGTTAAAGTACTCAAAAAAGAAAAAAAAAATACAACAAATCCGTGTACTGTGGTAGAGTTGGACTTAAAAAAGCCCATTCATAAACCCCAATAATTAGAGGATGAAATGGACCAAATACTTAATTTTTGTCGGTTTTTGTGGTTGCTCTAGAGGCCGCAATTATGGCTCAAACTTCGCGAATTTTTCCTTGGAGAAGGAGATCGGGCCAAAGTTGATAATATATCCAAGAGGAGTGGTTGACCTTTAAATTGATACCAATTATATTGTCGTATGTACTCGAATGTGGGAGTTACGCTTAACTATTTACAGGTGCTTACTTACTCAGATATTATTTAGTAACCCATTAGCACACTAGAGGGCGGAAATGTACCGCCGATCGCTTTGAAATTTTCCATGAGGTTCCAGTTATGGTCAAGGACAACACCTATAACTTTCGGTGATGATCAGATTATAATTATGGGGTGATGTGGACCGAATACTATTTTTTGTGTTTTTTTTCGGGTCGATGCCAATAATAGGCCGAAAATCACAACACAACCCACGTTGAAAGGAATCTGTACTGAATATGAATAGTAATATACGGAAAATATATCAGATGCTATTGACCTCTGTGCCGGGCTAGAGGAAACAAATATCACGAAATATTGCCCAGGTTCGAAATAAAAACCCACAGAATGATAGTGTTCCGTGGTAGTTGTGTAGGGTATCGTATGGTCAGCCCCGTCCGACTATACTGCTCCGCTCACTGGTTATTTATTCAATGTGTAAACTTATTCTTGACCTACTGTATATCTCCAAAACATTGCAAGAACCAAATTTCCACATCTTCCACTTGCAGATTGCACTGTTTTCATTCCTCCCCTATGTAAACATTAAGCAATGTAATTTTTAATTGAATTTTAATAGCTTTCATTAATCCATTTTCTCGAAAAAAAAATATATTCCACACTGGCATCCCTATTTTATCCGTTTACCCGTTTATAAGCCAATTTTTAAGGTTAGATTAGTTTGGGGAATTCAGGCGATTATAAAAAAAAACAGAAGAAAACCTTCACAATCACATTCCCATTTTGCTCCAACAATTCCCAACTCTCCAATAAACCACACAACAACAAACATTGCAACACCCAAATTCCCACATCCTCCCATACACATACAGTATTTTTCGGTTAATTGCACATCAAAATTTGCACAAACAATTTGCAATCCGAACCCGCTTACTATGAAAATTAAATATTTTTGACCCATCATGTGGTTCAATTAAGCGTGGAAACCAATTAACCGTAGGTTCAATTAACCGAAAAATACTGTACATACTCTCCTACATATTAAAAAAATAAGTTCGTTCTCACCGGCTTTGCCCGATTGTCTATTAGTTCCGATTCGTTGATTACCTGGGAAAACAACAACACTAGTGTTTGTGTGTGTGTGTGTTCACGAAGTGTGGCCGAGGGAAAGAGTAATGGTATGGATGCAAAAACAGAATTTGTTGTTGCAGTTTGTTTTTATTTTATGTTTGCAAAAACACTGAGCCGAGATATTCTCACACACATTTGCCGAGTGTCGTTTCTTTTGCCGAGCCTCGTTTCTTCTTTTCCGATGAGAGGGAGTTGTGCAAAATTCTGCTACTCTGTCGCGTTGTGTGATGTTGTGCAAAACAAAACAAAAAAATAAGCTTGCAACAGCACTCAGCATCTGTAAGGGGAGCAACAACAACGAATCTGCAAATCCATTGAGAAATTTCATAGAACGATTGATTTTGAGTATTGCATTGCATGGCTGGTTTGATAGAAGGTTCGTTGGTTGGTTGCTTGGTTTGATTTGCAATGCTGATGGTGGTGTTGGTGGGAAGTGCAGCAAACGGAAATACATTAGATATTTCATACCCCCCAACAATTTATTGCATATGAGCGGGTGTGTGTGTGTGTGCAAGTTCCACGTCTTGTCCCTCAAAACAAAAACAGATGATATTTTACCTTTTTCCCCTCGTACTGCAAAAAAATGAAACACACACACCCACCTATCAAGACAACCTACCTACTTACCGCTCTCAAACGGTGCTGGCCACACGGCATTGCTGCTGCTGCAATCGTTTTAATTTTTTTTCGGTTCGCTTGAATGGTTGGCTTGATTTGGTTTGGTGTTCTTTTACAAATGTTGTTTTTGGTTCGGTTTCATTCGTTTCAAATGTCTCGTCTCAGGCAAAAATCTCTGTATATATGTGTGTGTGTGTGTGTTTGTGCTCGCACCTTGCTCCCCTTATTCTAATAACCTGCTGGCTGCTGTTGTTGTTTTTGTATTCTATGAAATGTTTGTTGGGTTTGTTCGAGATGTTTATTGCTGCAATAGGTTCGATGTTGTTGTTGTTTTTGTTCTAAGCCCAAAAAATCTATGTTGGATAAAAAGGGGAAGTATACCCAAGAGATGTTATGCTGAGTGTCTAACTGAGAAAGAAATGTAATGAATTATGATAAAAGTTTTTTTTCGCAATATTATTTTTTGAAGTCTACAAAAAAGGATATCTGTGTGTGTGTTTTTTGTTTGTTTACTTCTTCGGGTTTCTTTCCATTGGCGGCGCGTTTTTTTAGTTTCACACAAGACCTTGACCTGTTCACCTTGGAGAGATAGTTTCAATGAAGAGAGAGTAGAGATTGATGGTGGCGTTGTTTATGACTTTAAAGTTGAAAGAGTTGTTTTCTTTGGAAAATGAGTAGATTGAAGTTTTATCCATGATGACGCTGGTAGTCGTTACTGGCCTTGCTGATTTCATGTATCCACGTTATCCTTTGTTTTTTACTCATTTGTAGACAAATTTATGAAAAATGTTAAAAAACCAGTGAGCAGAGCAGTATAGTCGGACGGGCCGACCATATGATACCCTACACAACTTCCACGAAAATCTAACTTTGTGTAGTTTTATCCATAACTGGATCCTGATGTAAAATTTCAAAACGATCAGCTCTATATTTTCGCCCTCTAGTGTGTTAATGGGTTAAAAAATAATATTAATGCGTAAGCACCTGTAAATATTTAAGTATATCTCCCACATCCGAGTACATACGACAATATAATTGGTACAGATTCCCTTGTGGTACTATCAAGATCTATGTCCTTCGAAAATAACACAAAAAAATAGGTTCCATTTAATCCCTAAATATTTCATTCCAAAATTGTTATCTACATTGGCCAGTAAAAATTCGCGATGTATGGGCCTAAATGGACAAAAATAGTTTTTGGTCCATTTCATCCTCTAGAGGCTGCACAAAGCTATAATACCCTGACAAAATAGTTGTGTAGGGTATAAAAATTAATGGCTCGTATTCGACTTCTGAATTACAAGTTAAATAACATTAAATTGGTAAATTTCTTTCAGACTCATGTTGGGCGCCATTATAAATTACAGATTTTTTAACCAAAGGAGAAAGGGAGAGAGTCCGATCTTTGTATGTGCTGTGGCCTATGTATTTATTATCAATAAACTGGTGGCCTAGCGGATTATAGATACTAAGCAGGGACGTACGCCGACATAAATTGTTTTCGCTGCCCTGGCCAAGTCATTAAAATTCTGCTAGGAAATTTCAATTCAAAAATCGGAAGGGAAAATATTTTTCATCTCGGAAAATTGTGAAACACTGACCTCCCCGACGGAAGTCAAAATGAACAGACCAAAGACATATTTTACGAGCGTTTAGAAACAGCATATGACCGCTGCCCTGGCCATAACATTAAAATTCTGCTAAAAAAAATTTAATGCAAAAATCGGAACTATTATGTGCCCCCGTCGGAAAATCCACTCCATGAAGAAACTATAAAAAATGGGTTGATTTGTCGCGGCAGCAAAAAACATGGTAGTTAGCAGCATCCACACTCGGAAAACCCTCCAACTATGAAAATGCAACGAAAAAAGAAAACCAAACCCCCTAATGTTGACGACTTGGAATATGCGCACGTTGTACAGTTTTCACTTTGGCGGATATACTCAAGAAGTACAATGCTGATATTATTGCCTTACAGGAAATGCGTTGGAAAGGGACTGGCGTAAGTAAATTAGCTGTCATGAAACGAGACATGAATTTGGTAGCGGATTTATGGTTAACAGGAGAATAAAAGATCTCGATGAGGTCAGAATAGCAATTAATCCGCTGAAGAATAATAAAGCAGCAGGTTGCGATGGATTACCAGCCGAGATATTCAAGGCGTGTTGTCAGATGCTGGTTAGTACCATGCCCCAGCTGATTAGTACAATTTGGCTAGAGGAATTCATAACCAATGATTGTAATCTCAGCATCGTATGTCCTGTGCACAAAAAGGAGACAAGACGATATGCGCCAACTATAGAAGAATTAGTCTCATTCCCATCGCATATGAAATGCTATCAAGCGTCGGCTTCAGACCTGACAAAACCACCACAGACCAGATTTTCAAACTGTACCAAATTATCGACACATTTCATCTATTTGTCGACTATGAAGCCGCATTCGACAGCCTTATCCGTTCAGATGTGTTTAAAGCCATATGTACGTTTGGCATTCCAGCAAAATTAACTCGGCTATGTCGGATAACTTTAAGTGACCCAAGTTAAAGTCGTAAAGAATCTCTAGCCCTTCAATACCGAACTAGGATTCAGACAAGGTGACAGTTTGTCGTGTGACTTGTTTAACATCATGCTGGAAAAGGTAAAACGAGAGACAAAGCTAAACAGAAATGGCTCTCTGCAGTATATGTTACTCACCTACGCCGATGACATCCACATAATGGGACGAGCATTGCGAGCGGTAACAGTCACCTTTGAACGAATTGAGAAGGAGTCTGCCAAAGAGTGTCTGGCAGTAAATGGCGAGAAGACCATTTGATGGTATCAACGCGCAAGACGTCCAGTAGACTCGAACCAACTGTGGAACTTGAAAACTATAGCATCGAGGTAGTCAATGATTTTATATACCTCGGTACCGAGGTAAGTCCGACGTATCGAGCTGCAGCGACTACGGTGCCTAGGCCTTGTTGTGAGAATGAATGAGGATGCCCAGCTCAAGAGGCATATAAAAGCGAGCCAACTAATGGTTCATGTAGAGGGGGAAATCCACGAATTCGATGGGAAGATCAAGTGAAGGATGACATATCAAAACATGGTCCTTCAAATTGGAAAAACCGCACACAACATCGACGCGCCTGTAAATTTTTTTTAAGTTTGGCTAATGAAACAAACATTCGGTTTCAATTTTAAAAACCCGTTGGGCGCCACTGCAATATGTTCCAATATTAAAATCACCTATGCTCAAATAATGAGTATGAATGGTTTTATTTCTAAAATAAAACACTTGATATCATTTTCAGACCCATGTTGGACGCCACTGAAAGCTATTTTAATTTGAAAAACATTTTATTTGTTTAATTTTCAAGCTTTTTTTAGCTCATTTTGGCAAATAGTAATCCCAGAGGGTACCAGGGATCTCTTTGTATTGCAAAGACTTTTCTTTATTTCTGAATCTATAGAACATTTGGGCGCCAATATCATTTAGTGTCTAAGGTACTCGAATTGTAATATCCTTACTGTTGAGAGTATTTCTATTTTGTTTCCAATTTTGGATTTTTTTATAAGAGAGTTTTAGAGTTTTGTAGTTAATGGAAGCTATTACTGGTTTACTGCAAACTATTACTCACAATTCACTCAAGCTAATAACTTTGTTTATCATGCTACAATTACATCAATGCCAAGCCAACGCAATCTTTGCATCCCTACTTCGAATAACCTAGTTTTTTTGGATATAAATCCGTAGGTGTTAAACGAAATGAAATACACAACAAACTGAACGATGAGTGATGCAAATTCAATAGTTGCTTTTGTTTTTTTTTTTTATTATTAATCCAAGGGTGTTCCCCAAATTTCCGAACAAAACGATCGATGATTGACACACTCTACATTGGAACCGGTTTTCGTTGTTTTTTTATGGTTTCTTAATATCCCAAAGGTTTGATTTGATTTTTTTTTTGTTATTGTAATCTAATGCTAATTATTTGTGATGTGTCCCATATAAAACCCTAAAATTTTGATGATAAATTTAAGGTTGTTTTTTTGGGAATAGCAAGAAATTAAGAAAATATTTTCTGTGAATATTTGTGATAATTGGAGTGTGGTTAACCTTCCTACATAGTTTGGTTTTGGTGTCACAATATATTTTTGTTTTTTTTTTTTTGGTTAATTCCTCTACTACTACAAAGAAACAACTGCTACTGTCATCGTTCCACTACTTCTTGTGGTGGTTGTGTATGTAATAATTTTAGTCTTAACAAGTGTTAGTTGTTTGTTGTAGTTTAGCACAGAAACAACTTTGTTTTGATTGGCAAATGGAACTGTTGGGCGCCAACATATGGGAGGGTTGAAAGGAAAACAGGGGCCTTTAAGGGCCTGTGTTGTCCTAGATTGGCATTAATGAGAGTAATGAAAGTTTTTAAAAATATAATGTACTGTTTTAAGCCTCATGTTGGGCGCCATTTTTAATAATAAAATTTAAAGCGAGCTCCCACGTTGTGTGCCATTAAATCACGCTCCACGTTGGATGTTAATAAAGCAGCTCGACCTTGGGCGTCAATGAAGCAGGCCCCACGTTGGGCATCAATAAAGCACCTCGTGCGCCGAACTTGTATGGCTTCAACCGAAACAACAAGATTTAAAATAATGCTTTTACTCCTTTTTTAGGAACTACTTCCAGCTTATGATCTGAGGCCATCAACGTGGGCAAGCGTGGGTAATGATCTTAAGCCTGCAGTGTTCGCTAAACGAATTAGAGTCAGAGAGTCCAGACTCGGAGTGTGGCGTTTTTATTGAAATTTGGGTTTGCTTAAGTACTATATTTGAGAAGCGAGATTCTAATCTAGTATTGGTTGTATAAAAATGTAGAAATATCAGAAATGTAGTTTTTGGTACTACTTACAGACTAGTTACATCAAGTAACAGTTAATTTCAAATATTTAAATAAGTGTTGCATTTTAGTATTCAAATGATTAAAAACTTATGCGTTTATACTATAGTAAATAAAATTTTAATAAAAATAGAGTTGATCCGCTTTAAATTTAAGAATTTCCTGGTTTACATGGAAATTTTCCTCCATTGGCATTTAAGGGCCTGTGTTAGTCTAGATTTTTATTAATGGACTGGGAGTAATAAACGTTTTTACAAATATAATGTATTGCTTAAAGCCTTATGTTGGGCGCCATTTTTAATTATAGAATCTAAAATTGTCCATATTTACATGGAAATATTCTTTGGACGTCTTTCATTCGTGTATTTAATTAACTGTTACTATTTTCAGTAGTTGTTGTAGTTTAGCAGGAAAAATCTTTTACGGTTTTAATGGAGCTATTGGGCGCCAATATCCTACATTTAAAGTAAAACGGCCCTAATAAAGTCAGATTTTGTTTTAGATTCAAAAAGATGTTTTGTTGAATGGATTTGAATAAGAAAAATACAATTTAAACGCCAACCCCACATTGGACGCCAACATGATTTAGAAAGCCTAAGAGCATTTACTCCATACAGTTTCTTTGCTCCATATAATTCCGACTCCTACATTGTTCCTTTGAATCTCTCTCTTTCATCGTTCTTATTGTTTTTTTCCATATAGTTCCTTTGCTCCATATAGTTCCTTTGATCCATATAGTACCTTTGCTCCATATAATTCCTTTACTCCATACAGTTCCTTTGCTCCATATAGTTCCTTTACTCAAGACAGTTCCTTTGCTTTTTATAGTTCCCTTGCTCCATACAGTTCCTTTGCTCTTTATAGTTCCTTTGCTCCATATAGTTCCAACTCATACATAGTTCCTTTGAATCTCTCTCGTTCTTTTTTGTTTTTTTTTTTTGCTCACATAGTTTCGTGTTGCTTTATTAATAAATGCAAACATTTAATAAAGGAACGAGATCAGAAAAAAGAACGAGAAAAAAGGAAAAGACAAAAGAACGAGATCAGAAAAAGGAACTATATTAATTTCAGAGCTGGAACTAGTTCCGATCGTTCCTTTCTCGGAATAGTTGCAATGAACTAGTTCGTTCCGGAACTACCCAACTCTACTTCCGATTTTCAAAAATTGAGTTTGAATGGCTTTATAAAACAAAAAAAAAATGATTTATTTATCAACCTCATGTTGGGCGCCACTACAACTTATTTTAATTTCAGTGATTTTTCAAATATTGAGTTTGCATGGTCTTTCTTGATCTTTTCATCGAATTTGTGGCCTTCCCATTCTGCGAGAACCATCAGTTGGCTTGCTTTGATATGCCTTTGGAGCAGGGGCACCCACATCCATTCTCACAACATGACCTAGTCAACGTAGTCGCTGCAGCTCGATACGTCTGACAATTTCGATGTCCAAGAATAGATGGTACAACTCATGGTTCATTTGATGGTGATATTCACTGGTCCATAGATCTTTCGGAGAATTTTTTCTTCAAAAACTTCAAGAGCTGCCTCATCTGCTGGCGGAAGTACCCATGCTTTTGATCCATGCACCAGCACGGGTAGTATCAGCGTCTTGTAGAGTGTGAGTTTGGTCTGGAAAGTAGCCCCCCAATTGAGATGAAAGTGGGACCAAGATAAGCCTAGGCTTTGCCATGATAAAGCCAATCAGAGCCGTTACTCGGTATCTATCATCCCCTACGTCTCCCTGATTACATATTCACAAAGGGAAATGTTAGAAAAAACTAAGACCCGCGTTGGGCATCAGCAACTCTATTTATTAAACGTATTTTTTCTTCAGATATATTCCTAAAAGTCGACGCTACAACATTTTTTTTTCAAAAATGTATCGTAAATAAATATTTAAAAAAGAATCCAGCCTCTATTAAAAAAAACAAGAAAGGAAATACATAACAGTCTTTATGACCCCATGTTGGGCGCCACTATAAATCTTTGCAATTATAAATCCTTTTCTTTTGCATTTTTTTACTTGGGAATTTCTCATTAATTCACGTTATTTTTTCGGACTCAAAAACGGATGTTTGGATTATATTTTTAAGAGGTGGATTGGAGTAGTATCCTTTTTCTGGTATCTTAATCGTGCCTTTATGAGGTTAATTTTTCTTAGAAATATAGTTTGTTGAGGAAAGTTAAGCCTTTATTGCCTGCCCCATGTTGGGCGCCAAAAAGTACAACTGCAAATACTTTATTTAGGTTTCAGTGGAACTGTTGCCCGCCATATCCTTAAAAAATTACTACCTGAAAAACAATCACCGCCCCATTGATCTGCAAATTCTTTGTTTAGTTTTCAGTGAAACTGTTGGGCGCCATATTAGATTATGGACGTAATGGACCTTGTTCTATATTGATAAAACGAGCCAGAACGGTCAAATTATACATAGTCTCGTGTTGGGCTTCTAATTTGTAATGGAAACTCGAGGAAAATGTTGAGTCTTTATGACCCATATTGGGCCCCACTATAAATCAATACATTTATAAATCCATTTTTTTTAAATTGGTGATTAGTTTTATTACCCGGGGATTTCGCATTAATTCCCGATAGTTTTCATTGCCCAATATTTGGATTATGTTATTTAAAGAGGGAAGATAGAGGTAAACTCTTTCTAGTGTTCATTCCTGGAACCTCAAAGAGACCCTTCTGGGGTAACTATTTAGAAATGTTGTTTCCTTCCTGCCCCATGTTGGGCGCCATTCTAAGTTTTTACAATTATGAGGAATTCACTTTTTTTGTTAGAAATTTGTTTGTTATAACGTTGTTAAACACTTCTTGTTACATATTGGGCGCCATTCTACGTTTTTGTTATTACTAGGTATTATTCCCTAGACCCATGTGTATTTTAGAAGGAAATTCTAGCTATTAATTTGACCCAACACATTTGTAAATACTGTCCATTAGTTTTTCATATACAACTGGCGCCCAATATGTGTCTCAAATGTTGGGCGCCAGTAGTAAAGAAATTCGAGGAATATCCATTCCTAAAATTTATGTCTCTAAGGCCCCCACAAACTATTTTCGACCTTCTTTCATTTACACCTGTACCGTGTTTTGCTATTTTGGTTAAATGTAACGTAGCCCAAAAAAAGTGACTTTGGAAAACCTGAGAATGTATCTTAAGAAGAAGAAGAAAAAACCATAAAAAATAGTTACAACGACCGAATATGAAATCACCAAGTCAAAGAAGTAGAATGAAACCAAGTTGCAGCAAGTAAGCCAAGACGGCCGAACCAACGAGCGACCAACTAAATATTTACCCAACCAACCATGCAGACACAGAAATCCAAAACATTCATATGAACACAGACAAACACACACATTCACACACCGAGAGACAGACAGACACATGTTTTTCACACAGGCAGCCAGCCAGTCAGCCACCTGCAAATGAAATCATTAAAGCTCTTTATAATGTTGTTTTTGGTGTTGTTGTAACTGATGTTGCTGCTGCTGTTGTCTTCTTTGATTTTTATTTCAGTAAGCTTGTTGGATGGCTGGTCGGTGGCTGCTGGCTGGCAAGTTCCACCATCATCAACAACCTGAACTGAACGAAACGGCCCACAAGGTAAGTGAGCTTATA
Organism: Musca vetustissima; assembly: GCF_032173495.1. NCBI lineage: Eukaryota > Metazoa > Arthropoda > Insecta > Diptera > Muscidae > Musca > Musca vetustissima. Next base: position 136,467 of record NW_026881891.1, read on the forward strand.
CAATACAAGTAACCCAGTTTTGTTGTTGCTGTTGTTGTTGTTGTTGTTTTTTCTTTACTTGATATAAAGCTGGGATTTCGCAATTCGTAGGAGATGGATGTGGTGGTGTTGGTGGTGGGGAGACGGAATGGCATTTACCGGGAGGTGGCTGAGAAGAGGGAGTGCAATACAGAACAGCGTTACAAAAAAATCTAAACACACCGAGAGGAGACCATGGCAAATTTGTCAGAAACCAAAAACAACAACCAGCAGCAGCAATAAAAACTGTGACAAATGCAATCGAAGGGAAATGCACGATGAGAAGATCAACGGATATTAGATGACAGAGTCGAGTCGCTGCAATTGCTGGTGTTGCTGCTGCTACTGCCACCACTTGGCATTCTTTTGTAATGATGGTAAAGCAGCAGAACCGACGAACGAACGAATAAAATTGTTCTGAGAAGTGAAAGCTTGTGCGAAATCCACAAAAAGGGGGACATCAAAATTGGGATCAAATTACGATCAAAGGGAAACTTTTTTGTATTTAGGATGAAACTGATATTTCAATTAGGATTTTAAGGGGATAAATTAGTAACATAGAGACGTTTTGTGTTAAGGAAATTTCATAAATTCTGAAAACGGTCCTTTAGGGGATTTTAGGGAACTAAAAATAAAATTCAAAAAAATTACGTTCAACGGTTTAAAGTTCTTCAAAATTATTCCTGAAAATCATTACAGTTATTTTACAAACTTTTTAAAAAAATTAATTTTTTTATAAATAAAATGATTTTAAATTACCTTTTTTCAATAAAATTTCTTTGGGAAACGTCTATATTTTCTATGAAACTGTTGGGCGCCATATCAGTAACTGAAGATAAAGGCCTCTTTATATGATAAAATTGAGTTATTATTTCACTTTTAGACATCCCTAGACTTGCATTGGTCGCAACCATTAAAGAAAGAAATTTATTTGGGCGCCTATATTTAATATTAAATTAATGAGACTGAAAACATGGTGATTAAGAAAAATATTCCAAAAAAAGAAATATTCTTTTGCGTTTAACATTTCAAGAGTTTTAATCCTCAGAGAAAACGATATATATAATTAAAGATAGTTGGAAATTTCGACTAAGACCTTCAGAATACCGAAAATGTGATGAGACATTTAACTGGACACTATGGAACCGTTGGGCGCCATATCAAATTATGGAAGCAATGGAGCTTTTTATAAAACACCTTCAGCACGATGCTCCAACACCAACTGCCAGGCTAGATCCGAAGACCTAGGGGCCCAAAAACCTATGCTACCGAAACCTTCGTTCAGGTTCATAGCCGAAGCAATTACCAGTAGAACCCCAAACAGTTTGAGATTGGTCACGTCCATAGACTATATCATCTGTCCAGCTTAATAACCAAAGCTATTACCATTAGAACTAATATTTGTAGGCTCTTTACAATGAAACAATCGCTGGGAGGGGATAAAAAGCAAATGTGACCAATAACAACAATTATGACAAAGCCCAAATTGCCCAGAAATTCCAGAACATTATTTTATATGTAAAAAATCAAATTTTTAGTCGATTTTGCATTAGTCTTTAAAAGTTGAAAATCGATTTTGAACAGTTTTGACAAAATCGAAAGATCGAAAAGTCGACTTTTTTGTCAAAGGCAAAAATCGAAAAGCTCGACCCTACCAACAATAGCTCCACAAGTCTGCTAGTTCATTTTCGTAGCCTCTGCGCGTTTTCGTAGGCAAAAACTACTACCATTTGAGCAATGGAATAACCGTTAAAAGGATGTTTAGGTCAGTGTCATCAAATACACTACAAAGCTGGTCATGTAGACGTCGAGACGGAGGGTGCGAAGGCAACCACTCCAACATCAGGCGGGATAATATTTGATCATTTTGTTTGTTTTTAAGAAGCGAAGGTGTTTTTGCCTGAGGTTTCATTAAAGTTTTGGACGTGGGGATTTTATCATGGCATAACTCCATACCAAAGTAGAAATTGTAACTAAGCCTGAAAAACTACTTGAATTTGTCAGGTATCCTGCAAACCGTATAACACTGCTGGGAACAAGGTTTCCTAACACAAGTGGTCTCAACCCGTACTGCAAGTATCTACTAGACCAAATGTCTAACAAGGTCTCCAGGTCACTTTAGGACCTCAATAACCTAGGACCAGGTGATTGATAATTTAGTGGCGCCAATATCGCTTCTTCGATGTTGGGATCATGTTATCCCTTTCATTGTTTTTAGAAGATGAATTTTTTTTTTGTCTGAGATTTCACTTGAGGTTAACTTGAAAATTAATAGCACGTGTACATTGTACCGGATTGTTGACCTTGGCATATCCTCATACCAATGAAAGAATTGGCATCTAAGCCTCAATAACTAAGTTGATTTTCATGGGTATCCTACAAATTGTGTAACACTGCTGGCAACAAGGTCTCATAACACCCCAGCGTTAGAGAGGTCACAATCTGACCTAATTCACCTAGGACATAGTGATTGACAATTTAGGGGCGCCAGTATCGCTTCATCGATCTTAAGATCATATTATATTACCACTTGGGTTTTTGAAGATGAAAGGTTTTTGTCTGAGGTTTCATTGATGTGCAGATTTGAGGTTAACTTTGCAACTAATAGTACATTTACATTCTACAAGATTTATTAAATCCAGTAGATCTAAATTGTAAATTCCATTACAAATATGTAAAATAAGTGGGTATCCTGACTAGTTCACTACTACTTTAAATGAACTATTCTGAACCATGAACGATCGGAACTAGGTCCAGATCTTTTGTTCACCTAGTTCCTTTTGCTCTAGTCGTTCCTTCTTGCTCTCGTTCATCTAGTTCTTTTGCTCGCTCGCTCGTTCGTCTTAGCTCTCGTTCACCTAGTTCCTTAAACGTTTTACATCATTAAAGCAAAAAAAAAAGAAGAAGCATGAACGACAGTTCGAACCGCTCAAGGAACTAGATTGCCCAACTCTAATGACTGCAAACCGTGTAACACTGATGGGAACGAGGACGCTCTAAACGCAAGTGTTAGAGTGATCACTTTATAAAGTAGGTGACCTAGGACCTAGTGATTGATAATTTAGATACATTCATTTCGTCTCGTTAATCTTGAAATTATCGGCACTCGGCCATTTCCGCCGAGACTTTTCTCAAAACCCGCTGACTCTCTGCGACTACTTGTTTAGATTCACAACTACCGAATGAATGTTGTTGAAAGCATTCGTTAGAATTCAGCACTGAACCCGTAGGCTTAACCGAGTTTACACATGACTGAAGGCATTAGATGCATACGGTGATTGAGTGGCTTGGCCACATATCACATTAGGCCTACAACATGTTGCGAAAATATTCAGAGTTTGTCTTGGATAAAATATAAAAATATACTACTACTTTTAATCATTTTTAACCTTTACAACAACTGTCAACTTAATGTCAATAATTGTAAAATTTTATTCAATAATGTTTTTTTTTAGCAAAAATCCAACACCTGTCATTTTACGTTTTTTTTTTCACACTCCCACAGCTGATCGTTGTTTGACAAACGATTGACAGTTTTTGGCTACTGGCACAATGTCGTCCCCCACTCACAATATGGCAACTCTGTCAAATATGCAATCATTAGAGATTGCATCACTGAGATAAAAGGCAAGTCAAAAAATGCTTTTTTGTGTGACACTTTGATATCCAAAAAATATATACCCATACATATTTACATTTGTTCGCCAATGGGAAGGGCTGTCAAATACATGACACTGCAGGTGTGTGTAAATGTGGATAATTATTTACACCATAAAAATATATAGCTTGTGGGAAATTTTAGATTTTTTTCTAATATACAACAAATACCCAGCGACTAGATAAAAGCTAAATTCTCCCACTTTTGAGTTGTTCTTGTTTTTTTTTATTTTTACAACAACATTGTAGTGGTTGTATTCTTGATTTATTTGTTCTACCCATCAAAAAAATAGAAAAAAATATGTGGGTCATTTGTTTTAGTTGTCTTCGTTTTAGAACACACACACATTTTTTTTAACTTAAATGGCAACAACAACAAGAAAAATAAAATAACATTATAAATGTGTTCTAATTTCTTGTAACAGGGGGAGTGAGTTATTTTGATTTTTTATTAAAAAAAAATATTTGAAATGTCTTTAATTTGATTTGTTTTTTCAGGAGAATTCGACTCACATTTTTTATAGAATTTGTAGAGGGATGGGCGTTGATGGTGTTGATAGATATGATCCAATTTGTTGTAATTTTTTTTTTAATGTAACGGGAGTTTTCACACAGTTTCACAATAATAATGGGAATTCCTTTTTTCAAAAAAATTGAGTTAACGGCACTTTTATTTGAATTTTATTTTGGGGAGGTGGTGTGTTTTTTTCTTTTGTTTGATAATTTTTTTTTAAATGTATTTTTGATTTTTTTTTTTCAAATCATTGATAGATTTGATAATTCATTTAAATATTGCAACGGCGACACTAATAAAAAATATTGCATTTTTCGTTTTGAGATCGTTTGGAAGACGTCATAGAAAAATATAACCCGGATTGTAAAGCGCTTCTTTTTTTGCGTTACGTTCCGATCGTTCAAACGTTTTACCGACAATGTGGCTGATGCTGCAACGAAAGAACTTTATTGTAGGTCCGATGGTGATCACCAGCAGCACACAGAGAAGAAGAAAAAGACGGCGGAATCGGAATCGGAAAGAAACAAAAAATTACAGCGTAAAATGACGCGTTGCTTTGTAAGCCCAGAAACGCACTGAAAGCATCAACGAGTGCACACACCGAACATTAAGGCCGCCGACGCTGCGCTGCCGTACCGCAAAAAAATGTTTCTATTTTGCCACACAACTACTGCTCTTTTATGTTTCTTTGGTTGGCTGAGTGGTGAGTCGGATATGTTCCTAATATCTTGACACTGTAACCACAACGGAACCGTTCATTAGTTAATATCCAGAGAAATATTCCACAAACAAAAAAAACCGAAACAAACGAAATTATCGTTGAAAAAATAATAATAAATCCAAGAAGTTAAAATAGACGTCTTCTGGCTTGTATAGATGTATGAGTGTGTGTGGTCGCCGTTGCCGTTCTCAACAGATTCCGCATCCGCAATGGTCGCAAAACAAAAACATACTGAAATGATTGTCAATGGGGCCAGTGGTGTTTGGTGGGTTCACAATGCAAAGCAAAACAAAACAAATCTCTGGCAGCAGCAACAACAACAAAAACAACAACAGAGGCCACCAACAGCAACAACATTCACAAATGCCCGACTTAGGGGATTCTCTATGCACAACACTACGACGGCCCACCATCATCGTCATCATCATCAACAACAAAACCCAGCAATAATTGCCCAACAACAACAGCAACACGAACAAGCAGCAACATCAATGGCATACTCTAAATGTGAGTGATGATGGTTAAGCATAGTTGTTGTTGCTGTTAGTGTGTGAGCGCATAGTATACTATTTCACACATTCACCTCCCCTCCCACCAACACTCACCTCTCCATACCATACGCCAACGTTATTAATTCAACGTCAACAGCGCTGCTTTGCTGCAGGTATTTCCCTCATTCATAGTGTGCTTTGCTTGCTCGTTGTTGTTTTGTTGCTGTTTTTGTTTCATTTCAATTTTTTTGTTGCGTTTTCTCAAGGCCTACAGATTTAGGCCAAAAATCTCAAGTGATCTAAACCAACCAAACAAGAGTCGTTCGTCCGTCCGTCCGTCCATACATTCGTTCGTTCGCCCGCTCGTTTGACAGACAGTCTTCGTTTACATTCGGTTGTTTTTAGTTTCTGTTGCTCCCCAAATAACACTATTACCTTACTCTCCCTCTCGTTCTCTCACCGTCTGTGCACACACACACACAAAACCCATTGGCCCCCCATCACAACACAAAGTGGAGTGCATTGAGTATGTTGGGGTGTAATAGTTGGCGTAGTTGTTGTTGTTTTGTGTTGTTCTTGTTCGTTCATGGAGAGTAAGTACCGGAGAGCCAGCAGCAGCAGTAGTGTTGAGACATTTCAAGTAACTTACAAAAACCCACAAAAGAATTTTCTTAAACCAAGCAAAACATGAACCGCAAAATTCAAACGGACACACACATACGCCAACACATTTCATTATGGTTACATCGTTAACATCAAGAAGAAGAGTTACACAGAGAACTCTGAGGGCAGTAATGAAGCCAATTGGAATTGCAATAGAACAATAATAACACAGATGCAACCATTCATTTTTTATTGATTGGGAAACATCAGAGACTGTTTTTTTTCTTTTATGGGAAAAAATTTACTGAGGTTCTATAGAAAAAAATAAACTGCGACGAATTTTTTTCTATAGAAAGAGACTGGAGAGACTTTTTTTCTAAAGAAAAAATTAAAGTAAACCGATTTTTTTCTACAAAAAAGACCGAATTTTATTCAATGCGAAGAAAGCAAATGAGACCGATTTGTTATAAGAAAAAAATTTATTGAAACTGAATTTTTTTCTATATAAAAAATAAACCGATTTTTCTAGAGAAAAAAATCTATAGAAAAAACTTCAACTAAGGTCCAATTTTTTTATAGAAAAAATTGAACTGAGTTCAAATATATTTTTTTCTATAGAAAAAAACATGAACTGAGGTTGAAAATGTTTTTCATAGAAAAAACTTGAACTGAGATTGAATTTTTTTCTATAGAAAAAACTTGATCTGAGGTTGAATTTTTTTCTATAGAAAAAACTTGATCTGAGGTTGAATTTTTTTCTATAGAAAAAACTTGATCTAAGGTTGAATTTTTTCTATAGAAAAAACTTGAACTGTGGTTGAATTTTTTTCTATTGAAAAAAACTTGAACTGTGGTTGAATTTTTTTCTATAGAAAAAAACTTGAACTGAGCTTGATTTTTTTCTATAGAAAAAAATTGAACTGAGCTTGATTTTTTTTCTATAGAAAAAAACTTGAACTGAGCTTGATTTTTTTTTCTATAGAAAAAAACTTGAACTGAGCTTGATTTTTTTTCTATAGAAAAAAACTTGAACTGAGCTTGATTTTTTTTCTATAGAAAAAACCTGAACTGAGCTTGATTTTTTTCTATAGAAAAAAACATGAACTGAGGTTGAAATTTTTTTTCTATAGAAAAAAACATGAACTGAGGTTGAAATTTTTTTCTATAGAAAAAAACATGAACTGAGGTTGAAAATTTTTTTCTATAGAAAAAACATGAACTGAGGTTGAAAATTTTTTTCTATAGAAAAAACATGAACTGAGGTTGAAAATTTTTTTCTATAGAAAAAAACATGAACTGAGGTTGAAAATTTTTTTCTATAGAAAAAAACATGAACTGAGGTTGAAAATTTTTTTCTATAGAAAAAAAAAACAAAACAGACCGAATTTTATTCTATAGGAAGAAAACAAATGAGACCGATTTGTTATAATAAACAATTTATGGAAACTTAATTTTTTCTATTTAAAAATAAACCGATTTTTCTAGAGAAAAAAATCTATAAAAAAAAACTTCAAGTAAGGTCCAATTTTTTTTTATAGAAAAAAACATGAACTGAGGTCGAATTTTTTTTCTATAGAAAAAATTGAACTGAGGTCGAAATTTTTTTTCTATAGAAAAAATTTAAGTGAGGTCGAATTTTTTTTTCTATAGAAAAATTGAACTGTGTTCCAAATATTTTTTTCTATAGAAAAAAACATGAACTGAGGTTGAACATTTTTTTCTATAGAAAAAAAACATGAACTGAGGTCGAATTTTTTTCTATAGAAAAAACTTGAACTGAGGTCGAATTTTTTTCTATAGAAAAAACTTGAACTGAGGTCGAATTTTTTTCTATAGAAAAAACTTGAACTGAGGTTGAATTTTTTTTATAGAAAAAAACATGAACTGAGTTTAATTTTTTTCTATAGAAAAAACTTGAACTGAGGTTGATTTTTTTACTAAAGAAACAATTTGAACTGAGGTTGAATTTTTTTCTATAGGAAAAAATGGAGCTGAGTTCGAATTTTTTTCTATAGAAACAAAACTGAGGTCTAATTTTTTCTATAGAAAAAAAGAATTGAGAACCATTTTTTCTAGAAAAAAACTGAAGTGAGGAATTTTTTTGTATAAAAATTGAACCTCAGGAATTTCTAAAGAAAACTTTTTTTTTTTTTTAGATAAAAAAAAAAACCGAGTTCATTTTTTCGGTACAAAAATCCAACCTCAAGTCATGACGAAATTTTGTTTCTTTCTTTGGATCCAGAGAAAATGTTTTTTTTTTTGTACAAAAATCAAACCTCACGTCTTAACGATTTTTTTTTCTTTATAAAAAATCCAACTTTGCACCCCAACGACATTTTTTCTGTAAAAAAACAAAACAGAGAATTTTTTCTGTAGAAAAAATTCAATCTATGTTCCCAGAAAAAAATCTATAAAAAAATAGTAATCAACTCTATTTTGTAACACCCTCACTGCTAACCTAATTTTAAAGTTGGCTATTACCTACATCCACACAGAAGTTGGAGGCTCATAAAAACTTTCATACATACATATACGTATAGTAGCACATTATTTCATGCTCATCTATAAACAGCACGTTGTTGTAAATGAGAGCAAGCAAACAAACACACATGAACGCACGCACAAACATGCCTACAAAAATATATCACAGCAGATTGTAGGTTAATAGTGATGGTCAGGTTGGCAGAAGTCTGAATATGAAAGTGTATGCTAAACACGCTCCAAATCTCCCCCCGAGGGCATACCCGACATACTAATGATAATAATAGAAAAAAATGACGAAGAGAGAATTGTTTTGCTTGGTTTTTAGAGAACTACTCAAATTATGATAAATGTTTTTTTTTACTTTTTTTTCATACCTACATAGCTGGGAGATGTAATAAAGTCTCCTATTCGTGTTGGCTAAATCCCCTCGTTACATGATTTTGTTCTTTTTCCATTTTGTTCAACTCTTTCTTGGTGCTCCTTCTTTTTTGCCTTGGTTTTTCTTTTTGATATCCTTTTCAATAACTTTTTTCTTTCTTTTATTTTATTTTTAAATCACTCTCAACATTTTATTTTCTTCCTATTTTGCACTTTACCTTCTTTATAACAACAACAAATAACACAATTTTATAACTTTTTTAATATATATATTATTTTTAATTTATTTCATAACTCTCTTTTTATTTTAATTTTAATAACAAATATTTTTAACAATTTCTTTTGTACTGTGTCGTGTAATTCTTATAATGAGGAAATGAAAAGACATTCCAAAGGATAATACGGCAATTGACAGTTGTAGGCCCCGCACATGCATACATGTGTGTGTGTGTGTGTTATCGATAAATTTTATTGGTCTTGTTTTGAATTGAGCGGGAGAGAAGTAGGGAGAGTTATAAAGAAAGTTATCGTAGGCAACACAGGGTGTTCCATAAATAATTTGTTTGTGTTGTGCTAGGAATAACGGCAATGGGAAAATCCAATTGGATTATAACCAATTAAACGACATTGCAATGTGATTAATGCAATAAATGGGAATAGATTTTTTTCGTCTTTTCACGATCATATATTTATAAAGAGGGGGGGGGTTTCACATGTAATGAATGACGTTTTTTGGTCAATTATCTATACAGTCGAATTCGGTTAAGCGAAAACGCGTAATTTAAGTAATTTTGTCCTCTTATGCAGAATTTTCAATTAAAGGGACTTCGGATAAGCGAAACTCGTGGCGCTTAAACGAAGTTTTCAATCAATATATGAAAAAAACGTGAAATTAATAAATAATGAAATGATTTGAACAAGAACTTACTTCTCTTTTGACATTTTGTTTGTATGGTTAAAAAAATGTGCACATTATTTATGATACAAAGCCTTAAGGCTGAAGAATAATAAAGCAGCAGGTGCCGATGGATTACCAGCCGAACTATTTAAGACAGGTGGTCAGATGCTGATCAGGAGCATGCACCAGCTGATTAGTACAATTTGGCTAGAGGAGTACATGCCCAATAATTGGAACCTCAGCATCCTGTGTCCCGTGCACAAAAAAACAGACAAGATATGTGCCAACTATATGACAACTATAGATGAATTAGTCTCCCTCCCATCTCATATAAAGTGCTATCCACTGCGTACTGTGTGAACGACTGAAGCCAATGGTCAATGACATTATTGGACCATACGAATACGGCTTCAGACTTGGCAAATCCACTATAGCCTAGATTTTTACTCTGTCTGCGTTAGGAATTTCTGCAAAATTAATATGGCTATACAGGATAACTTTAACTGGCACAATGTTAAACAGTTAAAATCGGAAAGGACCTTTCATACCGAACGAGGATTTAGACAATGTGACTATTTCGATCTTTTAACATCCTGCTGGAAATCTTCATACGAGATGCAAATGTGAACAGATATGACACTATGCACACCAAACACCACATGTTACTCGATCGACATCGATATAATGGGTCGAACATTGCGAGCGGCAACAGCCTCCTTTGAACAAATTATGGAGTCTGCCAAAATGGAATTGGCAGTAAATGCCGGGAAGTCCATGCTGATGGTATCAACGCGCAAGACGTCCAGTAGACTCGGACCAACTGTGTGGAACTTTAAAACTACAGCTTCGAGGTTGTCAAAGATGTTATATACCTTGCTACCGCCATAAATAAAACTAATGACATCAGTTTTGAAATTCGGAGAAGAATAGTGTTGGCCAGCAGATGCTATTATGATCTGAGTAAGCAATTCAGAAACCAGGCCACCTCTCGCCAGACTCACACTCTGCAAGGCGCTGATATTACCCGTGCTGTTGTATGGAACTGAGGCATGGATACTTGCGCAAGCAGATGAGGCAGCTTTTGAAGTGTTTGAGAGAAAAATTCTCTGGAAGATCTATGGGCTGATCTGCTTCGACGGTGAGTATCGCCGTCGAATGAACCATAATTTGTACCATCTATTCTCGGACATCGACATAGTCATACGTATAGAGCTGCAGCGATTACGTTGACTAGGCCATGTTGTGAGCATATAAAAGCGAACCAGCTGATGGTTCACGCAGAAGGGGAAGGCTAAGAATTCGATGGAAAGATCAAGTAGAAGATATCTCGGAACATTGTATGACGTGCGTTGAAATCTTTTTTAAGCTCGGCTTATGGAACAACAGCTCTGTCACAAGCCACTAAAGTAAGTATTTTTTGAATGCTTGTTGTCTTTTACAGTTTTCAACCCTTGCCGGCATATATTTTCAAATGTTTTTCCGTGTAAGATGTCTGAATTTGTCTCCATTCTACTTGTATATCATTATATACAAGTAGAATGCATCCATCGATGCTCGAAAGATCTGGAATCTGGGGCTTGGGGTCATTATCTTGATCAAATTAAAATGTTGTCCCAAATACCAATTTCTCCGGACTACATTTCAAATTATCTTTTAGAATGTTTAAATCGAAAATCTTCTTCATAATTCCTTCAAAAAAAAAAAAAAAAAAAAACAACAACAATATTTCCTACTTCGGCAGCGCTCATGCAGCCCATACCATTACAGAGCCTGCTCCATGCTTTACGGTCGGAATTGTGTGCTTTGGTATACCTTACATGGGTCATCCAAGCCAAACAAGTTAATTTTGCTTTCATCAGCAAAAATATCGGATTTCTAAATGCAAAAAACTTTTTTTCGTGTTCCTAAACGAATTCCAATCAGATTTTCCGTTTTTTTAATTTTGTTTAATTTTTATCTTCCACTTTCATTTCTTTAAGTTATTTTTCTATCAGAAATGTATGGCAAAGACTTCACATTATACGTTGTATTATTGTCTTATATTTTATCCAACCAACGATATATGCAAACATGTGAACACTCCTCTTTTTAAATTGTAGACACAAGTTCGTCGCCGTCAGTTAACTATTTTATAACGGCGTTGTTTGGGCACACCGACAGCATTGATAAACATCTAAAGCATACGTTAGCGTTCTTTTAGATTTACGCGGGAAAAATCTGGCGTAAATTATACGTCGAAGAATATTAAATAATTGTTAAAAAATGCATATAAATGATTTATCGTTAGGACTTTTGTATAATATTTTCAATTCAAATTAAAATAAATAAAATATAGATTTTCCAGCAAATATCTATAAATGAATTTTAGTTTTTATAATAAGTGTTAGATGTCGTTAACATAGAATGTTTACGTTGCCAAATATGACTAGTAGGTAAAGTTGCCAGAGATATTTAATATTTATTCAAATTATTTTTGTTTTAAATTGAACAAAGTCGAAATATAATTATTAAAATAATTTGCATTGTACCGAATTAAGTTAACCCAGTGGGTTTTAATTGTCAATTCCATTAAATATTTGCCTAATAAATCCTCATAATGTAGGTTAACCCGGTAAAAAGTTCTTATGTAAATGCGGTTAAAAGTGTTCAAAAATAGCATAAGCTACGTTTAGACTACTAAATCTACTTTTATCGGTTACTTACTTTTCGTGAATCATATATATGTTTTTATTTGCGTAATTGGGATATTCATTTTAATTTTTAGGTTTAATTATAAATATTTAATTATTACTTTTGAATGTACTTTTGCCATAAGAATCAATGTTGTGTAGATTGCTTGTACCAATACAAAATGGGCTAGATAGCCTGGTGACAAGTCTTTGAAAATAAATAATAATAATAAATCCACTCGATTTCAAATGTCAATTTCATCGCGCATACGTCACGTTAATCTTGTTCACATTTAACAGTGCAATGCTGTAATTGCATTATCTTTATTACTATGACGTATATTATATGGAATAAACGAATAAAAATGTTTCTTCAGAGATTATCAATATAATCTTGCAGTATTACGGAATTATTCAAATAACTCTAAGCTCCATTTCTTCCATACCCCAATACAATATAATGTATACATAATTCGCTTAAAAATATATTACATTTTTAATAAATTTATATAAACATAGTTTATCGTTGTATTCTTAAAGAAGGGTTGTATTTGTATAATATTTCATATATTTATCGCTTGTATGATTGCAATTACATTTTTAGTGAGATTTATTTCATTGAGATAATTTGAAGTGTGGCCAGACAGCTTAATTTTGGGTTATATACACAATATATCAGAAATATCATGTAAATATGTTACACATTTAACAATTATATGGTTTAACATATATTTATTTTGCTAGACAAACATTTTTTTATTTAATGCCCAAAACAATTTAGAAAAAATGCTATTTATAAATTATCTCCACACTTGTTTTATTTTTTCCTTTCAGTACGGCCTATTACAACGGCGTACCATGGCAAATAAGACAACGCCGCCATTCCGTCGCATAACCCCGTGTATTGACGGCGTTCCATCGCCAAACTATGCGCCTTAGCAGCAATTTTGGTGTATGTGTGAACGTGTGTGTGTATGACTTTAAACTAAAATGGCGACGTCAGTAGAGTGATGGAATTGAGGAATTTTTTCAATTGTGTTGATTCTTTTTTATATTCATATTATATATACATATATTGGTGGATATTTTAACCCAATTACAACAATAAAGTGCAGTTTTGAAAACACAAACAAATAATCTAGTGGAAAATGTTAAACAATTTTCGCAAATGCATCAAATAAAAAGTGAAAATACAAAACAACATCATCGATTTGATGAACGAAAAGAACGTCGCAGTGGAAAAAAGTGAAAAAGTTACGAAAAAAATAAAAATGGCGCCTGCTGCGATGATGTCTTGACTTTCTTTTTTTTATAAATTTAATTTGTTAATATTTCGCGCATACGTTGTTAATAATTTTGCCCAAAACAAAACGAGAAAAATAAAAATATTCCTCTAAGAAATATGGAGTAAAAAAGTGAAGAATATAATCTATTGGAATAGAAAAAAAGAGAAATATAATAAAAAATCTGTTAACAAAAAACGCAACGCCAAGCACCAGCAACATACAATACGAAGCATACCTCGATAGAGGAGGCACACCAAGAAGAAGAAAAAACACAGAAGAAGAGAATTTGTTGCCGTTTCCATTTGTGCCCAACCACAACATCGGAGTTTTTATTCGTTTTTTCTGGCTTTTGGTTTTCATTCATACGTGTTCGTGCGTGTGTTTTTATTTTGCTTTTTTTCCGTTCATTTACTGAATTTGTTTGAATTACACGACGAACAGCGTAGAAGGAGGCCTTGAGGATGTGTGCTGCTCAAAGTAATCCGACACAAAGTTTTGGTCCTTATACATGGGGTTTTGCTGCCGACAATACTCGAGCGGATTCCGTATTGGAGATATCGCCCAATATCAATTATACCGTGAGCAGTGAATCTGTAAGTTTTACTAATTAATAACAAAAAAAGACTACATAGTAATAGTGTTAAGTGATTGGAGTGGTGGTAATGATTTGATTGTGTTTTGACGTGTTTGAGATAGAACTCTTGGTTACAATTCGTTTTCATTTTGATATTCGGTGTGTTGTGTTTTTTGTTCTGTTTTTTTGCTTGCTTAACACAATACAAAACAAAAATGTAAATACAACACATAAAAATTTTTTTATATGACTGTACTTGTGGTAGTCGTGGTAGTTCTCGTTGGCCGTGGTCGTCGTCATCGTCGTTGCTTTGCTAGTGTGTGCTATTGTTGTTGTTGTTGCTGCTGTCAGTTTAGAGACATACACAGAGTACACAGACGAGCAGCAGAAGTTAACAACAACGACGAGTATACGATGAATACGATCGGCAGTAAGGCTGGCAAACAACGAACAGATAGACAGGCATGCAGGGAGGCGAACGAGCAAGCAAGCAAAGTAAACCAGCAACCAAGCACACACACCGACCATATTGTAAGAAAGCGCGCGCGTGATGATGTATGATTGTGTGTGGTGTTGTTATTGGTTTCCTTCCCCGCAAACATGCACACGCACACACAGGGTTCACACAACAAAGTAATGATTATGTAGTATGAAATGTTTTGTTGTGTGTTTTCATTCTTTCGTGTTGTTCAACGGAATGAAAAACTAGTTGAGAGAGGAGAGTAGTGGGGTGGTGGGAGTGTTGAACTAGAAGAAGAAGGGTTATGTTTTTTCTGCTTAGAGCGAATGTATTATATGGTGGTATTGCGCGCGCCAGACTCTGTGTTGTTTATGCCACCAATATTATGACGCGTAGATACTCCACTACACACAGTTGTGGCGATACGTGTTGATACAATATAGGTTTTCAATTAATTGTTTTGCTTTTTTCTGTTTAGTGTGTAATGTTGTTATTTTTTTCTTCTTCTATGTGCATTATTGTTGATAAATACAGTGGCAACAGCGGGAAAACGCACACACAATTGCATAAACTTTTAACACACATTTTTGTTTTTTTTTTGCAAAGCATTAGCAGCAGCGTGAGAAGTGTGTGTAGACAAACAAAATAAAAAAGAGGAAAACAAATAACATTATGCTTGTTCTTCTTCTCACTTCATATGCATAGGTGTCTGTCTGTCGCTTGGCTAATATGTGTGTGGCTGTGTGCGAGAAAACTGTCAAATGGCAAAACATAATCTCACAGTAAGAGATTTTTTCTCTGAATGAAGGAAAAAAAGGCGCCAATTTCACCAGTTGGACAATTTGAAGATTTGATGGGTCAATATTTCAAATTTTGTTGGCCTGGTTTTATATTTGTCGGGATCGGGATCGGTGTTGAGAGTTTCTCTCTCTTGAGAGTAATTAGAGTTGCGCTATTTTTAATTTTGTAGCAGACGTACTTTTTGTTCACAAAAGGTACGAATTGACATAAACGTACCAAAACAAAAATTTATTTTTTTATTATTCGTGAATACATTTACGCTTAAATTATATCATATGTTATTTATGCAACTAACTGGTATAAATATTGGCCAATATTTCTCCATAATTATAATTTATTATCATTTGAAGTAGAATTTTAGATACCTTTTCGTACTTTTTTGTTCCTACCTGTGGTAATGTTTTCCAACACAATTCACAATTTACCACTGAGAGAGAAACTCTCAACACCGATCCCGATCCCGATCCCGACAAATATAAAACCACGCTTGTTAATTGTGGAAGGTTGGGGATCAAGAATCATATTTTAATTATGGAAAGCTATATTTCAAGATCTATTTTCTGTATAATAGAAAACAACTGAGTATATGCCTCTTCCTCACAGTATGCGTAGGTGTCATCTTATGAATGGAAAGACAGACCTGTCAAATATAAATAAAGAGACAATGAGGCAAAAAAGCGGCAATATTAGAATTTTGATCGTTTGAAGATCAGAGAAGAGTGTCTGATCAAATAATTATCGATCGTCTGTAAGCTTATAAGGATTCATGTATTCCCTTTATTGTGGAATGTAAGTACTGAAATATTGAGATCAAAAACCTTATATAAAATAAAGACCAACTCTATTTCAAGATTTAGCATCAATCGCTGTCCGAAGAAAAACACGCAAAATGCTTCCTTATGACCAAAGCTTTAAATTTGGAATACAAAACTTCTTGACAGAAAATAAAAGACAATAATAGGGAGGAATTTGTATGTATGTGAAGGCAGAGGAGGTCAATTACTTTGGATAGCTAAATCAATGCATTGTCTATAAGAATTAACAAGATTGCCATATCCCGAAGTTTGTTGAGCAAAATGTTTGCTAAGGAAGAAGCATAACAGCAGTCAGAAATTAAAGAAGGATGATGGTGTTGTAGTAACCCTATAGGGTTTACACAAAGGGCTGATGTGACATACGTTGGCCGAGTAAGACTCTGGCCGTTTCGGATCGTAGAAACCTCTGTCGTGATATTGTGCTGTTGTAGTTAACAATTGGCCTAACACTGTCCAAATGTCAGAAGTATGTTTAGGACTTGATGGGACGTTTGGGATACCTTGTGGGATTAATATTACGTGACATCATTCTGACCTCCTCATGGAGGTTATCGACGGCCGTTTTGTGGATGTGTTGTCCCTTTGCTTTCTTTTTGTTGTTCGCAAATGTCTCAACTGCATTGTTATGGGCGGGAATGCTGATGGTCTTACATATCACGAATTCCACAAAAAGGTCAACCACACAGGTGAAAAATCAATTCGTTAAGAGTGATATGAAATTATATATGAAATATTCTTTGCAATCCGGACAATATATTTTTAGTTGAATTTTGAAAAATAACCGTAGTTTTTCTTTTCGTTGTACCATTTTCGCGTGGAGAGTAACTTGGGCATATTTTTATTAGTTTTAGAGTGTCATTTGTCGTAAGTGTGAACGCTGTTAGCTAAAACAATATCAATAATAAATATTAAATTCAAATAGAGTAATATCTTACTAAGAATTACATATATATAAACCTATACATATACCAAGAGAATCCCTTGGTAAGTGCAGTTAAATAGTGTAAGAAAATATGTAACGCGTGCGTGACAGAATTAGCATATGTTTCTATACAGACTCTAATATGAGAATTTTTTTTTTGATAATGCTGTTATGTGTGGATCTTGAGATGACAAATTCAAATAAAACAAAGTTTGTCTTCTATCTCCATCGAACAAATTTGTATCCGTCACGCACATGTTACATTCTTCCTCAATAAGTTGCTTTAGAACCGAATTTACAGGCAAAAATGTCGTCCATAACTGCATAATGATTTACCAAAGTTCTTGGGGCCACACAAAGCTATAATATCCTGACAACATGGTTGTGTGGGGTATAAGAACTAGCATTTTTAAAACATTCTGTTTTGAATTTAATTTTTTTAGTACATGTGTGTGTAACAGTGCGTTACGAGTGTAACATGTGCGTGACGGTGTTCAAAGATAAAAAAGTATATCTTAGAATTTTTTTTCTCAAAAAAATTGAATGTCAATATAATCTTGAGTAACCCATTATAGCTGTAAATTTATCTCCAGCCAATTCGCAGAAATTTCATATCGAAACTGATATCCAATTTTTAAAGGCAATTTTATCTCCAGCCAATTCGCAGAAATTTCATATCGAAACTGATATCCAATTTTTAAAGGGAAAATTTTGTAGCGCGTGCGTACGCTAATTTTTTCTTAATATCTCCGACATTTACAAACATATTCATAAAAAAATTAGCAGGTATTGTAAAAGGCGTAAAACTATTTAATAAAAATTGCGAAAGAAATTTCGGAAACAAATTTTACGAAAAGTTGAAATGTGCCTATATTTGACAGAAACTTTATAATTTCTCGCGTTCCGAATTGACAACGTTGACTTTTCGGTGCACAAATGTAGAATGCAATCTTGAATAAGTCAGGTTTGGCCATATCAAAACTTACGTTTTTAATATTAACAGTAGAAGTGGTGATTGTAAAATCATCTGCGAACGAGATCACTTCTTGTGGCGTTATTTGCGATAAGATGAGAAGCAGGAACAAGGTGTTCAAGTATCTTGCCGGCAGCTCTTGGAGTGCTCATAAAGATACCTTGTTGAGCTTTTACAAAGCAATAGGTCGGTCGGTGGTAAGCTATGCGATACGCAGTGTAAGAACATTCAAACCTGTCAGAATACCGCCCTAATAATTGTAACAGGGTGTCTCTTTATGACACCAGTGGACCATTTACATGAGTAGACAATGGTCTTACCTGTAAATCGTCACAACAGAATGTTGTCGATGCAGTACCTGTTTGGGAGTTATCGTCGGAATCATCCATGCCATCACCTTATGGATGGATGTAGGTCTCTCAGTCATGATCTATAGAGAGAGAGAGAGGGGAAAGAGGTCCAACGGTATAAAAAGGAAACCCTAGATCAACAAGCTTATTGAGCACGAATTACCAGCATTCACACGAAAGCAGTGACCGAGGCAATGGACCAAGGCACTTCTTGGAGTCCACCCACAACCTATATAGAAAGACAGCAGACTAGACAAACGATAGTGGTTTTAGCTTAATTAAGATCAGGATGGTACAGCCGCCTCATTTCGCATTGGGCCCGGATTGACAGCACAATACCAAACACATGCCCTGTTTGTGGACTTTGAACTCACGATACGCTGCATTTCTTCAACGGTCCTGCTAAACCCACTCATTTGCCACCAGAATCGCTTTTGACGCAGCTGATCCAGATTGCAACCTTCCTGAACCTGGAAACAGAGGAATCAGAACAAGATTACTTACTTGGCTTAAAAAAGATTTCCAAGCGCGTCGGTCTTCTGCGCATCTCCAATTTGAAAGACCACGTTCCAGATGTTGTCTTCTACTTGGTCTTTCCATCTAATTCGTGGCCTTCCCCTTCTGCGTGAACCATCAGTAGGCTCGCTTTTATATGCCTTTTGTGCTGGGGCATTCTTATTCATTCGCACAACAAGGCCTAGCCACCGTATTCGCTGCAGCTCAATACGACTTACTCAGTACCAGATTAATATAAAAAATACAACAAACATGTAGTTTGGCATGATAAATGTTGAACAAAATGTCATATAGGACAACACAGGCCAATGCTCTAGATCACTTGGAAAGCGAGAAGTCATATGAAGGATAAAATGATGGAAAAGATGGAAGGGATCCAATGCTGATACAAAGTTTCACAAGGGCTCCCCGTATATAACAAGAACGTTAAGCTAATTCCCAAACCATTGCTTTAGATCATTTGGAAGGCTGAAATTTGCGATGTTGCATATAAGCATATGATGATCGATGATATCAAATGCCTTAAATTGAATACAGGCTGTCTCCACAATGCTACCCTCAATACCCTGTTCCTGGGTAGCAAGAATGCCTTTTCAGGGACGGAAGCTCAAGGGATCACAATTTCTTGAACACGGGCCAAAGAAGATAAATGGTGTTTCAGGTTCCAAATATCTGAAATTATCAATCAAGAAACTAATAAGTGCAGAATTTTGATCAGATACCACAAACCTGTTGCATCATGCTTCTTTAACATTAGCACTAAAATGCCATCTGGCCAAGAGTTTTGGAAGGTTTCGTCAATTAACGTGAAATCTATTTATAATAATTAATCATTAAGTTGACATAGAGCGGTTATTTTATTCCTACCTGACCAAGAGGATGTACAAATAAACTTGAGTAAAGGACTGTTTGCACTGTAAAGGAAAATAATAGAGACTTCCGGACATTTTTTATAGGATATTTTTTTTGAAAATTTCAAAAATATGTATTTCAATTTTTGTCCAATTGAGATTGGATATGTTGAGCAAAAGAGTATTGTTTCATATTTATGAATATAATACATACCTATATAGGTCCAGCAATAACCTCTCTCAGATATCCTGAAGGAAAAATATTTTTTAAAATAAGCAAAATAATTATTATTTATATTTTTTGGTTAAATTTAGATCTATTTATCTTAAAAAAAAATAGAAGATAATCTTTTGTTTTCTTTTTATTTCAGATGCCATATTTGTTATCAACAGATGGATCGTTAACAGTTCAAAAAGATGTAAAAGCTGGCCTAGCGCCCAGTAAAGGCCTTGTCCGGCGTATGGTGTTTGTCAATGACCCGTTTTCGCCGGGTGGACAAAGGTACGGGTAATAATACTTTTCAACCTTAACAATTGGTTAATTTTTCTAATGCATTTCTCAACCTATTTTTTGCAGAGTAATAACAAGTGGTAATTCAACCGTTGTTAAGAAACCCGATCAGCAAGTGGTCAGCTTAAATTGTGACAAAAATTGTGAGTAGACTAAAACCCAATTTTATCTAAAAATATATATATTATATAATGAATTCATTTTATTTTCCAGATCTCTTGGTGGATCAAACCGATCAAACACATCTCAGTAACGGTATTGTGGACTCGAAAGCACAAACGATATTAACATCAGCGGGTAAAACACATTTTAGCCCTATTGGTCCATTGCACCTAACGGCCGAGGAGTGCAATGAGATTTTAATGAAGCGTGCCTTGGCCGCTTCACATCCTCAGTCGATAACAGCGAATGATGGTCATGCGACCTCAGCAAGTAAGGCTTAAACCTGAAATCGTTTTTTATTTATTTTATTGATTTATTATTTATATTATATAACAATACTTTATTTGTTATGTATAAGTCTTTAGTAGTATTTATGTATGTAATACTTATTTGTATTTTAGTATTTTGTATAATTTATTATTGTAGTTTATTATTTTTCTTTTTTTATGTTGTGCTATTATCATTTGAAATTTTAATTTGTATTTTTTGTTTTTATTTTCTTTCTTTTTTCGTTTCGTTTCGTTACGTTTCATTTTCCGTTAACTACTTTTTAAACAAATATTGGCCATGCAATGTTAGGTGACATTTTGCCTGGTATTTCAGTGCAAGTACAGAAAGTTATACAAGGTCTGGAAGAAAATGATGAATCACAAGGTGACACACCAAATCTAAAATTGGAACCGGGTACATTGGAACTATCACCGAAAACCGAATTACAAGAAACAATGCATTTTAGTGATGTAAGTTCGCGTCTTAATTCAAAGAAAATTCATTGATTACACTGTATATGGTATTGTTGTGAGTAATGTGGGTAGCTTGAATTAAAAAAAAAGAAACCTTTAATCATAATCTTACCCGCATAATTTGGGTATCGTGGTGGATTTTAAGTATTTTTTTAAAATACTTGAATGAAAATTAAATTGAATATTTTGTTTAGAATGAACATTTGAAGAAGTGTTCTATCATAGCATAATCGACAAGAGGAATATCTTTTAACATAATCGACGAGAGGAATATCTTTTAACTATTGTAAGAATTAAAGAAATCGTCGGATTTTTTTTTTATTTGGGAGGACCTTTAATATTCGACATCTAACATGGCTCCCCATACATGAAAAATATATTATTGACAATAAAATATTTTACGACATATCCGAAAGAGTTGTATTGCCGATAGATTTCCCCTGAAAGACCCGTGTCAGGATGAGAAGGGAGATACAAGTATATAAGGGAGAACCTCCAGACCAAAATCTGAATGTACGAAACTGATTAGGATAATGGCTTTAAGGGTACAGGAGTATTGCGCAGTAGTTGAACCCATATTAGCGTTCGAAAAATCAGTCTGTATCGTGATCTTTAACACTACATATTGCTCCGGATAATGTCTCATTTTTCTCATTCAATTGGGATGGGCTTGAAGAAAAAGTCCACGAAGTAATGAAATTTATGAAACGAAAACGAGTAACACCTGTAGTCTTCAAAGTTTTGATGGATTACAAACCCACAAATTGCCAGAATAACTAATAGAAATCCGAAAATGTGTTCCAGTCGCCAAACATCAGCATGGAGTTCGTAAGATGCCCAGCACAACAACCGCATTACACGCCATTTCCACTAATATTAGCATAGGACTAAACCATAACAGGCCGTGCAAGCGAACAATTATGGTGGTCCTTAACCTACGAAGGCCTTCGACCACGCCAAGCTGTTTGATGATATAGAGAAGACAAATTGGACCAATAACTACCCCAACATACGGGGAGTAAAGTTCGATAGCCTTTTCAAGTCGTCTACGGAAGCCACTGCTTTATGCGATAAGCAGAGAAGTAGGAACAAGCTCCTCAAGTTGCTAGCTAGCAGCACTTGGGGCACTGATAAAGAAATCTTGTTGACAATAGTAAGCTATGCGGCGCCAGTGTGGTTCACGAAGTGGAAGAATATCCAGAACTGTCAGAATGCTGCCCTGAGAACTGAAACATGGTGTCTCCTCATGATTCCCGTGGATCATCTTCATGAGGATACGAAGACCTTACCCGTCCATCGACACAATTATATGTTGTCGATGCAGTCTTTCCTTGGGTGTTATCGTCGGGAGACGTAGTCGCTCAGGCAGTAGAGCCATATAGAGTGAATACAACAATCGGAGACCACCCCCATCCAGCAGCCCCGACAGCCACGAGTAGTATTTTCTCAACTATGATCAGGATGGTGCAACTGCCTCAATTCATATTGGCAATAATTAACGGCTCGATACCACCTAACACATATCCTGCATAAGGACTGGGACCACACGACACGTTGCATCACTTCAACTGCCCAGTTAAGCCGACTCACCTATCGCCGAATTCACTATGGACACAACCAATTCTAGTTCCAACATTTTTGAATTTGGAGATATAGAAACCAGGACCAGACAATCCATCACCCATATCATGTATTCTGTTGCTACAAAAATAACAACAACATATAATTCGCTGCTTCACACATACGAAGTTCCAGTTACAAGTATTACTGAAGTCAGTCTATCTACGCGAACCAAATGGAACCTTCATGGACGAGCTTCCTTCCAAATTATGTTTCTCTTGACAATCTCATTTAATTTTTTAAATCTCAATAAGTGTTTCTAGACGAAATGAAAGCAGCCTTTCCACGCGCGTAAAAGGCTCTCTTTTAAGACGAGGTGAAAGGAGAAATTTTTAACGATCTGAAAGAAGTTTTCCTAGGCGAACTGAATGGTGGCGTCTTTATAGACTATTTGACTAGAGTTTTTTATAAGGGAGCCTGAAGATTGGGTTCTTTATATGATTGCTGAAAGCTGGAGTCAGTCTTTATATTCACGGTAAAGGCTGGCGTTATTAAAGGGTACTGTAGGCTGATGTCTTTAAAGACGGATCTGACGCCTTTTTTGAACTAACCAGGCTCCAACTAACTAAATGCTAGAGTTTTTATAGGCGAACTGAAGACTGAAGTTTTTTAGACGGCAATATGCGAACGAATGACTGTAATCTTTATAGGCTAGCTGAAGTCTGGAATTAAGATATAATGTATCTCTTTAAGGCTCCAGACTGAATGGGAAAAGAAATCTATATTCTGTAGTTTCCCTGGCTTCCTGTAAGCCGGTAAACTTTTAGGCGAATATGATAGGCCACAATTTTAACTGCGGAGAACCACTTATATTCTAAATTCAAGTGTAAATCTATCTTGCTGGTTTCTATTCAATTATGCGACTTAGATTTTTGAAAAAAAAAAAAACAATGCTCCCACATTATATGGTGTAATTATTGAATTTATTTATATTTTCATTTTATTTAATTTGTTTTTATAATTCAAAAAAATATGGTAACTAATTTTTTCCATTTATTTGTATTCTATTTTCTGTTTCTGATTCGTTTATTTTTGTGTTCCTGTAGAACGATACCACAATAAAGAAGGAGCGCCCTTACAGTTGTGAGGAGTGCGGTAAATCATTTTTACTGAAACATCATTTAACCACTCATGCTAGAGTGCATACAGGTGAGTTATAGAGCACCTCAAAGAATAAAATAAAATAAAAAACACTCCCTCTCAAAAAAAAAAAAAAATCCAAAGTAATCCTTGTAGTGAAAAATTGCAAAGAAAAAATAATGAAAATGTTCAGAAACTTAAAAATTAATTTAGAGCCAAAATGATGTAGATTCCTTAATAATTTTCTCTCTTGTAAAATATAACAAATTATTATTTATTGTATATTATTTTTGTTTTTTAAATAACCACCGGTTAATTACTTCGTTTTGTTTTATCGTTTTTCAAAAGAAATCATTTTAAGCCTGAACGCCTAGGTTCCCATATGCCATCACACCCGTTTAAGCATTTCAATTGTTTTACTAAATATTGTCTTTCTTCTTCTATTTTTTTTTTGTGCCAACCCGCATTTTTTGTTTTGAAATGTTTTCGATAGGCGAACGTCCGCACGTTTGTACACATTGCGGCAAAAGTTTCGCCCACAAACACTGCTTAAACACCCATTTACTGTTACACTCCACCGATCGCCCCTACCAGTGTACAGAGTGCAAGAAGAGTTTTACACTGAAACATCATTTGTTAACACATTCACGTGTCCATTCGCGTGATCGGCCGTTTATTTGCCAGGAATGTGGTCGTACATTTCCCCTCAAACGTCATCTGGTGACACATAGTAAATTCCATGCCGGCGAACGGCCGTATGTGTGTGAAGAATGTGGCGAAAGTTTTGCCCAGGAAAATCATCTTATTATGCATTCACGGTAAGCGTTTCATTTGAATTGATTGTGATGTTAATTTAATTTATTTTTAATAAAAAAAATATTTTATTTTTTTTTTGCAGTTTCCATGGTTCTGTTAATCCCTTTGTGTGTCAGGATTGCGGTGTAACATTTCCTCGAAAATTTCAATTGGTCAATCATGCTCGCATACATGGCAAGGTACCGCATTCGTGTACGGTATGTGGCAAGGAATTTTTACAAAAGCGTACATTGGTGGCACATATGCGGTAAGTTGATATATAAAAACAACCGATGAGTGTTTTATCGGATTAAGATCGACACCAACTACATAAGAATAGTATAGGTAGTCCCCAGCATCAGCAAATGTTATAGCTTATTATTACTTATAAATTATTACTTAATCAAAATGAGCCGTGGGCAAAACACGCAACGCTAACACGACATATTGCTGACAATCCCACGGCGGCTGGTTCTATGTTCAGAGGCTGTCACCTCAACAAATACATGTTCGTGGGCGTCATTTTTGTCATGGGAGCGGCATTATATCCGGGAATGCCTGCTCCGAACTCTACTGGTACGTGCCGTAATTGAAAATAACCCCGGGCCTTGGTTCTGTAGTGTCTGCAGAAACCGCATCCATCATAGATCAATCTCAGTGAGATGCAATTAATATGGAGAATGGGTGCATTTTCGAGGTTGCTCTGGTCTGAACAGGATCCTGGAGTACTGCAAAAGGAGTTATGTCGCATCATGCTGTGATAGCACGTCTCCCAGTGTGTCTAAGGAGTCGTCGTCCGATTCGTCATCTGAATAGTCATCGTCCGAGTACGAGACACCCCCGCATTTAACACCATATATTGCTGTTCCGCGCCTAGAAAATGCATCGTTATTGCAGTTCAACTGCGATTGTCTTCGCTACAAAATCAGCGAAATTTTAGAGTTTATGAGTCGAAGTAGAATGAGGGTCGGTGCGATCCAGGAAACCAAGCTAACTGAGAACTGTAGCTTGCAGCTTTGTGCGGAAGGATCCTACCAGACGCGGAGACTAGCATTCTTATTACATCATTCTGTCCAGTAAAGACCTATTTCGCTTGAGCTAGACTCTAGTGACCCATACATGGAATATAGTACTAGGGGATTTCAATGCCCACCCTGATTTGTAGCATTCCGTCCTAGGTAATGACTGCTTTATGCGATAAGCTGAGAAGTAGGAACAAGCTACTCAAGTCGCTAGCTAGCAGCACTTGGGGCACTGACAAAGAAATCTTGTTGACCTCTTCTAAAGAATTAGGCAGGTCGGTCATTAGTAAGCTATGCGGCGCCAGTGTAGTTTACGAAGTGGAAGAATATCCAGACCTGTCAGAATGCTGCCCTGAGAACTGCAACATTGTGTCTCCTCATGACTGCCGTGGATCATTTTTGAATTCTGAGATAGAGGAACCAGGATCAGACAATCTATAGCTCATATAATGTATTCTGTTGATGCAACAACAACAACAGAAAAAAATCCGGTAAACCTTGGATAGGGTTCCTAAAAATAATTTTTAAAAAATCCATGCCTTGGTTAGTTTGGTTTCTTAAAAAATAATTTTTAAAAAATCCATGTCTTGGTTAGTTTGGTTTCTTAAAAAATAATTTTTAAAAAATCCACGCCTTGGCTAGTTTGGTTTTATAAAAATAATTTTTAAAAAAACCACGCCTTGGCCAGGTTGGTTTCTTAAAAATTATTTTTAAAAAATCCACGTATTGGCTAGGTTGGTTTCTTAAAAATAATGTTTAAAAAATTCACGCCTTGGCTAGGTCCTTCATGGACTGCAGGGCGATAAAGTCGACATGTTGATTAAATTTATCTTTCGGTCACGACAAGTTAGACTCATTTATTTTTTTTGCATGTTTAAGGATTAAAAGCTATTCACAATTCAGAACCTTCTCCACTTTTATTTTGAGATTAGAAGAATTAGGATTTGAATTTAAATATTTTTACTTCTTT
Organism: Musca vetustissima; assembly: GCF_032173495.1. NCBI lineage: Eukaryota > Metazoa > Arthropoda > Insecta > Diptera > Muscidae > Musca > Musca vetustissima. Next base: position 163,351 of record NW_026881891.1, read on the forward strand.
CAATATATAATTTATTTTAAAAGTGTATTTACTAATAATAATTTATTTTCCCTTTCCAATATTTTTTTGTAGCGTTCATACTGGTGATCAACCACATCCATGCATTAGTTGTGGTGAAGGATTTATGACACGACCCGATTTAAATCAGCACATACGCAGTGTACATGGCGGTGTCAATCCAAATTCATCAAATACAGCATCGGTGCCCTCCAATAACGCTGCAATAACCTCTCAACAACAAACGCAAACTATACAAGTAAGTCGAAACGAAACAATCTGAATACCAATATTGGAAAATCTGTACTTTATGATTCTACATATTTTAAATCTCTCGAGAATTTTTTAAATTATTTTTCTTATCCCTTGAAAATAATTTGAAATTCTTCGTGATATAAACTTTCTTCTGGATTTCCAAGTTATCGAGAGTCATATATATTATTATGATATTTATACAATTTTCTTTCTTTTTCTCTTCCTAGCAAATACACCAAACACAAGCCCAAACTACACACCAGCAACAGCAGCAACAACAACAGCAGCATCAGGTGCAAAATAGTCACCCACAAACCGTAACCGTTGTTAGTAATCCCAACAATTCAGCATTGCTAACCGTAACCAATGATGCAAATAGGCCACAATTTGGTTGCCGGTAAGTTATCAACAACAACAACAACATCAGCACTAGCTTTTGATCAAAAAGTCCCTTAACATATTAATATCCATGTCTTCTTCTATATCGTTTACAGGGAATGCGGATGTGCCTTTAATAGTCGCGAAGCTTTAGCCCTTCACCAGCGTTTACATACCGGCGATAAAAGTCTTATGACCGATTTGTGTGCTTTAACCGCTGCCTTGCCAACCCATCTCCTTAGCACGGGCAGTCTTAATCCTGGAACAGCAACCGTGGTATCAGCAAATCCCAATATCATAGCCCAAAACCAAATGCCAGTTCAAATCATATCATCAACGGGTCAACTTGTTCAACAGACAACACTGGTGCAGGCCGCCGCAACGACTCATCCGCAAAGTTTAGTTACCACAATGCCATTGCAGGCGCATCATCAGCAGCAGCAACAACAACAACAGCAACATTTACAAAACGGCAATCCTGCCGGTCATCCTCAGCAGCAGCAACAACAACAGCAACAACCACAACAACAACAGCAGCAACAACAGCAACAGCAAACACCCACCAAACCCAAGTCTCATTTCTGTGCCAGCTGTGGTAAAGGTTTTGCCGCCAAACATGGCTTAATGCAACACAATCGCCGACATCCGAACGGCGGCTGTACGGTGCGCACACACGTCTGCGAATGTGGCAAAGCCTTCTTCCAGAAGAATCATCTAATGCTACATCAGCGTCAGCATTTGGAAACGAAACCACCCATTACACAGCAACAGGTGTGTTGAACCTCTCACTCCTCACAATCATTCTCTCAAACAAAAACAAACCAAACTCTCTAAATATGAGTTTAAATCTTTCCAAATAAATCAATGGTTGTAGTTGTGCAACGTAAGTGTTGAAGATGATTTACCAAATAATTAATAATTATAATTTTCTTTTGACTTCTGTTTTTTTCGCAAGATAAAAAACAAAATTTTTCCCCCATCCACCACCAAACCACCCACCCACCACACACATTTATGATGATTGTTATATTAGAAAAAATCCCAACTTTTTCTCCCCGCCCCCAACCCACCACACACATCCCTTAAGAACAAAGAAATTGATTGGAGATTGTTTTTTGTTATAATAAGATATTGTTTTTGTTAATAAGTCTACACTCACACATATACACATAATCGATCTCCCTTCTTTAACATATTCCCCCGATCCCAAACAATATACAAACACCATTTAGTTTTCCTTCTCAACAATCCCATTCATTTTTTTGTGTTGTCTTCTTTGTATAATGTAGGGGGTATTTTTGTTGTTATTGTTATTTTTTGTTATTAATTTATTGTTTGATTCTAGAATGTTATTCGATTTTCTAAAATATGGTGTTGGTTTTATTTTTTGAAATTACTTTTATTACAATACACATTTACACAGTTCTTTAGATTTAAACAGGTTTGGAATAGAAGAAATGTGTATCCGATTGAGAACGTCGTCTATATATACTATATTCATATTCAATTCTGACAAGTTCGAAAATTTACTACGTAGGTAGGCATACACGTATTGACCCGGCTGAATTGAAGTTTTCCTATATGAATTAAAGTTTTACTATAGAAAACTCTTTCTAAACGAATTGGCTGTTTGATATTTTGTGTTCTTCTTGTTTAGAAAATCTGCCTTCCAAAAAATAATTTATATGGATACACTTACAGGTATAGTCCACATTTATGCACACCTTCAAGTATGGGCCCCATATCGGTCCACCTTTTCATGTATAACCCCAATCAAATATAATCAATATTGGTTCACTTTCGGGTATATCCTCCATATAACCTACCTACCAATTTTCGGAATTTTTAGGCAAGTTTCGAACCGAAATGAAAGTAGTTTAATATTTAGGATTGACATTGGGTAGCAAATCTGCCTTTATCAACATCGGTTTATCGTTGAGTATGCTTCCCATATAAAGTTACCCCCAATTGTTGGCATTTTAACTATTTCAGATAAGATTTCCAACCGAACAGCAGTCTCTAATTCAACAGGTTAGGTTATCATTGGATAAAAAAATAATTACGAATATTATCGGTTAATCTTTGGGTATGCCCCGACATAAAGTTACCGCTCCATAAGTTAGGTTAAAGGATCTACTGCCGCCTTTAGCAGCCGTATCACTCGGAGACATTTGTCTCTCTTTCTCTCTCATACTCTGAGATAGAGGCGAAGTAGCTCTACGGCGTGAGAACGCATAGTTTTTGAAATCCTACATCCAGGTTCCGCTGATCGTCTATTATTGGCTCCCACGTAGTTGTAGCTCTTCGAAATTTGCCCATAAAATTGTCAATAGGTGGTTGCACAAATCCCTAAACGCCGGCGAACCCCCTCGAGCCAGCTCGTCACCTATTTTTCATTCCCATCTATGTTACTATGTCCGGGAACCCAACAAATGTAATTGTCCAATCAAGTGTCCATATTTTGGCATTATAGAAATTTTTTCTTCGAATTTTCTAAACGAAAATACTGTAACTAAGCAACTAAGCTCCCACATAGATATTCTGCCTAATATAAAAAAAAATATTTTTGTGGTTTTTGCCGCATTATCCATCTGAAGTGTTAGGAATTTGGTAATACTTTATCACATAGGCCCAAAAAAAGCATACAGACTGAAATTGGGTATTTTGATTTCCACCTCATAATTGGGGGAGTAGGGATGTTCTATTTTTTTCTAATTCGCTCGGTTTTGTATTCAATTTTCTACATGAAAATAATATCGTAAATAAATTTCAAATTATTTTGATGCGTAATATTAAATCGCTGTTCTTGTTAGTGAATATTACAGAATATTTCCTCACAATTTACAATTTTTTTTTATATCTGAAAATTATTACACCACACACATACACCTACCTGCACACACAACACAACCACATTTACATTTTTTTAAAATTAATCACCAAAAAACTATTTTTCTTTATCTTTTCGTACATTTTTCTGTTATCCTTTAATACAATTTTCATACTCCCATTACTTCCTCTATATCTCCCTCTGTCTCTTTCACACACCATTTTCCCGTTTCCATCATCTATATCTCTTATTTGAATTTGTTGTTTTTTCTTCTTCTTTTTGTCAAAATTATCTGTTTTATCCTTCATTTTTCTTCATTATGAATTTATTAATTTTTTTTGTAAAAAAAAAAATGAGACGCAAAGTCTTGTTGACTACAACAATACAAGCAGCTTGATTTTCTTCTTCGACAGGATCCCAACGCCGTACAACAACATGTGCAACAGCAGCAACAACAACAACAGCAACAGCAGCAGCAACAACAGGCACAACAGCAATTGGCTCAACAACAACAGCAGCAGCAACAACAAAATTCTCAGCAGCAACAACAACAACAGCAACAAATGAGTACAAGAGAAGTTATGATTGGTAATCAGGCCGTTCACGTGCAAGTATTACAGGGAACAAATACAGCACAAGTTATAAAATATGAAATCAATATACCCCAAGAAAATCAAAATATGGAATAGTAGAAAAACCTTTCTAAATTCAAAGAAACAATAACACCACCTCAATAAAAAAAAAAGAATGAGAGAATGTGGCACCGTTGTTACTACTTCTTCAAAAAAGTGAGAGCAAGCGAATTTTTTACTGCTACAAGAAACAGACAGCCAGAACACACACACAGCAAGCAGGCAATCAAGCATTTTCTAAAAAATTAAAAAAGAGCAAAGGTATCTCAAAATGGTAAGAATTCGTACTCCAAAGGTAGCACAGCACAATAACACTTTCCTCTCCCACTCAGATTTTCCCCAAAAATTAAAATTGAAAATTAACCGCCATTACTCATTTGTTTGTTATCTCCTTTGCCTTGGAATGATGATGACGATGATGTAAGGCCGCCTGTTGGACGGCAAGAGAGCGAGAGAGGAGAGGTTTATTGTTTCATATTTGTTTTAAATTTTCTTATTTTTTATACACACATATTAACAAATTTGAATTTGTTCTTTAGTTTTTCATTTCATTATTATTTGGAACATAAGCCCAACCAATCAATAAATCAAGCGCATTCATAACATAACACATGACCTGAAAGGAGGAGAACTCCCCCCGAGAGAGTAACAAAGAAGTGAATTGTATAGCCATAAAATGTTATAGTGGGGCTGTTTTTTTATTCGAATAACAATTTCAAGAAGCGGAGGAGCCTTGTGTAGTTATCACCGCTAAAAAAATGTAATCTATTTATTCTTTTTTATTTATTTTTTTACGTTTTCACACAATTTAGTCAAAATCGAAAGCATTTTGACAGCTCGGGTGAAATCATCTGGCCTTATCGGACGACCTTATTATTTGATCCTGGTCGTCTTAATCAAGGTTTATTCATAAGGTTATCATTACGATTTTGAAAGATACGCGGGCAGTTCGGAAAGTTGTTAGCCCAGCACAAAAAGCGTGGTATAAACAGAAAAAAGTTAAGTGATTTGGAAACTTTCATCTCTGTTATGAATACATGTTCAATTTTGTTTCGATTTGGCAACTCCTTTGTTCGAAATGTCACACATAAAAAGAAGACTGTGGCAGGTCTCTTATCTGAGGAACATCTGTTAGCCATATTTTATATTAAATCTGTGGAAAAAAGTGTGAGATTTTTGGCTGTAGAAGGACCTCCGGAAGAACATATTGAGGACATATTTCTTTAAAGAAGCCCATTAAATTGTTTTTATCCATAGAAATTTTTCTGGAAGGAGATTGAAAAGAGACCTTCAATGATCTTTCTCAGCCTAAAAATAAAACATAAATTTCTTGAGTTTCCATTTTTTGGATAAAATTGTAAAATGTTCTAAAAGACTTAAGTATTTTTCATAACATTTAGAAGAAGCTTTTTAATAGTTCTTTGGGGAGACCTCTTTGAATACCGTTTGGTGGGAGTTGCTTTTAAATACCTTTAGAGGCTCTTTTTAATAACTATGAGAACTAGACAGACAAAAATAGACGTCACTTGCAAATAGGAAAATTCTTGGTGCTATTATTTTTATACAATATTCAATATTCAGGGAAATTATATTTCCGATTGAAGCCAAGTCCAACAATTCGAAAATCTTTTGGGGGAATGAAATTCAATAAAATACCCCTGGAAGAGGTCTATACACATATATAAAGAAGACCATCAACAGGTTGTATAGAGCTATAAACTCTCAGGGAGGATTTTTTTTAGAGAAAGTGGGCCTTCAGCTGATCTACCTTCCGCCCTTGAGAGATATTCTGTATATAAAATTCCTTCGGCGGGTCTTCCGTTATTAAAATAAAATAAAAGTTCATCAGCCTCAGCCTATAAAGTCTCAGCAAGTTTTTTTTGTTATCCATAGAAATTTTTCACGAAGCAGATGGAATTCTTCTGAAAGGAGATTGAAATAAGACCTTCAATGATCCCTTTAAGGTGATCAAAAAAACTTTTCTCAGCCTAAAAATAAAACATAAATTTCTTGAGTTTCCATTTTTTAGATATAATTGTTAAATATTTTCCATTATTCTTTAAAAGAGATTGTTAATTGGAATAAGGATATGCCAAAGGTTCTGCAAGTTTCTCTGTTACTCTCTGAGGGGAATTCCCCTCCTTTAATCCTTCATGTGTTATATATAGTAATTTAGGCGATTATCTATCATAGTTTGACTTCGTCATCGTCGTCGTTGTTGTTGTTTTTGTCTAAGTTTCGTTTTGTTATGTATATATACATAATATGTATATATATCTTTCATATAAAATATAATATATATTTTTTTAAAATTTATTGACACACATACACACACATTTTTTACAAATCTTACAGTTAAAATTTACAAAAAACAAAAAAACCTACATCGTCCCCCTCTCTAGTTATTAACATTTATTTTTTAAACAAAAGAAAATAATTACCCTTTAATGAAAGAAAAGAAAAAAGAAACAAAATATATTTTTTAATTTATAAATAAGTAGAAGTTAAAAACACAAAAACAAAAACCCAACAACAAAAAAAAAGTACATTACCTAGGTTTAAAACACAATGCAGTTAATAATAATATTTTCTTTTTGTTTAAATCTTTTATTAATAATTATTATTACTATTATTATTTTTTAGATACTACTTTTTCTCTTGCTAACTTCCTTTCCACATTTATTTTTTAATTTAATTGTAGTTTGTATATAGTTATTAATTTTATTTTTATTATTATAAATATTAAAACAAAGATGAAAGAAAAAAATAACATAACCTATATTAAAAAAAAAGTGGAAAAACAAAAACAATGAAACACATTTTTTGGAAATACTGTTACAGATTTTTTGTGTGTAAGAAATGTTTTTGTTTCTTTTAATTTTTAATTATTATTTTTTTTAAGAAAATCAACAACATGCACCATCTAAACCCCGCCCCGCCCTCAAACAAAAATATATATCCCGTAGCGCCTGATATTTTTTTAAAGAAGAAAAAAAAAACACAAAATTTGTAGTATAGAAAAGAAATATCAGAAATACAACAAACACAACAAAAAGAGAAAAAAATGATAACAATAAAAAAAATATTAAAATCTTATTTGAAGATTTTTTCATTTTGTAAAAAAATTGCATCTACAAAAAATTAATAGTTTTTAGCACCCTGGGAGGAAAAAAAGAAATAATTTGTTTAAATTACCCATTTTAATTTTGTAAAAAAAAATACAGCAACAACTATTTTTAATAGTTTTTTTTAGCACTCTGGGAAGAAAAATAAATATAATTTTTTTTAATTTACACCGCCATTAGTAATGAAGACATTGGACTAGAAAACAAAGCATTGAAACACCACCCAATAATCCCCCTAATTAAGCTGTGATGTGTGGAAACTAGAAGAATTCAATGGGTTTTATTTGATTTTTATATTTTCGATATTTATCTTGTCATTGATCTGAAATTATTTTAAATGTCGTGTAAAAGTTGTTTTGTGTCACGGAAAGATGTTGGGGGAAAGTTGAGAAAATTTGAATGAGAATATAAAGACTAACCCAAATAGTTTATATTTTGTATCCTTTTGATTTATAGGAGACCTTTCAAAGCCTTATCCCTATCCATAAGAGAAAATCTATATTTTTGAAACTTGAGGAATGTTGGATTTGGAATATGTTTTGACATCAAAGCCTTATCCCCTATCCATAAGAGAAAATCTATATTTTTAAAACTTAAGGAATGTTGATTTGGAATATGTTTTGACATCAATGTTAAAGTCCCAAAAAAATCTAGCTAAGAACATTTTCAGGGCTTCTTCTAGAAGACATAAGGATTTTTCATAACATTTAGAAGAAGCTTTTTAAAAGTCATTTTGGGAGGCCTCTTTGAATGCCGTTTGGGAGTCGCTTTAAAATGCCTTTGGAGGCCCTTTTATAAATATGAGAACTATGTGGAGGTTTTTTGTTAATAGAAGACCATATGGAGATCTTCCATAGACAGACAATAATATTCGTCTCTTACAAACAGGAAAATTCTTGGTGCTATTATTTTGATACAATATTCAACGAAATTATATTTCCGATTGAAGCCAAGTCCAACAATTAGAAAATCTTCTGGAGGAATGAAATTCAATAAAATACCTCCTGTTGGAGGTCTAAAGAAGACCATCAACAAGGTTTTTTGTGAGAAAGTAGACCTTCAGCTGATCTACCGTCAGCCCTTGGGAGATATTCTATATATAGAATTCCATCGGCGGTTCTTCCGTTAATAAAATATACTCTAAATGTATTCCGTAGATTCAAGGCCTTCATCCACACTTTATTCTAGAAATGAAGGACCCCTTAAGCAGATTTTCTACAGGTATGGGAAATTCAGAAGTCCTTCCAGGTAACTGATTTTCTAGAGAAAGGGATCTTGACACTTTATTCTAGATATGAAGGACCCCGTTTAGCATGAGAACTTCAGAAGACTATCCAGGTAGAAGATTTTCTAGAGAAAGAAGATTTTGATATAAACACCATCATTAGATCCTTCAGATGGATGTCAAAAGATAGAAGATCTTAAACAGTGAAAACTGTGAGTCGTCTAAAAGTCCAAAGCTTCCAGCCGCTTTTTACCGGGCCTTACTGAAAAATTTTATATTTTTATAAGAAAAAATCTTCAGTATGTATTCTATAGGTGGAAGGCCTTTAGAGTACTTCTCTAGAGGAGGACTCCTGTATGAGAACCTCACAAAATCTTCCAAACCTTCAGCATATTTCCTAGAGAAATGATATAGTGACATAGACGATCTTTATTAGGTCCTTTATAGATAGAAAACCTTCAGCCGGGTCCCCCAGATACAAAATACATTCTTTGGATCTTTTTGGATAGAGGACTTTCTGCAGGGCTGCCACAGATGGTAGGAGATCTTCAAAAGATCTTCGTGAACGTTTCTAAAAATTTATATTTTTTAAGACGATTTCTATATACCGAACACGTTTCTAACGGCTTCTATTGGTGAGAAGCCTTCAGCAAATCTTATCAAGCAATTGAACATCTGATTCTAAAGGTCCTATTGAAGGTACTTTTATCTCTTAGAAAACATGGAAAAAGGTCTTCAGCAGGTCTTTTACAGAGAGAATATCTATGGAGGGGTCTTTTTATAGATAGCGGGCCTTTTAAATCAGTTCTTTTATAGATTCAATATTTTTAGAAGAATTATTTGAGGGAGAATAAATTATGACGATCTTCTGATGCTAAGACGACAGACAGACCTTCCAACACACTTCTTAGAAAACGTGCTGAAAGGTCTTTAGCAGATTTTTTACAGTGAGAAATTTTTCGAGAGATCTTTTTTTCATAGATGGAGGTCCATAGAATATCATGTGATCATTTTTTTACAGATTTAATTTTTTTTGTAGAACTTTTAGAGCCAGAAAAAATTATGAAGATCTTTTGATGATAAGAAGCCAGATATACCTCCAAGAGGTCATTAGAAGGTCTCCTGAAGCTATTTTTTCTACAAGACTTGCAGAAGACCTCTAGATACTCCATTATAGAGGTAAACTGCAATAAGTCCCACAGATGAAATAGGCTCAATAATGACAATAAGGGCTCTAATGAAGGTCTTGTAGGGAGGAGATCTTTATATAGATTTTTTAAATAGATCTTATATTGATAGAAGGGATCTTATGGCGATCGAATTATTCAATCTGACTTGACTTATCGTGTATAATCATTCAATGTTTCTCGTCCTATTCCTCATCTCTTCCCTGGCACCTAATTAACATTTTCTCGACTCAAACCTTAAAAAATTTAGTCTCTTGTCATTCAATAGTCATCTCAAGTGTAAAGAATTTTATCATTTTAAATCTACGAAAAAAATACAAAAATTTTTGTTGCCACCATTATTTTTTATTTGCTATACGAATACAAACAAATTTTGTAATTTATTTAGTTGGTAAGATGATAATTAATTTACTTCTTCTCTTTAATTTTTTATTTAGTTGCCTATTATATATACAAACAAAAACACATACATACATATTTTTTACAACAACCCACACTATACTTTATCAATTACAACTACTTCTACTATCCTCCTCCCCCAAACACGTATACATATATTTTAAAATGTTATAGTTTGTAATTTATAAATAATATACATACATTTATATATAATATATACATACATAAATAATAATATCTCTTATATCATAAATTGTAAATTTTAGGTCTAATGTTAAACGTAAAATAAGAAGAAGAAAAGAAAAACAAATGAAAAAAATGATAACAAAAAAATGATAATTTTTACAAAACCCCCCTCTATTGCATTATTTTCAATTAAGTTTATAATTTCAAATCACTACAAACAAAAAAACTCTAGTTTTTATTAGTTTCATAAAAAGTAAAACCAACCCCTTTACACAATCACGCAAAGAAAAAAAAAACCCAAAACACTTTCGAATTCTTCCCAATATTTTTTTGAAAAAATTAAAATCTAAATATAAAAAAAAAAAAAAAAATGAATGCAAAAATTAGCAAACAAAGAAATATACAAAAATTAAAAATATCTATCTATGCAGTGATGTGTTGGTCGCATCTAAAACTACAACCTCTCTTTTAAGCTATACAAAATCGACATACAGTTAAAAAAGATGGAAAACAAATTGTGTAAAAGAAATGAAAAAATCAACAAAATATACGAAAAAAATGTATTGTAAAAAAAGATTTGGATTTTTTGTTTTAATTTTTTTATAAATGTAGCTGCTGTACGTTAGTAAATGAAGCAACAAATTGTGTATATTTTACAATTGGCAGCATTGTAATTAAGGGGAAAACAACTGTTGCTAACTGATGAATCTTGCTGTTGCTAAAAAAGACTCCCACGATTGTTATAAGCAATGCGTAGTGGTATTTCTTGTAAATTGATTTTAAGTAGTTTATTCTTATTGGAAATGTCTTTAAAAATAATTATTCAAATTGCAATCAACAATGTGAACAAGTTATTTACTCAATAACAAAATAATGTGAAATATTTTGCGATAATTACTTTTCGGAATAGCCATGTCAAGGCATTTTGAATAATTTTCATACTGATTTCTTTTGACATTTAAGATAGTTGCAACGCAACCTTGTCAATAATGCTTCTAACTGATGAACTTGTGTGTTGACCACTGGCATTGTTGACAGGTCTGCGAAGGCAATGTCGGAGAAAGGAAACTTTTGCTGGAGTTCGATCGGATATGTTAGTGGAAAAATAAATCCATGAATGATGAACTATAGGACTTTATTTTGCAATGCAAGAAAAAGAAGATAATCGCTTGGTGCCAATTCCGGACTGACTGTGTGGCGGATGCACTAAAACTTCCCAACCAAGCTCCCGAAGTTTCTGGCGAGTTACTGTAGATGTGTGTAGCCTAGCGTTGTTCTGATGGAACACGACACCTCTCCTGTTGGCCAATTCTGGTCCAGTTGTTGACAGTAGAGATCAGAATTGAGCGTTTGGCAATGTGGAAACAACTCGTAATAAATAATTCCCTTCCAGTCCCACCAAATGCATAGCAGAACCTTCTTGGCCGTTAGTTCTGGTTTAAAGGTGCTTCACCGCTCTTTGACCATGATCGTTTTCGTATGTGATCCATTTCTCATCTCCAGTCACCATCCGATTAAAAAATGGGTCTATATCATTCCGTTTGGCCAAGGCTTCGCAAATGGAAATTCGATCCATTCTATTTTTTCTGTTAATTGGTGAGGCACCCAAACATCGAGCTTATTTTTTAATCCAGCTTTGTGTAAAGGTGTAAAAAAGTTTTATTAGCTCCTGGGCGATGTTACGACTGCTACCATGTCAACTTCGGCAATTTCTCCGATTTTATCGACATTTTCGACGACCGAACAGATCTGTAAATACGACAATTGACAATTTCTGAATTGAATATACTTTTATATTTCTTCTATAACGAACTAATTTCCTCGGCCCCTACTAGTTAGTTGTAACCGCACGTTACTGTTTTTTGCTAGTGTAGCTTGAAGGTTGAACATTTTCGTTGGGATTGTTTAGCTTGATCTCCCTCTATCTCATTATTTCTCCGATCATCACCGACATGAAATAGACACCTTTCGAGACGCTAAATACAGTTTCATTGTCCCATCCTTTCAGCCACGTTAGGTAGGCAAAACTTTTTATTCAACCCAATTTTGTTTATGTTTTTTGTTGGTGATTTTTTTGCAGTTTTCCTGGCTAACATTTTGATTTAATAACCAAATAGTTCGAACCATTCTGTCTTTATCGAACTACTTTTATCGTATTCTTGGGCGTACAACGTCGATTTAATTAGGCAATTTATACTAAACTTTCTAAACAATTTTTAAAAAATTGTCATACGCTTCGACAATAAGTGTCAAGAGGTCCTGTAGTGGATACGTACGACGTGGTATATCGAAGCGTATCTATCTTTAGAGAGCATAGAAAGAAGGGTATATAACCTATATTACATTTTTTTTTTTCAAAATCCTCACGAATCCTATCTGTGAGGATTTTAATCGATACTAGACTGTTGGCGTGTAGTCGGTTAAATCAGAAGATCTATGTGGCCAATTTTAATTATCTGAAAGTGTAATAGTTTTGTAGCGCCGACTTTGTTGAATGTAAACGTTGTCCAAGGTGATTTTCTGAGTCCCAGATTGCTGATGGTTGATGTAGACACCGAATAGACCGGAATTTCGACTCATTATTTAATGCAGCCAATTAACAAAGGGACGGTGTTGTTATTGAACGGCTTGAGTTCTTGTTTTCCAAGCCCCATATGCGATATTTTTGTTTTTTTTTCGATTGAGTTCTGAACGATTTTTCGATGAAATTCCGATATATCATTATACCCTCACCCTCAGCCTTATGGCTAATGATATATACACTTTGATACGGTAAAAAACGTGCCACATCGAAATATTGGTTCCCAGAACCTGTCTGTTGCGCACGATAACTCTCGAAGGGAGTAACCGATTTCATCCAAACTTTGCAAACTTAGTTTAATTTCGGTTATGGGGAATATCGGGTCCACTCCTTCTGGTACCTCCCCCACAAAATTGTCAAATTTGTGCGAAAAATTAATTTTATAATATCATGCGAACGAACTATCCGATATGAATCAAACTTTGTACAGCCTATTATCTTAACCAATCCTAGATCAAGTCCCCTATAAATGGTGAAAATGTTCATATGTATAAATACAATATCAGGCGCGAATGAATGTCCGATTTAAAACAAACTTTGCACAATCTGTTATTTATACTCAGATTAAGTCCGAATATGGAAGTCCTTCTGGTACCACTGCCATAAATGTTCAAATTTGTCAATATTTATAAATTCAATATTAGGCGCAAAGGAATGTCCGATTTGAACCAAACTTTGCACAATCTATTATCTTTTCTAAGCCTAGATACATTTCGAAGATGGGACCCATTGGTCCACTCCTTCTGGCACCTCTCCCACAAAGGATCAACATTTTCAATAATTATAAATCCAATTGTAGCCGAATGGAGTATTCGATTTAAACCAAACCTTGCGCAACCTATTATCTTTACCAAGCCTAGATCAAGTCTGAAAATGGGACCCATTGGTCAACTCCTGGTACCTCCCTCATAAAATGGTGAAAATTTTCAATATGTACAAATCCAATATCAAGCGAATGAAGTGTCCGATATGAACCAAACTTTACACAACCCGATATCGGTACAAAGTATAGTTTAAGTCCGAAGATGGGACCCATTGGTCAACTGCTTCTGGTACCTCTCCCACAAAGTGTCAACATTTTCAATATTTGTAAATCCAATATCAGGCGCAAAGGAATGTCCGATTTGAACCAAACCTTGCACAACCTATTATCTTCACCAATCCTAGCTCAAGTTTGAACATTGGACATATTGGTCCACTCTTCTGGTACACACCCCAAAAATGGTCAAACTTTTATAAACATTTAAATTTAATTTGAAGCAAATTGAAAACCGATTTGATTATCATTTAATTCGAAACCTCTATAATAAAAACATATACCTCATAGAGTGGATAAAAAACCCTCCGCAAATAATAGGCTGAGGGTATATATCTGTCGCCAACATGGAGTAACACATTTTCTACTTGTTTTTAATGCATTTCAATGAGCCAATTAGTGTGAATATAGTTCAATTCTGTTTAATAGGCCTGTGGCATTCTTCAACACCTATCCCTCTCTCTGGGCGATAAATTTCTATTCATATGGTGGTGGTTCGCAATACCCAACTTGTTGTGTTTTGACGCACTGGAACTAGAGTTCCATTGTGCGACTTAAGTCACAATTTGCGATATTTCCGCGCCCTGTGACTTTATGTGCAACTTTTACGGCTTTGCGCGACTACGCAACTTCCAGTGGACATCATGATTTCAATATAAATATTTGTGTATTGTGTCGAATGTATATACATTTGAGCGAGCCACATTTTTTGTCGCTTAAATCCAGCCCCTTGGATGTTTCTATGGACAATTCTAAGCAACTTTGTTGAAGGAACTATACGTCTATCTCGATGTTCGAGTCTGCCACTTTTCAAAAAATGATTTTTTTCCCGTATAACATCATTTTGATATAAAATTCGATTTTTTTATTCATCGTTATATTATGTTTTTATGTGTATATTGGGGGTTTTGGGGGTCGAGAAACTTATTTCTGATCTTTATTTTTACCTATGACCGACGCCAGGGGGCGTTTCACACATCTTTTAACTATTTTTCGTCTATTTTCTGAGAAAAATTACAAGTTTTTCGGCAACGTAAAATTGATAAAAAAAAATCGAATTTTGAATCAAAATGATGTTATAGGGAAAAGTGGTAGACTCGAAAATCGAGATAGACCTTATGGTTCCTTCTTCACCAAAGAAGCTTAGAATTGTCCATAGAATCATCCTAGGGGCTGGTTTTATTCGAATTTTTGTCGACTCCATACAAATAGGCCTGCCCTAATAAACATCTATTTCTATGATTTTGTATTGCCAGGTGTAAACTTCCAGCATTTTGAATTTTTCTATAAAGGTACTATATGGGTGCTTCAAAATTTTGCAAAACATTACATTTATTTGTTAATTTTCAAATAGTTTCTTATTCATGTATTTGGTGCATACTTTTAGGTGCCAACAAAACTAATCCAGGTTTATTGCCGTACATAAACAAATTTAGGTTTACAAATATTCATAATTTAAATAAAACTTCTCAATACTAGAAAGGGTATTCTTTTCAGTAAAAACATAGAACAAGAAATATGGTTCCATATCAATGTTTACCATCATCCAAATACGGTTACAGTTTAATTTTAATAATTATATGAATTTATTTATTCATTTTATAAAAAATAATATTTGTTTAAATTTGATATTTCGAGGTCGAGGTTAGTTTGAATGTTGTTCTGATCCCAATATTTAATGTGGTCAAGGATATATATATATATTACCGATATTAACTATCACTACTTAGTTGGGATAGTTATTATAAGGGAAATCATTTTATTTGGATTCTAGGTAGCATTGGTCTACCTCTTGTTCTTTTATCATGATCGTGACTAGACTCCATATCATATTCATAGAGTGGATATTTTTAAATCTCTCACTGTTTACAATGCTTTGAGTTAAATATGTATTACTTTTTGAAAACTTTTTTGCCAGTTTTTTGTTTTACTAGTTCATTGCCTTCATTCTTTTAATTGTGTAATATTACGTAATTATAATTAAAGCATTATTTTGAACCGTCTCAAGCTTTATGATTTTAAGGACGTTTTATCCCCTCCCTTATAAAACCCCAAAAGGAAACACTTAATAAACATATACATGTCTTTTAAAAAGAACTCACATCCACACACAGGTACTTTATAAAGAGAAAATAAAGTACAACACAAAAATTAATATTAGAGAAAATACAAAAAAAAATTAAATAAAAACTTAGTTTTATAAAAAATAAAATGTTATACATAACTATATATAAATAGTATATATATATATAATGAATATGATTTAAGTATATATAATAAAAATTAATAAGTTTTAACTATCACTAAAAAATGAGACATAGAGACAAGTTATTAAATCGAAAGAAAGAAATAAGGAAAAATTGAAACATAAAACACAAAATAATAAAAATAAAATCACAATAGAAAAAAAATCAATAAAACTAAAATAACTGGAGCTAATAAAAAATTGTGCCTATTATAGCACACACACACAAAAAATACACTATTCTCACACCTCTACGGCATCCCAATAAGTCCCCCAAAAAGAACACAAGAAAACACATCGTTATATATACATACCATGTAAATTATCACATAAACTAAAAGAAAGAAAATACAGGTGGAAATAATTTCCACAAAAAAATTAAGTTTAGCTGTAAGAAAACATATATAATAAACAAAAGAAAAAAAACCAACGTTGTGTATAAATATTTAGTTTTTTAGTTAAGCTATACTATACATATACATAAACAAAAAGGAAACGTTTTAAAACAAATTACGAATGGAAAAAAAAATGAAAAAAAACTAACCGAATAAAAAATATATTTTAATATAAGCTCAACTGAAAAAAATGAATAAAAAATAAATTGAAAAAAAAGAAATAAAAAAATATAAAAAATGTAGAAGAATTTTTTATTTGCATTTTTTCTCGTCTGTGTTTTTATACCCTCCACCATAATATGGAGGGTATATTAATTTTGTTTTTCCGTTAACTCATTGAAATAATCATTTCCGACCCTATAAAGTATATATATTTTTAATCAGCCTAACATTCTATGACGATATAGCGATGTCCGTCTGTCTGTTGTAATCACTCTAGCGTCTAAACGAATTGAGATATATCGCCAAAATTTTGCATAGAGTCGTCTTTTGTCTGCAGGCAGGTCAAGTTCGATGATGGGCTTTATCGGTCCACGTTTAGGCATAGCTCTCATATAAGGTACCCCCAAATTTTCGGTATTTTGGGGTTCTTGAGCGTGTTTTTCAACCAAATTCAGTGAAGTATGCAACATTGGGTTCTTATTGGGTACTTAATGTCTCCACAAAAAAATATAAATATAGGTCCACTTTTTCTGGTAGCCCCCATATAACGGTACCTCCCAATTGACAGTATTTTGAGGGTTTTGATCGTATTTATCCGCCGAATTTGCTGTAATTTAGTATTTTGAGTTCTTAATAGGTACCAAATCTTTCCACAAAAAATTATAAATATAGGTAAATTTTTTCGGGTAGCCACCATATAACGGTACCCCCCAATTTTCGGTATTCTACGGTTCTTGAGCGCGATTTTCAACCGAATTCGCTGAAATTTGGTACATTGGGTTCTTATTGGGTACCAAATGTCCCCACTGAAAATTATAAATTTAGGTCCACTTTTTCTGGTAGCCCCCATATAAGGGTACCTCACAATTTCCTGTTTTAGGGGGTTTTGACCGGATTTGAATAGGCTGTAATTTAGTAATTTGAGTTCTTATTGGATAGCAAATCTCTCCACAAAAAAATTATAAATATAGGTCAATTTTTTCGTGTAGCCTTTATATAAGGGTACCCACAATTTTCAATATTTTGAGGTTCTTGAGCTCGTTTTTCAACCGAATTCGCTGAAATTTGGTATTTTGTAGTCGTATATGGTAACAAATCTCCCCACCAAAAATTATTAATATTCACCCCTTTTTAGGGGTAGTCCTCATATAACCCCCTATTTTATATTAAAATAGTTATCTGGTTTGTTCCGTGTGTTGCGGTTGGGTAGTCGTTACGGGGAATATTCAATTTTTACCCTACAAAGTCTATTTAGCCATCTGTCAGCATTCCGCCTTCTAAAAATATAAAGATATAAAAAAACTCAAACATGACGATAATGAAATATATCGGCACTTAGTCATCTCTGCAATATAGTGATACCTCCTGAAGGAAAGAACTGAGATAAACAATTAAAATATTGGGTTCAAAATTGGCATATACCGGTCATTAATTAGGCATAGCCCTCATATAATGATATCCCCAAATATTCACTATTTTCTACACTATGTAATCAATATTGGTCCCCCTTTAGGCATACCCTTTGTAATCTAAATTACAGTAGTTTGAGAATTTTATACTCTACCATGCGTTATCAGTATCAGCCCACTTTTTGGTCCTTACAGATTTTAGGAAAAATCCCCATTAACAATTGCTGTAGTTTGTATTTGGTGTACATAATGGTTTACATAAATCGGTTTTGTAGAATTATTGGTATATGCCCACTTTTTGGTACGTTCCCTATATTTTTAATTGCATGTATCTGTCAGTATAACTATGGTGGAGGGTATCCAAAGTTCGGCCCGGCCGAACTTAACGCTTTAAATGGGTTTGCTATTTTATTTTGATACATTATTTATTATTTTCATTTGAACAATGTTGACATAAAAAAAAACTTATCGATATTTTAACTGCAGTCATTATGATCATTTCTAGGATAGATTTTGCTGTCTTAACTATTTCCATGTGAAGAACGAATCCGTGTTTGATTCCAACCTCATGTAACCAAACAAATGTGATAATCCAGCAGATGCCCACAATTGAAGTTCGTGCGTGTTTCAAATCGTAGTGTGTATATCAGCAATTAAAACGCCATGCAAAATAGCCATCAGTAATAATTGTCCGTAAACCAGTTTTGAAATGTGTTTTTTAATTGTTGTTTGTTTTTATAGATTTAGAGCGGGCTTTGATTTTTTACGCTTTGCTTTTGTCTTTTTTTGTGTCTAATAAATCAATGAATGTTGGAATAACGTAATAAGGAAACCTAGTAAAAAATTAATAAACGATGTAAGGAATATAATTTCTATCTTTACGATTGAAGATTAGTATTCAATAGAGTCAAATCGTTTGAAATGTTAATTATGAATTATGATATTTTATAGGAGAAAGAGTGGACATACAACGACAATTCTCCCAATCGATTTTTGTGAAACATAAGTTTTATCTCGATATCCTCCGAAGGTAGAATCATTACAACAGACGACTAAATCGTCTTAGAATTCCATACTTTGTAGGGTAAAAACTGACAATTTCGAGTACAGAATAGCCCCCATACTATGGTGGAATGCGGATATACGGAGAAAACCCAAAACGCGGGACAAATCAGTTAACTATTTTAATATAAACAAGTAAAAAGTGTCAGCCAGTGTTGCCGACAGATATATACCCTCACCCAATGGTTTGCGGAGGATGTTGACCATTTGTGTGGTAGATACCAGAAGGAGTGGACCAATGGGACTTGACAAAGATAACAGGCTGTGAAAAGCTTGGTTCAAATCGGACATTCAATTTGTCTGATATTGGTTTTATAAATATTTAACATTTTGGCCCATTGTGGGGGAGGTACTAGAAGGAGTGGACTAATGGGTCTCAACTTCCTAATTGATCTAGGCTTGGTAAAGGTTGTATAAAGTTTCGTTGAAATCAGATAGTCCGTTTGCATGTTATTATAAAATACATTTTTAGCACAATTTTGACCAGAAGGAGTGGAACGATATTCCCTATCTTCGAACTTAAACTAAGTTTGGAAGAAATATTAAGATGTGTAAAGTTTGGATGACATCGTGAAATGATATAGTTAATTTTCGAACTTGATCTGCCTGCATGTTCTGTCCGTTTGCATGTTATTATAAAATACATTTTTAGCACAATTTTGACCAGAAGGAGTGGAACGATATTCCCTATCTTCGAACTTAAACTATGTTTGGAAGAAATAATAAGATGTGTAAAGTTTGGATGAAACGGATTATTCCCTTCGAGAGTTATCGTGTGATTACAAAATACGTATTTACAGCATATTCGGTTGAAAAACACCCTCAAAATACCGAAAATTGGGCGGACCGTTATATGGTGTATACAGGTAAAAGTGGACCATGATTTATAATTCTTGGTGGAAAGGATTTGGTACCTAATAAGAACCCAAATTTCATCGAATTCGGTAGAAAAACGCGCTTAAGAACCCCAAAATACCGATAATTGGGGAAAATTTGGGGTTACCCTTATATGGGGGCATGCCCCCGTGAACCGATATAGCTCATTTTCGAACTTGATCTGCCTGCATACAAATGACAACCCTGTGAAAAATCGCAATTCCTTCAGAAGATAGCGTGATTACAACAGACGAACAGACGGATGGACATGGATGGACAAGAATATATATATATATATATATTATTCATAGGGTCGGAAATGAATATTTTGATGAGTTACAAGCGGAATGACAAAATTAATATATCCTCCATACTATGGTGGAGGGTATAAAAATGAGGGTCAAACTACAATCCGAAAAAGGGCAAACGACATTGGCGCCACATAGATAACTGGTCTTATAGCTTTATAAGAGGTCAACAAGGTCTTCTTGAGCTGACAACTTAAAAAGGTTGTTACTGGCGACAGAAGTGAAATTGGCCAGTATGCTTCACTTTTTCTGGCATCCTAGCCAGACTTCAGTAGCAGGACCACTCTGCCTATTTACCACTCTTCAGGAACTGTGTATGTGGCTATATACAAATTCAGGACTGATTTTAGAAAAATAACTCAACTCTCCGCCTACGGGGAGAAGAGCTGAATGCTAAAGGACGTGTCCACAGATTGTGGATAGTGGAAAGCTCAATATCAATCTTTGGGTAGCTATCAATGTAAATAAACAGTCGCGGACAATCAGCTGATATTGTTTATGGAGAGTCTCGGAGGAAGTGACCGAATGGCGCCTCCAAATATTAAATTCTCAGCACTTAGATCACTCCCTTCCTGAGTGCTAACACCCCAGGGGGGTGCCAATCAGTGTTTACGGTCTGCAGTCAGGTATGTCATGGCTGACTTCAAGTTCTCAATCAACAAATCCTTTATGAAGCCCTCACTTTCAAAAAGTAAAAATGTTAAATAATGCCATTTTTCGACTAGTGTTGGTGTGGCTGCCTTAGCACCCTCAGTCTCGAACTCTCAGCCTCTACTAACGATGACGACCAATGCTAACATACCTGACCATTATTTTGCCTCATTAAACTCCATTACTCTCGATGATGTCAATGCAAACCTGGAGAGACATACGGACCTTCTACTCGACCTTACCGAGGAAATCGGCACCTTCCGCCTTTGTCAGGAGAGTATCCTGACTCAACTCTGGGATGACTCACCCTTGACAGAGGAGGAATATGCTATGAATACCACTGTGATTAGAACTACGGTGTTTAACACAATGGTTATCCTAGCAGTTAATTTCTGCAGCCGGTTTATCGGACGGGGCATAGAATCCATTGCGTAAAAGGAATTCCTTCTAATAGATAATATAGTGTTCTTGTCATTCTAGGGGAGCGCAATAAACCTCTTCAAATCTGCCGAACTAAGGTCGTTAAATGTGTAAGCCCAGCCACGTTTTCCTTTTGTGCTCGCGTGCTAGCCTTCAAGAGTATGTTCTTTCGCCTATCGCAGCATATATTAATGTTATCGGAGACGTCCACAGATTGCGGATAGTGGAAAGCCCACTATCCGCAATCTGTTTTCCTTTTGTGCTCGCGTGCTAGCCTTCAAGAGTATGTTCTTTCGCCGATCGCCGATCACGCTTATACCTAAAACGGAAGCATATATTAATGTCATCGGAGACGTCCACAGATTGCGGATAGTGGAAAGCCCACTATCCGCAATCTGTAAGTTAGCTGTGAATTGATTTTGGGTAGCCGGTGGGGTCCTCCACCAATCAATGTCTAAGGAGCCCAAAACCTCTTTAAACCACCACAAAAACCAAAATAATGTCATCGACGGATGTCGGTGTGGTTGCCTTGGCACCCTCAGTTTCAAATGTCACAAGGGCAAATACTCGACACGGACTCTTCTCACAAATCAATGAGACTTGGCTCACGCATGTCGCAACGGGTGCCAACTGCGGGAGGGTAAAAACAATGCTCGGTCCACGTATTTTTTTTTTTTTTTACAAATTATTCGTGATCGGTGGTATTCATTCTACAGAAAAATGTTATCGAGGAGAGAATAGAATTTCTACCCGTAAGAAATAATCGTGCTGCTTGCTAAATTTTTATTCCAAATAATTTCACTCAAGTAAATTGAGTTTCGTAACACTGTGCCAGCTCATAATTCAAAAGTATTATAATACGTGAGTTCTCTCCCTCCCGCCTTATACTTTCGTTTATTTTTTATTTTGCAAAAATCCCTTTTTTAGATGTACTCACTTGCAATCAGTGTTGCCAAAACTTTGTTGAGGAAAAATGCTAGATTTTGTTGAAAAAAATGCTAGAAAGTGCTAAATAATTTAGAAAAGTGCCAGAAAAAAGTGCTAAAAATTTCTAGAACAAAATTGTTAATATTTAATAATGAAATATTAATCGGAAAGCCCGTTTATTCTTAACGGCTATTCGTTGTCGATTTAGCCATGTCCGTCGCATTGAGGTCGCAATATTGAACACACAGCTTTGGAATTTTGTACAACGTTGGTACTACTTCTATGAGATTTGATATTGGAAATGGAATATAATATCTCCACTAAAAATTATAAATAGGGGTATTTTGTGGGGTTTGATAGCATTTTTCGACCTAATTCGCTAGACTTCGGTACTTTGAATTCTTATTGGGTAGAAAATCTCTATATTAAAAATTATAAATATAGGTCAATTTTTTCCGGTAGCCCCCATATAAGGGTACCCCCAATTTCCAAATCTTTGGGTGGTTTTGACCGAATTGGCTGTAATTTAGTAATTGGAGTTCTTATTGGGTAGCAAATCTCTCCACAAAAAAATTATAAATATGGGTCAATTTTTTCGGGTAGCCCCCATATAACGGTACCCCCAATTTTCGATATTTTGATGTTCTTGAGCGCGTTTTTTCAACCGAATTAGCTGAAATTTGGTATTTTGAAGTCGTATATGGTTACAAATCTCCCCACCAAAAAAAAAAAAAATTAATATTCACCATTGTTTAGGGGTAGTCCCCATATAATCGGCCCGGCCGAACTTAACGCTTTTTCACTTGTTTATATTAAAATAGTTATCAAATGTCGGTATATGTACACTGTTTGGTATGTTCCCTATATTTTAATTTATAGTACCTGTCAGTATATCTATGGTGGAGGGTATCCAAAGTTCGGCCCGGCCGAACTTAACGCATTTTCACTTGTTCAACCTAAATTGCTGTATATTTGTATATTGTGTTATACCTGGTTATATAGTCTTCTTACTAGGACTTATCAATATTGGGCTTCTTTTGAGGGTAGCCCTCATCAATTGCATTGGTTTTAATTTGATTGTTTAATTTTTTTGAGTCAAACATGTCCTTATAAAAAGTTATTAATATGGGTCCATATTTAGGGGTAGCCCCTACAGAGCGGTATCCTCCCCTTATTCGACATTTTGGGGACGTCGGACATTCAACCGAATTGACCAAACTTTTTCTATTTTTTGTTTTGATGGGGTTTGAAATCTTCCTACTAAATATAAATACTAATAATGTCCAAATTTGGTTAAGGTAAATAACTGTAATTTCACATTGCGTACAAATATGAAGACAATTATCAATTTTCGTCCCATTTGTGTACTTTTAAGGGTTTATAATCTCATTCCCAACAGCGACTTTAATATAAAAAAAATATGTTTGCCGGAATTTTTCTATTTCCTTATTCTGGCACAATCTTAATATAAATGGGTACGCTCGCCTTTTCGGTAATCTAAAGTGGTTATAACTTGGCATTCGGGATTCCCGCTGAATAAAAAACTTGATTTCAGAAAGTTCCAACATAATTCATGTTCATTATTTTTACATCGCTCTCATAAAATTTACAACTTAATTTGGTTTTCCATTTTCCCAAATAAACAATCTACCAACAGACAATATCATAGTCACCACATTAATTACCCGACAATTTTTTAAGAAAGGCACATGCTGGATAGCATTGGAAAATCAAATTCATCGCGAGAAACAAAATTCAATATGAAATCAAAAAACGGGATTTTTTGCGTTGAAACCAAAATTTTGTAAATAAATTCCTAAGAAATTAAAAAATGCTAAAAAAAGTGCTAGGTGCTAGAACAATTTTTTTGGTGCTAAACGAGTTCAAAAAGTGCTAAATCTAGCACTAAAAGTGCTAAATTGGCAACACTGCTTGCAATTGTCATAAACAATATTTAAACTATGTTTACAGTCGAATCGTGATGTCAATTTCAATTCAATGGAAATCGAATGCAAATCGAATGAGTAAAGAAAATATTTAATAAAACAAAATATTGCGAAAGATTGATTTAATACAACGCGATGAATCAATATTCCAAAAATACTTGAAATTAGTGATGATACAATGAATAACGGATAGATCGAAAGAGAAAGAAGAAGAGGAAGAAAAATGTGTATTTGAGTTATTTAAAATAAGAAAATGTCTAAAATCTTTTTGTTGCCTCACATGCCGGCAATTGATGCTACACGATGACGAATAGAATTTTGTTCGAATTAATTCAAATAATGAACTTGATCATGAAGATCGCGGTGATGAAGATCATGATTATCACTTTCACCATTGGCGTCGTCATCATCATCGTTGTTCTCTTGACAATCAAAATAACAAAACAAACGACGACATTTCATTAACAGCAATTGGCCCGGCAATAGAGACGACCCTCCCACAACATTGTGCTCCATCATCATTAGATAATAGATTCTTCTTATTGTTGTTGTTTTGTTCTTTTCAATGTGCCATTAATTGATTATTTTATGTAGATCTGGCTCAATTGCCAGTACTTATAATTGCAATTAAGGTTATAAAATCTTGTGGCGATTTTCAATGGAACATTTGTACACTGAGCGGTTTCAGTTTTCAGTCTAGGAGATTTTCTTATCTTTTTAAGTAGTCGCTAACAACTGAACAGCAATTAGTTGAGTTAATTATAGACGAAGGAGATTGTTTGGCATTTCCGACAACAAAAGTTGAGAATATGCAAATTAAAAAATTTAAATAAGCAATTTTAGTTTCCAATATTGATTGGTGTTTGGATTATTGATTGGTATGTAGTACGTGATCAGGGTGTTGCATGTTCATATCGAACAATTTATTGCACGAGAGGGAGATCTGTAGAACAATAAAAATAAGGTATTTTCGTTTTCTATTAGTAGAACCGATTAGTACTCTGGTCGTTGGTGATCTTCTATGGTAAGAAGGTATATGTCTCCTATAGAAAGACCTTGTGGGACTTCTAGATGAAAGCCCTATGAAAATAATATGGACTCGTTTCCTAGTTCCTTTATAGATTACTATTTTTGACTTCTATAAGAAGACTTCATTGATCTGCAATTGGAATACCCTGGTATCTTCTGTTGGCTTTAGAGTTCTACTGTAAAAAGTGCCAAGTGATCATATCGAATCTAAAAAATCTTACTAGTCTTTTACCAATTTATATTCTTTCAGAATATCATGTTGGGTTTCTATCATAAGACCTTATTGGTCCTCTGTCAATAGGAAATGTTGTCTTTCTTTAAGAAAGCTCTCTGTAAACCCTCTATAAAAAGATTGACGTTTTTTCTAAAAAAAAAAACTAATTGGTGAAAATTGCAATGGGTATTTTGTAAATAACCGATAAGTCTTGCATAAGAAGATCTATAAATTTTCTATAAAAAACCGACAGGCCTTCTATAAAAGACCACCTGATATTTTATAAAAAAACCAGTGAGCGTAGCTGTATAGTCGGACGGGGCCGACCATATGATACCCTACACAACTTTCACGAAAAACTAACTTTCTGTGGATCTATATTCTGAGCTTGGGCTCAGACCAACTAGAGGCCGACAATTATTACTAATGTTCAGTACAGCCCTTCTAATTACTTCTCCTGATTCCCTTCCCTTGTGTTGTGATCTTCTTATTCCCATTGGAACCTATAGATCGACTCGAAAAACACAAAAAATAAGTTTTCGGTCCACTTCATCACAATATAATTATCTGATCGTCACCGAAAATTGTAGGCATTATCATTGACCATAACTGGAACTTCATGGAACATTTTAAAGCGATCAGTGCTATATTTCCGCTCTCTAGTGTGGTAAAGGTTTACTAAATAATATCTGAATACATAAGCACCTGTAAATATTTGAGTGTAAATCCCACATCTGCGTACATACGACCATATAATTGGTATCAATATAAAGGTCAACCACTGCCCTTGGATATACCAACAACTTTTCGGGTCTATGTCCTTCAGGGGTAAATCTATACGCTAAAGAATACAAATTTTGTAATTTTTCACATAAAAGTCAGGGTCCATTTGACCTGCTAAATATTGACCGATCCTTATCAAAACAGGCATGCTTATTCTTTGGCCCGATCCCCTTCTCTATGTTTGGGCCATAATTGCGGCCTCTAGAGCGACCAGAAAACCCCATAAAAATTAAGTATTTGGTCCATTTCATCCCCTAGTTATTAACCGATCTTTACCAAAAACAATAGGGGTCTTCATTGGCCAGAACCCATCCTACATGCGTGAAGATTGGTCCATAACTGCGGCCTGTATCGTGTTTACAAAATATAATGGACAGACGGACGGACGGACAGACACACATGTCTAGATCGACTCAGCTAGTCGAGATATGACGATCGGTATACTTAAAGGTGGGTCTAGGACCAATATTTCGCGGCGTTACAAACTCTTGGGGCTGCACAAAGCTATAATACCCTGACAACATAGTTGTGTAGGGTATACAAATCAGCCTCCATGAAGAAATATCCGAGCACAAACATGGTAGTTAGCAGCACCAGATTCAAGCATCTCGATATACACAAGGCCACCTGAATTTATCCTGATAAAGCGAATATCAATTTGGACCATTACCTTGGGGCAGCTTGAAGTTCGCACTCGTCTTAATGTAGCAGCAAAGGTGCGATCTAACACAATACGAAAATTCGAAGTCGACAAGCTGTAAACACAGAAAACGATCAGAAGTTTTGTAATGTTACTGAGGCGAAAAACGCAACGTGCAAGAGAGA
Organism: Musca vetustissima; assembly: GCF_032173495.1. NCBI lineage: Eukaryota > Metazoa > Arthropoda > Insecta > Diptera > Muscidae > Musca > Musca vetustissima. The sequence continues at coordinate 190,434 of NW_026881891.1, forward strand.
ATTATCTGGTGAAATGGTGAGCGGAGTATTCTCAAAAGAAAGAAGTAAGAATAAGAAAAACGTGAGCGTGACCAAATCGAGATGTACAGGAGTCAGAACGAAGTCCGAGTAAAAAACCAAACCGAAGGATTTGGTGCTGGCACATTCTTCTTTAGAGATGAAGAATGAAACCAGGTGACAGATGAGAAGGAGCATTTGGCAAAGAATCTGGTAGCAAATAGTAAAGGTGAAGAAGGTACCCTAAAACCAATAGAATATGACGGTATAGATTGTACACCACCTAGCGAAGATGAAATGAAGAAGGAAACCTAATGACAGAAGGAACCTTTTGCAAAGCTTCTGGTATCAAATAGTAGTGGTGAAGACACCCCAGAGATGACGGTACAGATTGTATACCATCTAGCCAAGACGAGGTCAGAATAGCAATTAATCGACGGAAGAATAATAATAAACCAGCCGAATTTTTAAAGGCCGGTGGTCAGACGCTGATCAGGAGCATGCACCAACTGATTAGAACAATTTGGCTAGAGGAATACATGCCCAATGATTGGAACCTCAGTATCCTGTGTCCCGTGAACAGAAAATGAGATAAGACTATATGTGACAACTATAAAGGAAATATGATATATTGGACCATACCATTGCGGCTTCAGACCTGGCAAATCCACCATAGACCAGATTTTCACACTGAACCAGATTGTATACCACCTAGCCAAGACGAGGTCAGAATAGCAATTAATCGACGGAAGAATAATAATAAACCAGCCGAATTTTTCAAGGCCGGTGGTCAGACGCTGATCAGGAGCATGCACCAATTGTTTGGACAAATTTGGCTAGAGGAATACATGCCCAATGATTGAAACCTCAGTATCCTGTGTCCCGTGAACAGAAAATGAAACAAGACGATATGTGCCAACTATAGAGGAAATATGATATATTGGACCATACCAATACTGCTTTAGACTTGGCAAATCCACCATAGACCAGATTTTCACACTGAGCCAAATCCTGGAAAAGACCCACGAACAATACATTGACACATTCCACCTATTCATCGACTTCAAAGCTGCATTCGACAGACCAATCCGCTCAGAAGTATTTAAAACCATGTCTTCGTTTGGCATTCCTACAAAATTAATACGGCTATGCAGACAAGACGATATGTGCCAACTATAGAGGAAATAGTCATCTTCCCATCGCATATAAAGTGCTATCCAGCGTGATGTGTGAACGACAGAAGCCAATGGGCAATGATATCGTTGGACTATACCAATGCTTCTTAAGACCTGGCAAATCCACTATAGACCAGATTTTCACACTGTGCCAAATCTCGGAAGAGAAACACGAACAATATATCGACACATTTGACATATTCGTCGACTAAAATGACGCATTCGACAGCACAATTAGCTCATGTCTTCATTTGGCATTCCTGCAAAAATTAATACGACTATGCAGGATAACTTTAACCGGCACAAGATAAGCAGATAAAGTCGATAAGGACCTCCCGGAGCCATTCAGTAACGAACAAGGTATTGAAGAGCCGCATTCGACAGCACAATTAGCTCATGTCTTCATTTGGCATTCCTGCAAAATTAATACGACTATGCAGGATAACTTTAACCGGCACAAGATAAGAAGATAAAGTCGGAGAGGACTCCCTGAGTCCTTCAGTAACGAACAAGGTATTGAAGAGCTGCTGGTCTTCTATGAGAAGACCTACTGTTATTACATAATAAACATACTGGTCTTCTATAAGAAGAACATGTAGTATTCCATGAGAAGACCTTCTGGTCTTCTATGTGAAGACCATTTTGGTCCCATTTAATGGTAAAGGCACTGATGTTGCAATGTCAGTAATAGCTCCTGTCATTACTCTAATTCATCTTTGCTCAGGTTCAATTTGCAGTTTGTCCTTTGGGCTGACAGAGTCGGCTAGATAGATCTTGACACATTGCACCTAGGTTCGTTGTGCCAATGTTCATTGGCTCGTTCGTCAAAGAATGCCTCAAAATTCCGGAAAAGGTGACAAATGGGTGGTTTGATTGAGTCGGCGATTGCTAGATCTGTAGATTGAGATCGTCGTCTAGTTAGTTCGTCTGCTTTTTCATTACCCATGATGTCCCAGTGACCTGGTACATCCGATAGATGTTAGTAATCCGATAGCTGTTAGTAAGTGTTTCCAAAATTGCCCTGCACTCGAGGACGACCTCAGACTTGATTTGATGGATTTAAGAGCAGCCTGACTATCCACAAAGATAGCCACAGGTTCAAGGGCTCTGCATCCAGACTTTTTATCAATTGAGCTGTCTTCGAAATCGCGAAGATTTTAGCATGGAAAATACTACAGTTGCTATCCAACTTGTAGGTAAGCTCAAGGCATAGTCTTTCACAGTAAACATCAGCCAGACCGCCCAGAGGTGGGTTACTACAGTTCCAGTCGTCTCTACTGGGGATAACCACATCCACAACGTCAAATTTCAGGACTGGTGATATATAGTCGCTTAGTTTTCCACTTTGGTCAAATGCTCGTTCAGGATACATCCATGCCCATAGGCACAATTTCGCTAAATATTCTGTTTATGCAGCCTAAGGGCACCACATGCTGCCTGACTCTTAATGCTGAGACCCAGAGGCCTTACATTCAGCATTGCGTACACCTCAGTTTTTTGGCTTAAAATCGGGCTTTGAGACAGATTCCTTCACACGTCGATCACACTTATGGGAGTACTCAACGGCCTTTTCCATTACCTTTTGACTAGGGTTAGGCTTCGGATTAGATGTCGGCTCCACACCTTTGAAGTGGGCTTTGCCGACTCCTCTATTCAGCTGCTTTTACGGAATCACATTAGAGGTTATTGGTCGAGCATCTATTTGTTTCCGGAGGAAGATCCTCTCCATCTATTGCTCTCGAAGAAAAGCGTGCGGATAGGTTCTTTCGAATTTCTTTACAAATTTCATCTTACCCTTGATGAGATAAACCATCCACTCCGAAAGTAAGTTCGCATTTCGCCCTACGAATTTGCGATCATATGGAACAGCACATTTATAGTGCTTCGCATCAGATGCTTCTCGAGCAGTCCCGACCTTTGAGGCGCTGACCGTTGTCGGGGTAATTTTAAAGCTCTATTTGAAAAGTAGATTTGTCTTCTAAAAGAAGTTCGACTGATATTCTATATGAAGTTCGTCTGATTTTCTATATGTAACCCCAATTTATCTTCTGTTAGAATTCCTGCTAGTCTTCTATATGGCGATATTTTGGTCTTCTATAACATAATCTGGCCATACCATCTATACCAAATTACTCTTCTCTCGTTTTCTATTAGGATAATCTTAATGATTTCTAAAAGTTGCCTGGCCGTATCTAACTTCTAACACTTTATTCACGTATCACCTCTCAGATAAATAATAATTGTTATTTTTTCAACTTCTTTACACTTCACAAAACCTTTTTTATTATTTGCCGGTCAATTAATGCCATTCGTTTCATACTTTTAAAATCAGGTTTTTATCTCATCGAGGCGAAATAATTGCTTGTTGTGGTTGATGTTGATTGTTTGTTTGGTTTTTGGGGTTTTGTTTTGTTTTTTTCTTAATTCATTTGCTTCTCTTTTATTATTCTATTCACAAAACAATACGAAATAAAAACAAAAAACGAAAAAAAACAGCGAAACTTTTTTTTGTGAAAATGACGTCATGTTTAGCGTCAACGTAATTTTTATTTCAAAAAACGTACAAAAAGACGAAGGCATCTAAAGATAATGGGAATATCTTGTTGTGTATCGGCATGAGCAAATATTTAGGTAGCAGATGAGGAATGGGGTAAGCGCACAACACTTTTTTCTTATGATAGATGGTTTTAGGTGAGCAATATTTTTTATTTATTTTTTTTAAATCTGACAGCCAAAAAAAAAATATTTTAGAGACCTCATTATTTTCGAAACAAGGCAATATATAATCGATTGAGATCTATAAACCCTGAAGACATATATGCCAGAGCTGGAGTCCTGTTACATACAAGAGCAGGAGGTCTTATTCATAGAAGTACTGAAAGTGTTTTTCATAGAAGTAAACTGGAGAATTTCTTCATAGAAGTGAGCTTGGCTTCTTCTTCATTAAAAGCGAACTGAAGGTCTTCTTCATTAGAAGATCTGGAAGTATTATTCTTCGTTAGAAGAGCTTGATATCTTCTTTTTCATTAGAAGAGCAGGAGATCTTCTTCATTCGAAGAACTGGAGTTTTTCTTCATCATAGAATAGATTGAGGTCTTCCTCATTATAGAAGAGTTGGAGGTCTTCTGAATCGTATAGGAGCTCATCTTCAAAGAAGAGTTGGAGATCTTCTTTATAGAATAAGTCTTCTTCATAGAAACGATCTGGAGATTTTCTTTATAGAAGCGAGCTGGAGGTCTTTATAGAAGAGCTGAAGTTCCTCTTTTTTTATAGAAAAACCGTGAAGGTCTTCTTCATAGAAAATCTGGAGGTCTTCTTTATAAAAGAGCTGGATGTTTTCTACTTCTTCATAGAAGAGCTGTGGAGTTCTTCTTCTTCATAGAGCTGGAGGTCTTCATCTTCTTCATAGAAGAGCTGGAGAACTTCTTCTTCATTAAAAAGTCGTGGAGGTCTTCTTAATAGAAGAGCTGGAGGTCTTCTTCTTCATAGAAAAGCAGTGGAAGTCTTCTTCTTTATAGAAGAGCTGTGGAGGTCTTCTTCTTCATAAAAGTCTGGAGGTATTCTCCATAAATGGGCTGGAAGTCTTCTTCACAGAATACCTAGAGATCTTCATCAATAAAGAGCTGAGGATGTCTTCTTCTTCTTCAGAGAAGCGATCTGGAGATCTTCTTCATAGAAGGGCAGGAGGTCTTCTTCATATAAGGACTGGAGGTCTTCTTCATAGAAGGCTGGAGATATTCTTTTTCTAAGAAGAAGAGCTGGAAGTCTTGTTTTTCTAAGAAGAAGGGCTGGAGGTCTTCTTTATACAAAGGATGGAGGTCTTCTTCTTCTTAAAGAGCTGAAGGTATTCTTCATAGAAGAGATGGAGGTTTCTTCTTCACGGGAGAGCTGGAGGTCTTCTTATTCATATAAGAGCTGTGGAGGTCTTCTTCATAGAAGGTATGGATGTCTTCTTCATAGAAGGGATGGAGATCTTCTTCATAGAAGGAATGCAGTTCTTCATGGAGGTATACTTCTTCATAAAAGGGCTTCTTCATAGAAGGGCTGAAGGTATTCTTCGTAGCTGGAGGTCTTCTTTTTCTATGAAGAAGAGCTGGAGGTCTTCTTCATAGAAGAGCTGGAAGTCTTCATCTTCTTCATAGAAGGATGGAGGACTTCTTCTTCATAGAAGGGCTGGAGGTTTCCTTCTTCATAAAATATCTGAAGGTCTTTTTCATAGAAGGGATGGAGATCTTCTTGGCTGGAGGTATTCTTCTTTTTCTATGAAGAAGAGCTGGAAGTCTTCATCTTCTTCATGGAAGGCTGCAGGTCTTCTTCCTCATAGATGGGCTGGAGGTCTTCTTATTCATAGAAGACCTGAAGGTCTTCTCATTCATATAAGACCCGTGAAGGTCTTCTTTATAGAAGGGATGTAGTTCTTCTTGGCTGGAGGTATTCTTCATAGCTGGAGGTCTTCTTTTTCCATGAAGAAGAGCTGGAGGTTTTGCTTTCTAAGAAGAACAGCTGGATATATCCTTCATAGAAGAGCTGGAGGTCTCATTTTCTTCATAAAAGGTCTGGAGGTCTTCATTTTCTTCATAGAAAGTCTGGAGGTCTTCATTTTCTTCATAGAAAGTCTGGAGGTCTTTTTCTTCATTGAAGACCTGGAGGTCTTCTTCATCGAAGGGATGGAGATATTCTTCATAGAAGGGATAAAGGTCTCCTTCTTCATAGAAGGGCTTCTTCTTAAAAGGGCTTCTTCATAGAAGGGCTTCTTCATAGAAGGGCTGGAGGTATTCTTCGTATCTGGAGGACTTCTTTTTCTATGAAGAAGAGCTGGAGGTCTCATTTTCTTCATAAAAGGTCTGGAGGTTTCATTTTCTTCATAAAAGGTCTGGAGGTCTTCATTTTCTTCATAAAAGGTCTGGAGGTCTTCATTCTCTTCATAGAAGGGATGGAGGTCTCCTTCTTCATAGAAGGGCTTCTTCATAAAAGAGCTTCTTCATAGAAGGGCTGGAGGTATTCTTCCTATCTGGACCTACAGCTCTTCTTCATAGAAGGACTGGAAGTCTCCTTCTTCTTCATAAAAGATCTGAAGGTCTTTTTCATAGAAGGGATGGAGGTCTTCTTCTTCATGGAAGGCTGCAGGCCTTCTTCCTCATAGAAGGGCTGGACGTCTTCTTAATAGTAGGGCTGGAGGTATTCTTTTTCTTCATAAAAGAGCTGAAGGTCTTCTTACTCATATAAGAGCCGTGAAGGTCTTCTTTATAGAAGGGATGGAGATCTACTTCATAGAAGGGATGGAGTTCTTCTTGGCTGGAGGTATTCTTCTGGAGGTCTTGTTTTCTAAGAAGAAGAGCTGGATGTCCTCTTAATAGAAGAGCTGGAGGTCTTATTTTTCTCCATGGGTCTGGAGGTCTTCATTTTGTTCATAAAAGGTCTGGAGGTCTTCATTTTGTTCATAGAAGGTCAGGAGGTCTTCTTCATAGAGAGCTGGAAGTCTTCATCTTCTTCATAGATGGGCGGGAGGTCTACTTCTTTATGGATCGACTGTAGGTCTTCTTCATATACGACTGAAGATCTTATTCATTTAAGAAGAAGAGTTGGAGGTCTACTTCATAGAAGAGCGAGATGTCTTCTTCTTCAAATAAGAGTTGGAGATCTTCTTCATAGAAGAGCTGAAGATTTTCTTCATATATTATTTATAGAAGAACTGAAGGCATTGTAGAAGATTTATAGATTCTTCTTCATAGAATTATCAAATGCCTTTCTCATAGAAGATTTGGATGTCTTCGTCAAGGAAGAGAATATTGGAAATGTGTATCGTTATGTGGTGTCCCACAGTTTTTAAGTCTTTGTCGTATTTCTCAAACGAAGGAGTTGGTAGTTGCACCCCGGGATTCCTTTGTAAAGAACTTCTTCCCAACTTCATTTTAGGTATGTTGATGGTCATGGCATATTCCAACAGAAGTGACCGAAATGTGAAACTCTTATTCAGCAGAAAACTTCTTCATGGAGAACTTTGTTGTATATAGGCCCATATTTTGGCATTGCTCTTAAATAAAGGTCCTGGTCCATTTTAGCAATTTTATTTATTATTATTAAATTTTTTGCTGAATCACAAATTCATAAATTAATATTTTCTTCTAATCCGTCTTGTAATAACAAAACGTAAGTGTCTCCAAGATCAACCACATTGCTGGTAATTTCTGAAAAAGACGGCGATTGTTACAATTCCTTTGAAGAAATCTAAAACCATAGACCTTTCTCGGGTTACCAAGCAGCCCAGCAACCAACCAACCATCAGCACCTAATGTTCGTTGGAATTTAACCGCAATTGTGGTCGAAAGACAATTCCGAACAAATTAACAAATATTAAATTGCATTCAAGGAAAAAAAAATCAATTAAAAATTACATTTTTTAAATATTTAGAAAAAATATATTTTTTTGTTAGAAAATAAACAAACATATACAAACTCCCCCACTGTGCCCGCTGTTCAAATGAAAATATGCGAAATATTTGTTTTTGTTATACATGGGTGAGATATCTTCTTTTTCACAAGATAGACTCATTTCCAACTAACATTGAAAACAAAAATGCTTTACAACAATAAAAATTCCTTTACCGTAAGCGGAAGAAAAACAAAATAGAAACAGTAACACCAACAACATCAACAAAAACGCCAAGCAATGTAAACAAAAAGTCATTAAGATTCGTGTGTCAGATCTCTTTTTTCTCTCCATGTAAACGATTGTATTCTCAATATATGTATGTAAACAATGATTCTCTCTTCCGATCAGAGGTCCAAACTTGAGAGTCTATCCAGTTAATAAAGGTATGTAAGAAGATATGCTATTATATCTATTTTTTCCGAATATATCTTTTTTTAACCCACTAACAACCCGGAATGCCAAATAAAACCCATTTCGGATGTAAAATGCTCTTATGACCATAAAATTACATCTCCAAATATATTTGTTACCATCTAAGAACCCGGAATGGCAAATTACATTCAATACGGTTGGAAAATGCGGACAAAACATAAACAAGCCTCCAGCTCTTTTATGAAGAATAAGACTTCCAGCTCTTCTATGAAGAAGAATACCTCCAGCTCCCATTTGATGAAGAAGATCTCAATCTCTTCTGTAAAGAAAAAGACCTCCAGCACTTCTGTAGAAAAGAGACCTCCAATTCTTCTATGAAAAAAATCCAGCTTTTCTATGAAGAAGAAGACCTTCAGCTCTTCTATGAAGAAGAAGACCTTCAGCTCTTCTATGAAGAATACCTTCAGCTCTTCTATGAAGAAGAAGACCTTCAGCTCTTCTATGAAGAAGAAGACCTTCAGCTCTTCTATGAAGAAGAAGACCTTCAGCTCTTCTATGAAGAAGAAGACCTTCAGCTCTTCTATGAAGAAGAAGACCTTCAGCTCTTCTATGAAGAAGAAGACCTTCAGCTCTTCTATGAAGAAGAAGACCTTCAGCTCTTCTATGAAGAAGAAGACCTTCAGCTCTTCTATGAAGAAGAAGACCTTCAGCTCTTCTATGAAGAAGAAGACCTTCAGCTCTTCTATGAAGAAGAAGACCTTCAGCTCTTCTATGAAGAAGAAGAAGACCTCCGGCTCTTCTATGAAGAAGACCTTCAGCTCTTCTATGAAGAAGAAGACCTTCAGCTCGTCTATGAAGAAGAAGACCTTCAGCTCTTCTATGAAGAAGAAGAAGACCTCCGGCTCTTCTATGAAGAAGACATCCGGCTCTTCTATGAAGAAGACCTCCGGCACTTCTATGAAGAAGACCTCCGGCTCTTCTATGAGGAAGAAGAAGACCTCCGGCTCTTCTATGAAGAAGAAGAAGACCTCCGGCTCTTCTATGTAGAAGAAGAAGACCTCCGGCTCTTCTATGAAGAAGAAGAACACCTTCGGCTCTTCTATGAAGAAGAAGACCTCCGGCTCTTCTATGAAGAAGAAGACCTCCAGCTCTTCTATGAAGAAGAAGACCTCCAGCTCTTCTATGACAAAGAAGAAGACATCCAGCTCTTCTATGACAAAGAAGAAGACCTCCAGCTCTTCTATGACAAACAAGAAGACCTCCAGCTCTACTATGAAGAAGAAGACCTCCAGCTCTTCTATCAAGAAGAAGGAGGCCGCCAGCTCTTCTATGAAGAAGATGACCTCTATCTCTTCTATCAAGAAGAAGGAGACATCAAGCTCTTCTATGAAGAAGAAGACGTCCATGTGATAAAGACCTCCAGATCTTCTATGACGAAAAATAGCTCTAGCTCGAAGAAGGACTCGTGCTCTTCAATGAACACCAGCCCTTCTATGAAGAAGATGACCACCAACTCTTCTATGAAAAAGAAGATCTCCAATTCCTCTATGAGAAAGACCTCCAATTCTTCTATGCGGAAGACCTCCAATTCTTCTATGAAGAAGACCTCCACCTTTTTTATGAAGAAGAATCCATAAAGAAAAATACCTCCACCTCCAGAATGTCCTTCTCCGGAAAAACCTCCGGTTCTTTCTTGCTGAATATCTCCAGTTCTTCTTAAAAGAGCCATCCAGTTTGCTATTATGAAGAAGACGTTCAACTCTTCTATAACAAAATGTATGTCCAGTGTTTCCATGAAGAAAATGCCGGCTGCATTTCCATGAAGAAAATGTGCTCCAGTTTTTCAATGAAGAAGATGAGCACCAGCACTTCTATGAAGAAGATTTCCAACTCTTCTATGAAGAACGCATCTTGATCTTCTGCAAATAACGTCTCCACCTTTTCTATGAACAAGACCTCCTGCTCTTCTATGAAGAAGAGGTTCTCTATCTCTTCTATGAGGAAGAACAGATCCAGCTTTCTGATATTTTATAAAGAAGAAGACCTCCAGCTCTTTTATAAATAAGAAAACTGCTGGCTCTTTCTGGATCTATTAGGAAGGTTTTTTGCTGTTCTATAGAAAAAAACTTCTTAGTAGACCTCGTTGTTTTCTCAAAGCAAATATAAGAGATTTGTTTGCATTTTTGTAAGAGCATGAATTAAAGAGAAAGTACCCTCTTAATTTCTCTTTTTTCATTAGAAAATAAATTCTCTGCTCTATCAATATAGGTGACGTGACGATGAGAATAGCCAAAGAGTGGCCTATTTGTTTGTTGCTGTTTTAACTGCAGGTGTGTGTGTTCGTGTTTGCACCCACCTGAGTCGCCTCAGAGTACCTTTGCAACAAACTAATCGAGAGAATCATACAAGACACTTGTTGATTGCTGTTAATAAACAAGTTTTACATTTCCAACATTTGCTTCATACATTGTCGCTTGTACGAATGTTGGACGTTTTGGGGAGGTTGGAATGCTATTCCATTAGATGACATCGGAGGTTTATGGCTATGTTGGGAATGGCGTTTAACTATGGTGTTATATTTGTAGTAGTTGTTGTTTTTTTAGATTTGTTGTGTATATTCATAGAAAAAACCGCACGAGCAACTATTTGATTACGTATTCGCAGCTATGTACATCGTCAGGTTTTCTTGGTGTATTATTGCATGACCAACAATAACAACGTCAAAGCTATGTGGTATTTAAGTATGACAGCCGAACAAAACGCAAAGGTACTGGCGGCTAGGTACACACATTAAAATACCTTTAGATGTTTACCTTTTGCGTTTTGACTAGACTCTTTGGCTCTCACAGCGAAAGAGTAGTAATGGGGTATCTACTAACAATGTAGTTATTTATCACATACTGTAACATTCCCTCACATCGAAATCTAACCATATAGAGTTAGAATACCCCTTGGCCTCTCTTTTTCAGTGACTTACTTATCTATCTCTAGAAATATGTTCTCTCCTTCTAGTCATTCATTCCCTTGTAAGAAATGTTGTTGGAATTTCGAGGGGTTTGGCATAGGAATTGTATTGTTGTTTCTGTTTTTTTTTCGTTCGAGTTGTTGAAGATTGTGTCGATGTCTCCCCATAAAGTTGTCGTCATCGCCATCATCGTCATGTCGTGGCGAGCACGATACCAGTGTTTGATTCCATTCTAAATTGTTTTTCATAGTTTGTAGAGCTACCCAAAATCAGTCTTCAAGGTGAATTTGATTTAAGTTACTTTTCATTATTGTTGTTGTTGTCATATTCGTTTAGATTTCTGCGGGTATTATTTTGCTGTGTAGTTGTTCTCCTTTTGACAAGGTACGGAACGAACCATATGTCTGATTACTTTGTTATTTTTTCGTTTGTTATGGTTGTTATTCAAATGACTTGGAGAAAATTGATTCAAAAAAATCCATTTCAATGTTTGGAAGGCGGATTTTAATGATGATTCGCATTGGGAGTTTTGTCCTTCTGGTTAATAAATGAATGCGATCTTCAAAATACGTTCAAATTAAAGACCTTCTTATGTATTATTTTTATGGGATAAAGAGGTGTTCTTCTGGTGGTTTTCTGGAGATTTTCTTCATAGAAGGACTGGATATACTTTTATTGGAAGAGTTAGCGATTTTATTCAGAAAAATGCGGGAGATCTTCTTTATAGAAAAGTATAAGGTCTTATTCATAGATGAACTGGGGGCCTTATTCATAGAAGAGATTGGAGGTCTCTTCATACAAAAGAGCTGAATGTCTTTTTATAGAAGATTTGGGGCTGGAGGTTTTCTACATAGAAGTACTGGAAGCCTTCGTAGTATAAAAACAGGAAATCTTCATACAAATCATTATGGAGATTTGGTTCTTTTTTTAAAGAAAAACTAGAGGTATTTTCTTCATAGAATAGTTGGAGCCCTTATTCTTTTGTAGAAGAGTTGGAGATATTCTTCATGAAAGATCTGGAGGTCTTATTCATAGAACACCTGGAGGTCTTCTTCATAGAATATTTGGAAGCTTTTTTCCGTTGAAAGGTAAAGGGTTTCCTTCCAGGAGGTTTGGCGGTCTTACTTATAGAAATGCTGGAATGTGGTTTCATAATAGAAAACTAGCTGGAGATCTTTTTCTTTAGAAGAACTGTAGATCTTTTTCAGAGAAGAGGAGGTCTTCTTCATAAAAGTGCTGGAGACCTTCCTCATAGAAGAGCTGAAGGTCTTCTTCTTCATAGAAGAGCTGGAGGTCTTCTTTATAGAAAAGCTGGAGGTCTTCTTCTTCATAGAAGAGCTGGAGGTCTTCTTCTTCATAGAAGAGCTGGAGGTCTTCTTCTTCATAGAAGAGCTGGAGGTCTTCTTCTTCATAGAACAGCTGGAGGTCTTCTTCTTCAAGAGCTAGAGGTCTTCTTCTTCATAGAAGAGCTGGAGGTCTTCTTCTTCATAGAAGAGCTATAGGTCTTCTTCTTTATAGAACAGCTGGAGGTCTTCTTTTTCATAGAACAGCTGGAGGTCTTCTTCTTCATAGAAGAGCTGGAGGTCTTCTTCTTCATAGAAGAGCTGGAATGTGGTTTCATAATAGAAAACTAGCTGTAGATCTTCTTCTTTAGAAGAACTGTAGATCTTTTTCAGAGAAGAGGAGGTCTTCTTCATAAAAGTGCTGGAGACCTTCCTCATAGAAGAGCTGAAGGTCTTCTTCTTCATAGAAGAGCTGGAGGTCTTCTTCTTCATAGAAAAGCTGGAGGTCTTCTTCTTCATAGAAGAGCTGGAGGTCTTCTTCTTCATAGAAGAGCTGGAGGTCTTCTTCATAGAAGAGCTGGAGGTCTTCTTCTTCATAGAACAGCTGGAGTTCTTCTTCTTCAAGAGCTAGAGGTCTTCTTCTTCATAGAAGAGCTGGAGGTCTTCTTCTTCTTCATAGAAGAGCTGGAGGTCTTCTTCTTCATAGAAGAGCTGGAGGTCTTCTTCTTCATAGAAGAGCTGGAGGTCTTCTTCTTCATACAAGAGCTGGAGGTCTTCTTCGTCATAGAAAGGCTGGAGATTTTCTCCATTAAAGCGAACTGGAAGGTTTTTTTATAGAAGAGCTGGAGATATTCAGCATAGAATAACCTGCGGTTTTCTACATAGAAGTACCGAAGGTTTTTATAGTAGAGGAGTAGGGAATCTTTTTCATTAAAGAGCTGGTGGTATTTTTATTCCATAGAGCAGGAAAGGAGGTAGTCTTCATAGAAGAGCAGAAAATCTTATACAAAATGTGGAGGTATTTTTCTTCGTGTAATGTCCGGAGGTCTTCTTCTTTAGAAGAACTTCATTCTTCTCTTTTGTAGAAGAGCTGGAGGGTTTTTTCGAAGAAAAAAAAGGAAAGTTTATTCCTCACAGAAGCGAGCTGGAGGGCTTCTCCTTTATAGAAGGCAGTAGGAGGGTTTTGCCAAGAAGAAAACTGATTGTTGCTGTTTTTTCTGAGAAATCTTCTTTCTAGAAGAAGACTTCTCTGAAACAATCGAATATGCCGCGCTTGGCTATTCTCATCATCATGTCATCTGTATCGATTAAAGGGCAGAGAATGTATAATGAAATAATAATACATTTTTCTTTAAAAATCTTCGCTAGTAGAGTTCTTGATGTTTAAAAAATGCGCGTTTGTACAGCTCTTGATGATTGCATACTCCTCTCATGTTCTCTTTTTGGTATTCAGCTTGTCGGTGCATCTGCTGTTCAGTGCATCAGCTGTTCAATGCAACAGCTCTTCAGGGCATCAGCTGGTCAGTTTACCAACTGTTAAACGCATCAGCTGTTCGGTGTTTAGCTGTTTTAACTCAGTTTTTCAGCCTATCTACAGATCTCTTGTTCTTATGTTGCCTGAGAGTCCTTCTAAAAATATTCTTTAAAAATCTACGTCTGTAGAGCTGTAGGTACAACAAAAAAATTTCTTAAGAAAATCTACCCATGTATAGCTGTTAAAGTTTCAATAATCGTATTAAAAAATACACGCCCGTAGAGCTGAAAAGAGTAATTTGGAAAATATTTGGAGTTTTCATAGAAGACTGTGAAGTCTTCTTCATAGAAAGCCATAATTGTTCTATATCGTAGATCATGAAGTCTCCTTTATAGAAGGTCAGGGGGTCATAATTGTATTCAACTATGAGGTCTTCATTCTTTTTTCCAGGGACCGTAACGGTTATAACTTATATCAAATCAGGTAAAAAATAACTGTTATTATGTGACCTAAATAAAAAAATCCACTTTAAATATTTATTTTTTAACGGAAAAAATAAACGTTGATTTTTAACTGTTCAAAATGATTTTTATTTTTTCCGTCAAAAATAAAAGTCTTTTTGGGATTTTTATTTTTTCCGTCAAAAATAAAAGTCTTTTTGGGACTTTTATTTTTTCCGTCAAAAATAACAGTTTTTTTTTGGGACTTTTATTTTTTCCGTCAAAAATAAAAGTCTTTTTGTGATTTTTATTTTTTCCGTCAGGAAATAAAAGTCTTTTTACGTAAATAAACATATAGAGTTTGGTACCAGTTATATAACCTTTGACCTAATAGTCAGGGTAATGATTCTTTAATTTATATTCATGATTTGGTACACTAGATTATTTTTTAAAAATTTATAACAAATATTTTTTACCTTTGATCTTGATTACTTATGTGTACACTTATTGTAATAAGGACAGAGATTTATAAATTGTAATTTTATAACTGATTACAAGTTGTATAAACTTCTTTACATAAAAAGAGTTTTATTTCCTGACGGAAAAAATAAAAATCCCAAAAAGACTTTTATTTTCTGACGGAAAAAATAAAAGTCCCAAAAAGACTTTTATTTTTGACGGAAAAAATAAAAGTCCCAAAAAAACTGTTATTTTTGACGGAAAAAATAAAAGTTCAAAAAGACTTTTATTTTTGACGGAAAAAATAAAAATCCCAAAAAGACTTTTATTTTTGACGGAAAAAATAAAAATCATTTTTAACAGTTAAAAATCAACGTTTATTTTTTCCGTTAAAAAATAATCCTTAACATGGGAACTGAGAGTGTTTTCTCAAGATCACTCAATATCCTTAATGGGCTCCTCAACACGAATCTATTGGTATATGACACTATTGGTGTCCCATGTCTCTAACATGAAGATTTTTTTGTTCGCATTTTAAAAAATAACTGTTATTTTCGGTCCCTGCTTTTTTCTCAAGAAGTTTTCTAATATAAGTGTTAGAGGTCATCATCATACAAGAGCAGGAGGTTTTCTTTATAAAAGAGTAAGAAATAATATTCTTCTTCATAGAAGATCTTAGAAGATCACCAAAGAAAATTAAGATAGCTACTACAGAGAAGATCAAGAAGAAGAAACCTCATGGAACAGAAATTCTTTATAGAAGACCAATACTTTTTCTTCATAGAAGAAAGGGACGTTTTTCTTCGAATATCATGATTGAAAACTAAGAGGACGCATTCATAGAAGATCAGGAGATCATATGGAGGGTTTACCATGATATGGTTTACTATGAGATGGTCATTATGTAGGTATATAAAACAAAGTACAAATTACATGTTGGAGAATAAGGCTAGGAACTTCAACATACCTAAAAAGGGTGTGATATATCTGGGGATTTTGTCAAAACATGGACCTATTTTAAAAATAATTGACATTAATTGAAAAGAAGTAATTTAACCACTATGAACCCGGAATACCAAATAATACTGAAATTAATTGGAAAATGTTAGAAATAATAATTTATATTCAGCGAGGAGCGACGATGACCAATAAATAAAACAAAGGGACAACACAGGGTGTTGGCAGACTTTATTACTTATGATCGGACTTTACACGACACTTACAACACTGGTGAATACTTACTTATACTGGTGGACGATACTTTATAAACTGACATCGTAGCTTATTATAGAATCTTATAACTTTAGATCAAAATCTATTAATAAGGCCACCCAACTAGAGAAAGCCAGCGGTATTTTCTCAAGTCAAAAATTTGGCCATTGTTTACGTTTTTTTAATGGAAGTTAATTCACAATAATGGATTTTGACAGCAAACTTGAGAGGTAGCTTATATCCAGCTGGTCTTCTTGGACGACCTTATTTATAGGCCATGCCATGGCACAATAAATAGGTAGTTCATTTAGAGCAGCTGATGTCTTGATTAAATGTCAAAGTGCGTAATTTCTACTTGAATTCGATGTGCAGTGTTGCCAACCATGTGAAATATTATATGGAAAAATTTGACAGATGATCGAGACAAAAACAAAGGATTTTTTTTGATACATCACCTTATTATTGCATCATGGGCTATGCTCTAGATCAGGTGTAGTCAACTTTTTTTAATTACCGCCCACTTTTTCACCTCGAGTGATAGAAACATATTCTTACCGCCCACCTAATCCTCAGTGTTGTTTATTGATAAACTGCTTTTATTTATTAAGTAATTTTAATAAAGTATAGTGAAATGTTAAGTATTTAATGGAATCTCTGACGTTAATTCTGCGACATTAAATATTTAATATCTGGTTCTATTTTCGTCAAAAACAAGCGAAGTTCTCCTCTTTCAGAAATAATAAGGCGGTTTCTTCCTTTGTTCATGATGTGGTTAACGACAAATCCTGATTGGACTAAATATGGGGTAGGTAAAGGTATTAATAATTTGAATACCTCTTTCCACATATTTGGATATAAAAGTTTACAATCTTCATCATATTTTATTTCTAATAGTTATTCTTGATACTTAGTATCAGCTTCCTTAGCATTAGCTGTAAATTGATTTTTCATCCATTGGTACACCTGTAAGTTCAAAATGTCTTCAAATTCAAAATGTCTTCAAATATATAATATACTTAGGAAAATCCTTCCGCCCACCAAAAAACACTGCACATCGAATTCATGTAGAAATTACCCACTTTGACAGTTAATCATTGTGCCATGGCTGATGTCTTGATTAACTTTCAAAGTGGGTAATTTCTTATTGAATTCGATGTGCAGTGTTGCCAACCATTTGAAATATTATATGGAAAAATTTGACAGATAATCGAGACAAAAACTAAGGTTTTTGTTTTGAAACATCACCTTATTATTGCATCATGATCTAGATCATTCTTTGTGATTACTTACATATATTTTCCATAATCTAAAGTAACCATTAATTTCCTATTGTAACTGATTAATGTAGGGATCTAAAATTACATAAAATATATGTGTTGCCAATTATGCAATCAATCACAATATTCAACAGAAAATATTTTTAGGATCATCCGTATTCTTAAATTAATAAATGATATTAAAAAGGTAAGAACCTTGTAAATTTCTTATACCTCTACTTTTAGTAGGCCACCTTTCTAAGGGATTTAAAATAGAATCCTGTGGTAAAGAATATTTATCCCGAATGTGTTTCTTAATAAATATATTTTTCTGCTCATATGAGATTATCTTACAGTGAAGGTCATATCCACCCGCACCCAAAACTATGGACATTTTTAAAATCCGGATATCTTTAAGAACTAAAAAAATTTATTACTTTTTTCTATAAATTTAGACATCTTAATTTAATAACAAGAAGAACATTGGAACAACAACCTGAACCTCTATTTTATAATAATTATGTTATCAGTCCGATATCAGCTGATAACAAAATAAAAATAACAAAAAATAAAAGACCAAAATAATGATAAAAATTTACGGAATTCGGAGATTAGTCATCGATTTATGGGAATTAAATTGGACGGCTGACAAATGTTATCAAATGATTCAACTAAAACATTGTAACGGAATTCCAATAGTTGAAGAATTCAATTTCTTATTATGGTATTTGTTTATACAAATTTACCTATTTACATGATAAGCCTACGAAATTTATTTAGGCATAAATTATTTTTTATTTTATTTTCTGTGATTAGTCGGTTAACTATTTTTATAATTTATGTAATAACAAAATTGATAGGCCGTGCGTTAGAGTTGTCATTCTTGCAACCATATTTGGTATTGCAACTGTAAAATATTTTTGTTTTCTTGGGAATTCAAAATTATTTATTCAAATTATGTTTTTCCATTAGCCATTTTAGAAAAAAATTGATTTGTGCCAGAAATAGTCCGAAAGTGTGTCATTTGATAGCGGATATTTGGGTGTAATGTGTAATTTAATTACATCGACATGTAATCAGATAAACAACACTAAAAACATTGTAATATATTAATTATTGACTTATAGAGAGGCAATAATTAAATGTAAAATATGAGTGGGTTCTTTAATGCTTGCCATTCATTATTATCATAAAAATCCAATAACATTGGCGCCACTAACTGTCAAGAAAAAAATAATTGCCGATGGAAGAGGCTTACTTACCTCTTGGAATAACGGGGATCCGTTTTATTAGAAAAGCCAAAATGAGGATATAAGTATATTGTTTATTAATATAATATTAATAATATTTCCTCAATCTACAGGCACTTTTTGACCCTGTCTGCATCGAATGGATAAAAATTCTAACTTTTAGAATCCAAAAAACACTCCTTGTTCCTGTAATAAAATAGAAGCACAATTGCAAAGAATTGCCCACTCCCAACAAACTACAACATTTGGGTACCAAATACCACGTGGGATGATCAAGAGTGTTGCAATGCTACTGATTTGAAAAACTCAAACCCTGCAAACAGTAGCAACACGCAATGCGAGAGAGAATTATCGGGAGAAACGGAGAGAGGAGATACGCATTTTCAAAAGAACGAAGAAAAAATTAGAAAAACGTGAGCGTGAGCAAATCAAGAGGTCCCTGACTCCTGGAATTATTACCACCGAGGAAAAAATCAAACCGAAGGATTTGGTGCAGGCACATTCTCCTGTAGAGATGAAGAAGGAAACCAGGTGACAGATGAGGAGGATCTGGAAGGAGCATTTTTGCAAAGCTTCTGGTATCAAATAGTGGCGGCAAAGAAGATACCCCAGAACCAATTAAAGTTGACGGTTGTTTGAGAAGTACACTGATTAGATGTTAAATCGCTTCTGATTTTATTGAAAATTAGAATAATTTGGCTAGAGGAATACATGTCCAATGATTGGAACCTCAGAAACCTGTATCCCATGCACTAGACGATAAGTTCCAACTACAGATGAATAAGTCTCCTTCCCATTGCATATAAAGTGCTATCCAGCTTACTGTGTGAACGACTGAAGCCAAGGATCAATGACATTAATGGAGCATATCAATTCAGCTTCAGATCTGACGAATCCACCATAGACCAGATTTTCACACTGCGTAAAATCCTGTAAAAGATCCACGAAAAATACATCGACATATTCCAACTATTCGTCGACTATAAGCCGCATCCGACAGCCCAATCCGTGTTTAAAGCTATGTCTGCGTTCGGCATTCCTCCAAAATTAATACGGCTATGTAGGGTAACTTGAACTGGCACAAGGTGAGCAAATAAAGTCGTAAAGGGTCTCTCGCAGCCCTTCAATACTGAACGAGGATTCAGAAAGGGTGACATTTTTTTTTGTAATCTGTTTAACGTCCTGCTGGAAACATGTTACGCGTTTACGTCGATGACATCGTCATAATGGAACATCGAACATTGTGAGCGGAGACAGCCATCTTTGAATGGATTGAGAAGTCTGCCATTGTGGGATTGACAGTAAATGGCGAGAAGACCAAGCTGATGGTATCAACGCGCAAGACGTCCAGTAGACTCGGACAAACTGTGGAACTTGAAAACTACAGCTAAGAGACAGTAAACGATTATATATATATTGGTACTGTCATAAATAATACAAATGCCATCAGTTTTCAGATTCGGAGAAGGATGGTGTTGGCCAACAGATGGTACTATAGTCTGAGTAAGCAATTGAAAAACATGGCCACTCTCGCCAGACCATACTCACACGGTACAAGACGCTGATACTACCCATGTTGTTATATGAATTTGAAGCATGGATACTTGCGCATGCAGGTGAGATAGCTCTGGGAGTGTTTGAGAGAAAAATTATCCGAAAGATCTATGGGCCGATTTGCGTCGACGGTGAATATCGCCGTCGAATGAACCATGAGCTATACCATATAGTCTCAGACATCGACATAGTCAGACGTATCGAGCTGCAGCGATCACGTTGGCTGGGCCATATTGTGAGAATGGATGAGGATGCCCCAGCTCAAAAGCTATATAAAGGCGAACCAGCTGTTGGTTCACGCAGAAGAGGCCTCGAATCCGATGGAAAGATCAAGTAGTAGTCAACATCTCGGAACATGGTATTTCAAATTGGGTGAGCTGCGCACCTGGAAACCTATTTAAGATCGGCTTATGGAACAAATGTTCTATCACCAGCCAGCTAATTAAGTAAAAACCAATATTTTGTTTTTTGCTGGGAAGTTTCACTGCCCACTTTTACAAACTATTGATAATCATTGCTATTGAATGACTTTATCGAAATCTATATGACTAAGATTATCATTTAGTTTCTTCAAAATAATAAAAATTAATATGACATCTAATACTACAGTTATAGTTATGACAATAATCTTTTGATAGTGGAAACAAACACACACACACACACTTGATATTCTATAAATAAACAAATAGAATATCGCTTCTTTTGATATATCAATACTATTGTGAAAATAAATCCAATTGATGTGGACTTGAGTTTCTTTGAAGAATGAAGACATAGAAATTATTACTGGGGTTTATTTGAGCGTTAAGATGTCTGGTTGTCCTCCACTAAAATATTATGTGGACAATGATGTATAATGAACTTTAATCTATGGGTAGTAAATCGAATCAAAAAACTTTGTATAGAAAAACTTCTATTCAGCCAGACTGAATAGTCTTTTCTTTGGAATAATTTATATTCAGCCTGGCTGAATAATGTTTTCTAATGGAAAACTTCTATTCAGCCTGGCTGAATAATATTTTCTGTAGAAAAAAACTTCATACTCAACCTGGCTGAATAGTGTTTCCTTCTATTGTCTGGCTGAAGAATGTTTTCTAATGATACTAAGAAGCAAACAGTCCTGTCTTCTATGAAGAAAACTTGTTGGGTTTCATTAAAGAATTCCCGTAGTAGTCATCTCATTTTTTTTTGTGATCTTTTAAGAAGACACTGCAGCTTTCTATGAAAAATACATTCCCATCTTCTGTGAAGTCAACGTCATAGTCTTCTTTCCATCAAGTCTTCTAGTATTCTGTTAAGAAGATTTCTTACTCTTATCTACAGAATACCTACTGCTATTCTATGAAGATTACATCTGACGCTTACATTAGGCTTCATGAAAAGAAATAATGAAGATCTCATAGTAGAACCCCATTATTGTGTTCTGAATTTCTATGAAGGAAACCTCCTGATCTACGAAACCTGAGGAATTGTGAACTTCTATGAAAGATACTTCTCAATTTTCTATGAAAAACTCCAAATATTTTCTGAAGAAGACCTCTGCTCTTCTATGACAAAGAAGAAGAACTTCAGCTTTTCTATGAAGAAGTTCCTCCACATCAGTCGTGGATTTAGAAAAGATTTTTTCCAACATCAACAGATCTACAGGCGGGGCTTTTCCATAAAATGTATTGATTTACATACAGCTCTACAGGCGTCGTTTTTTTAAAGAATATTTTTTGCTATAGAAGAACAACAGATCTTCAGATGGACTGAACAACTGAGAATAAAATAGATGATACTCTGAACAGCTGATGCGTTGAACAGCTGATGCACTGAACAGGTGATACACTGAACAGCTGAAATACTGAACAGCTGAATACCAAAACTAGAACATGAGGGGAGTATGCAAGATTTTTATTTTTAAATTTTTAAGAAATCAGTCATATGAGTCAAAACGCAACCAGTGTGTTAGGAGTTAGCGGCATAACTTTTCACTGGCGTGAAAACCAAACGAAAGAGTCGCTGACTCTAGACTCTCTGGTTACGTTTAGACTCTGTGTCTAGGTTTTTAATTTTTTTATTTTAAAGACTAGCATGCTTCTATAGTAAGTCAGTAGGTCTATTGGAAAGCCAGTAGGTATAGTTATAGACAACCAGTAGCTCTTCTAATGGACGAGCATCAAGTCTTCTAGTAGACGGTCTCCTTTAGGTTCCAAGGAAGATCACCATTGATTAGAAGTCTTATTTTAGGAAAAAGAATTCTCAGTTTTTTTTCTGGCTTTTAGGAAGAAGAAGCCATCCAACTCGCTTCTATGCGGAGGAAACTTTCCTGCGCTTCTATGAAGAAGAACTCCAGCTCTTCTACGAAGAAGAAGAATCAAAATATTCTAAGGAAGAAGATCTCCAGCCCTTCCATAAAGAAAAAACTCCACCTCTTGAATAGTTTTTTACGATGAAAACCTCCACTACTTCTATGTAGAAACCCTCCGTTTCTTCCATGCTGAATATCTCCAGCTCTTCTTTAAACAGGCATCCAGTTCTTCTATAAAGAAGACCTCCAGATCTTTTATGAAGTCCTCCAGCCCTTCTATGTAGAAGACCTCCAGCTCTTCCATGAAGAAGAGGACCTCCAGCGCTTCTATGAAGAAGAGGACCTCCAGCTTTTCTATGAAGAAGAAGACCTCCAGCTCTTTTTTGCAGAATATGTCAAGCTTTTCTATGAAGAAAAAGACATCCGGCTCTTCTTCTATGTAGAAGAGTTCTTCTATGATCAAAATATCTCCAGCCTTTCTAGGACGAAGACCTAGGAAAACTTCATATTCAGCCTGGCTGAATAGTGTTTTCCTATAGGAAAACTTCATATTCAGCCTGGCTGAATAGTGTTTTCCTATAGGAAAACTTCATATTCAGCCTGGCTGAATAGTGTTTTCCTATAGGAAAACTTCATATTCAGCCTGTCTGAATAGTGTTTTCCTATAGGAAAACTTCATATTCAGCCTGGCTGAATTGTGTTTTCCTATAGGAAAACTTCATATTCAGCCTGGCTGAATAGTGTTTTCCTATAGGAAAACTTCATATTCAGCCTGGCTGAATAGTGTTTTCCTATAGGAAAACTTCATATTCAGCCTGGCTGAATAGTGTTTTCCTATAGGAAAACTTCATATTCAGCCTTTAATAATACTTGTATTCACTCGCTCTGAATAACCAGTTCTTCGACCTACGAAACTAAATATTTAATTTTCTCTTACATAAAATTTTACATTGTTATAGAAATGTAATGCCAACCCCATTACCCCAGGTGCAAAGTAGGTTAGTTTAGTTTTTACTTTCCTTCATTGCCCGTGACCTTGACCAAAATAAGCGCAGTTGTGACAATTCCATTGGCCTTACTGCGCTGAAAAAAAAACTACAAACTACAAAAAGAGCAAACATAATTACCCCACCAAAGAGGAGGGCGAGTAGTTAAGTGTCTCACTAAAATAACTAAAAGCCGCTTTTCACAACTAAGTACAAACGTTTTAAAAGGTTCCGGGTGTTCGCCGCGTTTAAAAAGACATAGCCGATAACTACAAAGAATGAAATAGAAACAAACTAAGAAAATTTTAAGCTTTTAAGTCCCACAAGCTGATTGTATTTTCATTGCTGGCAAGTGAGCTGGCGAACGAGCGAACATTCAATTAAGGTTAGTTGACTATTTTACTGGGGAGGGTGAGAGGGTCGGGCGAATGTTACTTAACTATTTTTAGAAGCTTTATTTTTTTTTTTTTGCAAAATATTCGCAGCAATTGAATTCATATTTTTGCTTTTTTTGGATTTGTTTGTTTGCACATTTTATGAATATTTTTTGTGTGTTTTTGATAACAATAAAATACCACCACCAAGAACAACAACAAACAGTAATGGAATATTAGGCACTAAAGGGGGTAGACTAAGGTAAGTTGATTTTTGTTGTTTGTGGTTGAAAAGGTTGTTTGCTGAAGTATGGCGCTATCTATTCTTTGAGTATTTAAGGTCGTTTCCGCGACAAGTGAAAAAAAAATAAAAGAAACCCAAAACAAATGCGATTTAGCTTCTTTACCTCACTTTGTGGGTACCGCCATTTCACTCCCATAACCTAGATTCAGAGCACAGAATACTGAAGTGCTTCTTTTCATAGCGTGCTCATTTTTCCCTATGGCTTCTCTAGGCGGAATATAGAATAATTTTGTTTCTATTTCTTTTTTATTTTTTGTTGCTATTATTGTTGTTGTTGTTCAATTATTATCTTTTGTCCATGCTAGGCTGTGAACTTGAACTACTCCCTCCATAGTTTCTTTGGGAGATAGACGATAGACGAGCGTAGTTGTAAAGTCAGTGTAATGATTGCTGATTTCATAATTGTGTTGTTGTTTTTTAATGATAGTGGAACTAAAAATATGATAATGACGTTCTTGATAATGACGATGACGGCTGAATTGTCAGTTTTGATTGAGACAAATACATAAACAAAAAATAAAAACAATAAATTATACAACATTTACTATTACTAATTATTGTTTGCTTATTTTTTGTTTTTCTTTGCAAAAAGGCCTTGCAGAGATCTCTAATGGGACTTCAATAGGAAGAATACACTTATAGAGAAGTATATTCCATATAAAGAACTAGTAGTTTTAATTTAACGATTGAATTCTTATCTGGTTAGGAAATCTTCCTATAAAACCAGTAAGGAAAGTAGTAAAGTCGGACGGGGCCGACTTTATGATACCCTTCACCACTTTGGGTATATTCAACAGATGAATCCTAACAGACGGACGAAACTATAAATAAGAGCTATATCTTAATCTGAACCGATTTTCACGAAACTTAGCACACATCATTCTAGGACTAATTCAATACACTGTGCGAAATTTCGTGCAAATAGAAAGATATTTAGGGACTTTGGCGCATCATTTACCTTAAATCGGACCAAAATATATATGGAAGGTATATCTAAATATAAACCGATTTTCACGAAACTTAGCACACATCATTCTAGGCTTTATTCAGAACGCTGTGCCATATTTCGTGCAAATCGAAAGATATTTTGGGGTCTTTTACCTTAAATCGGGCGAAACTATATATGGGAGCTATATCTAAATCTGGACCGATTTTCTCGAAATTTGGCAGACATGACTCTAGGCTCAATTCAGTACGTTATGCCACATTTCGTGCAAATCGAAGGATATCTAGGGACTTTGGTGCACCATTTACATGAAATAGGACGAAACTATATATGGGAGCTATATCTAAATCTGGACCGATTTTCACGGTTATGCCAAATACGTTATGCCAAATTTCGTGCAAATCGAAGGATATATAGGGACTTTGATGCACCATTTACATGAAATCGGACGAAACTTTATATGGGAGCTATATCTAAATCTGGACCGATTTTCTCGAAACTTGGCAGACATAACTCTAGGCTCAATTCAGTACGTTATGCCAAATTTCGTGCAAATCGAAAGATATATAGGGACTTTGGGCACCATTTACATGAAATCGGACGAAACTATATATTGGAGCTATATCTAAATCTGGACCGATTTTCTCGAAACTTGGCAGACATAACTCTAGGCTTAATTCAGTACGTTATGCCAAATTTCGTGCAAATCGAAGGATATATAGGGACTTTGATGCACCATTTACATGAAATCGGACGAAACTTTATATGGGAGCTATATCTAAATCTGGACCGATTTTCTCGAAACTTGGCAGACATAACTCTAGGCTCAATTCAGTACGTTATGCCAAATTTCGTGCAAATCGAAAGATATATAGGGACTTTGGGCACCATTTACATGAAATCGGACGAAACTATATATTGGAGCTATATCTAAATCTGGACCGATTTTCTCGAAACTTGGCAGACATAACTCTAGGCTTAATTCAGTACGTTATGCCAAATTTCGTGCAAATCGAAGGATATATAGGGACTTTGGTGCACCATTTACATGAAATCGGACGAAACTATATATGGGAGCTATATCTAAATCTGGACCGATTTTCACGAAACTTGGCAGACATAATTCTAGACCTAAATAATTAGGCTGTACCATTTCGTGCAAATCGAAAGATATATAGGGACCGTTTACATCAAATCGGTTAAATATATATGGGAGCTATATCTAAATCTGAACCGATTTTTCTCAATTTCAATAGGGTTCGTCTTTGGGCCGAATAAGTGACCTATGACAAATTTCATCCAATTCGGATCATAAATGCGACCTGTACTTTGTTTACAATTTAACATGCACAGACAGACAGACAGACAGACGGACGGACATGCATAAATCGACTTAGAAAGTGATTCTATGCATATTCTCAAAAGGAACCATGAGTCTATCTCGTTTCCTTTTGCCTGTTACAAACATATGCACAAAGACATAATACCCTGTACCACAGTGTGGTGAAGGGTATAAAAATTGTCAATATTGGGGCATTGGTGCTATCCATTCTGCTCTCGATAGTTCAGGTATCGCCTCCCTCTTAACGGATTGGATTGATAGAATGCTGGAAAGCCGAATTATCAACTAGTTTATTAGAGAGAAAGTTCCGTGAGGAAATCTTTCAACAGAGGCGCACCACAGGGAGGAGTATTATCTCCTCTACTATGGCTTCTGGTATTAAATGAGATACTACTGAAATTCTACCACCTTAAAATAAAGGCTGCAGTCTTAGTCTTACTGGTCGGTGGCATGTTTCTGCCGACAACTGGGCACACGCCAATGGTCTTGGCGTAAAACGCACGAAGGCAGAAATGGTACTCTTCACTAGGAAACGTAAAATCCCAAATTTCCGATTGCCATCCTTGGGTGGAGTTACCTTAGCCCTTTTATAGAAGCAAACTGTCTTGGTGCAATCCTCGACCACAAACTAACGTGGAAAAGGAATGTTGAGGGACTAAGAAAGGTCTACTAGCACTATACTCCTGCAAGAACTCTATAGGTAAGAGTTGGGGACTAAAATCAGAGATCAAACACTGGCTGTATGTGACGATTGTACTCCCAATTCTTACATATGGTTGCCTTGTATGTTGCAAGAATGTACTGCTAAAATGAGTACCGGCTAAAAGGAGTACCGCACAGCGATCGGCGTCGATCCTGATTACCGGAGCGCTAAAAAGCACAACATTTGCAGCCTTGAATGCTATCTTGAATCTCCAACCACTGGATTCTCTGGTTAAATTCCAGGCTGCTAGATGTGCTCTGAGGCTCCAGGAAACGGATGCCTGGAAGTCGCTGAATTTTGGCCACGTGTTGATAATTCTGTACACGATACCAGTTTGTAATTTTTTGGAGAGGAGTACTCACATCACTGATTACAATCCCTGTTATAACGACTTTAACGACATCAGAATAGAGTTTCCTTGTTGTTTCCTCTGACCGGTCTGTCGATAGTTACAAACGGGTCAAAGGTGGTGGTCACCCGAACTTGGATGCGGGGTTTCGAAAACCAAACCAGAATTCTCTCGCCGTAGAACTTCAACGCTGTTGCCCCATAACAAGAGGATTAAAATAAATGTGGGGGATCATAAGAGTGACCTCTTATGATCCCCCAGATTAGATCACTCACATCTAGATCACTCTGTGTGAGGATGAGTAAGAGCTAAAAACAATTGAACATATACTCTGTAGGTGTCCATCACTAAGTGGCAGAAGATACAGACAGTTCGGCAAATATCAAATTGATAATCTAGCATTCTAAAGTAACCACCACCACTCTTAAAACTTCCAGAATCTTTCATTTTTTCGATTTTTTCTACTCCTTTCTTTTCAGGTACCAAGGATGAGCACAATGAACAAATGTCTCTGAGTGAGCCTAAGCTAACCTGGTTCAATTTTTTTATACTAGCCCCACTATGAAGTTATCTCCTAAATTTGGCAAGTTTTTCAGCCAAATTTACTGCATGTTTGCCTTTTGGATTTAACCAAAAATGATCAGTATTGACTTAAGTTTCGAATTAGGCCCCATTTAACCAAACCCTTAATAATTCTGACAACCCAATTGGTTATAGTTGGATAATTTAGGTTTTCATTCTAGGTTTGTCAAATTCCGATTCACAAAAAAATGGACAGAACAAAACAAGCTGGACATAAAAACATACTTCATACATACGTAAAATCAATCGGGACCTATATATGGTGGTTATTGCAGTACCAAATTACAGGTAATTCAGTTGAAAAACGTGTCAAATATCTCCCAAAATACCGGGGTATCACTATATAGCTCATTTGCAATCGAGACAGAATTTTATCCTAAACAAGAATATAAATATATAAATATTTGTGGGATGTCCGGTGAATATTTCGAAGTGTTGCAAACGAAATGACAAATTATGTTGGAGGGTATACAAATCTGAAAAATGCTTTATTGAGAAGAAGAAGAAGCTTAGCTCGGCACATTTACGCAAGTAGGTCCAGTCTTCATGATCACGTAAATATATGGTTTTTGTGGGGGATGTCAATGCTTGTCGAGATGTGGACCTTGGCAATTTCGAAATTACATGTACTTGTATTTTATGGATTGATGGAAGCTAATATTGCCGAAGGTCCAATTTAACTGGTCATACGAAAACATTTTAGAATTTTTCCAAATGATAAATATAATAAATACGATAAAATTTAATTGAAAATAATGCAAAAAAATGATTTTGGTTCATTTGATTCAAATTAAAGGTCAAACACTCCTCTTAGATATACTGCCAACTTCTTTGTCTATATCATTAGATATTTTTCACACAAAGGTCTTGGTCCATTTAATGGTTGAGCAGATGCCCCTCCCCGTTTAAAATTTCATAATGTTCGGGTTTCTTTCGGCTCCGGCAAATTTGTATTTCCTCTTCTACGAGATTTGTTTGTTTGGCAAAGCGTGTATGATCATTCAAAAATACCTAAAATGGGTATGGCCATGTCACATAAAGGTCTCAACCTGGTGGAAGAAAAGCCCAAGGATATATATCAGTGCACGAACGACATCTACACAGAAAATTAATGTAATAAATATTTGTATAATTCCTTACTTAAAATATAAGTAAAATTTCTTATAATCTTAATTTCTTATGCAAAATTTTATTAATATCAAACTTATTGTATTTATTCGCCTCTATTTACGCTCAGTTTTTTGGTTTTTTTCTATTCCCTCGAATGTATTTGTTTTGGCATAGACAATCTGTCTCCCCTCACTTAGTTGTTAGTTTTGTAACCGTGTATTTGGCTATTGTTCCTCTTCACTAACAAATTCCTTTTGTAAACCTACTCCATTGTGGGTTTTTATAACACTGCATTGCTGTTATAAAATTCGCATATGTATTTTCCAAATTATTTCGATATAAATACTAGATACGAGCAACATGAGTACGGGCGGACATGCATAAATCGACTTAGAAATTGATTCTAT
Organism: Musca vetustissima; assembly: GCF_032173495.1. Taxonomy (NCBI): domain Eukaryota; kingdom Metazoa; phylum Arthropoda; class Insecta; order Diptera; family Muscidae; genus Musca; species Musca vetustissima. The sequence continues at coordinate 219,700 of NW_026881891.1, forward strand.
GCATATTCTCAAAAGGAACCATGTGTCTATCTCGTTTCCTTTTGCCTGTTACAAACATATGCACAAAGACATAATACCCTGTACCACAGTGTGGTGAAGGGTATAAAAATTGTCAATATTGGGGCATTGGTGCTATCCATTCTGCTCTCGATAGTTCAGGTATCGCCTCCCTCTTAACGGATTGGATTGATAGAATGCTGGAAAGCAGAATTATCAACTAGTTTATTAGAGAGAAAGTTCCGTGAGGAAATCTTCTAAATTTGGCAAGTTTTTCAGCCAAATTTTGTGCATGTTTGCCTTTTGGATTTAACCAAAAACGATCAGTATTGACTAAAGTTTCGAATTACGCCCCTTAATATTACGAGAAAGGTGTCCCCTTAATAGCAGATCCCCTTACAGACTTATATAAATATAATTCGTTTTATAGGACGCAATACCGACCTCCTTTGAATAAAAAAAATTATTAAGTCTTCTTCTCTAGTAATCTTTGTTAATTTCGAAAATTAAATATTTGTTGAAAACTATTTGTCATTATTTCTCCCCTCGGACGGCCTTGAGCAACATTTTCCCATGGGTTCTCAGCTACGAGGGTTAATTTGGTAGTATCATGCAGGTAATGACATAAATTTTATTTTGGAAATAAATACAATTGTATATAACAACGTACATCCATACATTCATATATACATATGTACATAATAACACTAAATAAAGCAATGACCTTGTCGTGATAGTTGTGGGTTGAAAATACGTACACAACAGTATTGGGTTACCGTTTTTTTGTTACTTCTCCTTTGAGCCAATGACATACAAGTTGTAATGACTTGTTTGTGTAGTTTTGTTGCTGTTGTTGTCGTTGGGGGCCATAACAAATTTGGGGTAACAAATTCAGATTATTATTATTATTTACAAAAAATAAATTATATTTCACACAGACTGATATACATTTTTTTATGACTAAGTATATGTAGTTGTAATATATTTATATATAGATTAGAATACTCCCAATTGTGTCGTGACCTATTATCGAACATGTCGTTGTTCGAATTTGAAATTTCATTGAGAATTTATGGTTGATTTCACATGAGGGAGCAACAATCCATGAACGACTGGAAGTGTTGACACGAAAAGGTAATACATTTTAGCGAGTTGAAACAAAAATCAATAAGTTTAATAACTTGAAAATTATCGAAGTTTTGTAATCAGTGGGAAAGTAAAGTGAAAATAAACAACTAAAATTTTGCCAATCAATGCGTTTTATTGCAATTTAATTTGTAAAGTAAATAAATATTAGATATATAACATTTCAAAAACAAACTCTGATCTGAGTCACTGTTCATATAGAGACTTCCGATTTCAGTTTAAAATAAAAATGCATTTGTTTGTTTTACTGATTGGATACTGAGTAGATTTTACTGTTTCTTGTTTTGTTTTGTGGATAAACACCTTTTAAGCGTTAATCTATGGAGTAAATAAACCGAAATGGATGTGGTCATCTGCTATGATTTTGGTATACAAATACAGTTTTATTTATAAAATGGATTTTATAAAAAGGTCAATAACTTGTACCAAAAAAAAAAAAAAAGAAAAAATTAGAAGACATAGAGAGACTGGTTCGCAATATTGGACTTCAGATTTATATAAATATATAAACCAAGTCAAAATTTTTGGTATGGAGATTTAATACCCAATTAAAATCAAACATTATCCCCGAAATCCCGAATAATAGTTGTGTAGGGCTATATGCGGCTATTTTGGCATGAAGATTTACTACCTAATGTAAATTCATAATAGTCATAGAATATTTGGAGGATCATTGAAATGGAATCGTACATAGATATTTGAACTAAAAACAACCAATACACATCTTAAATTGAAAAAAAAATGAAAAATTTAATGTCAATCATAAAATCGGAAAAATATATGTGGGGGCTATATCTGAAGCGATTTCAACAACAAAATATCGTGCACATAGAATAGGATCAACGGCGTTCTATATATATATGAGCTATTTTTAAATCTGGACCAATTTCAAACTTAACAAAAGCCTTTATAGACTAAATTCCCGCTGCTAAATTTCATGAATATAGAACAAACATAGGCTAGGCCTCGAAACTATATATGTGAATATAGAACAAACATAGGCTCCTCTTTACCATTTAAATAAAATCGGGCGAAACTATATATGGGAGCTACATTTAGATCTGAACCGATTCGAGCAAAATCAATCAGGGCCTAATCCAATAGTCTGTGCAAAATTTTGTCTCAATCGGACAAATATTGGCAGTATGGAGCACAATTTACATAAAATCGGACGAAAATATATATGGGAGACTTATCTAAATCTTAACCGATTAAAAAAAAACTTCACCGTCGTCAAAATGGAGTAAATTCAGTACACTGAGCAAAATCATGCCTCAATACGACAAATATTGGGAGTTTGGTGCACCATTTACATAAAATCGGACGAAACTATATATGGGAGCTATATCTGAATCAAAATCGATTACAACGAAACTTCACAGATATCAATCAGGACCTAATTCAGTACTTTGTGCAAAATCTTGTCTCAATCGGGCCATAGTTACGAATTTGGTGCACCATTTACACAAAAATATATATAGGAGCTACATCTAAATCTCAACCGATTTTCTCTATAGTAGTAGAGCTGCCACATCTGCTTGCGCAAGTACTCATGTGTCAGATCCATACAACAGCACGGATAATATCAGCGTCTTGTACAAGGCGAGTTTGGTCTGGCGAGAGGTGTCTTTGTTTTTGAGTTGCATACTCAGACCACAGTTGGTCCAAGTCTACTGGACGTCTTGCGCGTTGATACCATCAGCTTTGTCCTTTCGCCATTTACTGCCAGACCCCCTTTGGCAGACTCATTTTCAATTCGTTCGAAGGTCGATATCATCGACGTAGACGAGTAAAATATGAAGGATGTTAAAAATATCACACGACAAACTGTCACCTTGTCTGAATCCTCGTTCGGTCTCCCTTAAATCCTTTCCGATTTAAACTGCTGATCATGTGCCAGTTAAAGTTATCGCGCATAGACGTATTAATTTTGCATGAATGCCGAACGCAGACATGACTTTAAACACTAACCCGGCGCCTCAACCCAGTTTTTACAGTTCGTATGGGTGAACTCGCTTTGCCATGTTAAAGCCAATCAGAGGCGTTCCTCTACGTCACTCGAAAATGTGTTTCGCACAAAAAAGGTCGAAATTATCTTTTCAGAATTAAGGAAAGTAGTAAAGGCGGACGGGGCCGACTATATGATACCCTTCACCACTTTGGGTATATTCAAGAGATGAATCCTAATAGACGTTGCATTTTTAAAGGCCCAGTAAAATGAAATTGGATCCATAAACATGTCATTCTGTAACCGATACGAAATTTTTCATTTGGTCAGATATTGAAGCTATATTTGAATCTGAACCGATTTTCAGGAAACTTAACACACATCATTCTAGGCCTAATTCATTGCGATGTGACAAATTTCTTGCAAATCAAAAGATATATAGGGACTTTGGTGCACCATTTACATTAAATCGGACGAAAATATATATGGGAGCTATATCTAAATGTGAAACGATTTTTCCCAATTTCAATAGGGTTCGTCCCTGGGGCAAATAAGTGAGCTGTGCCAAATTTCATCCAAATTGGATCATAAATGCGACCTGTACTTTGTTTACAATTTAACATCAACAGACGGACGGACATGCATAAATCGACTCAGAAAGTGATTCTATGCATATTCTCAAAATGATTTGCATTTCCTGTAGCTTTGTCTAGATTTTTTTTATTTATGTAAATTATTTTTAATGCAATGGCAATTTCCGGTTTATAATAACAAAACTATTTTTAAAACCTGTGATTATTATCGTTGTGAATATGAAAATAAAGTAAACAAAGCTATGAATCATTTGTCTAAATATAGAATACCGTTTAATTTAATAAATTTAAAAAAAAAAACTTTTCTTCAATTTAACCAAAAATTGTAAAATTTTCTTTAGAATCGAAATCAATTTAATATTTCATTCATTGTTGTAGACATTTCCAATTATAACATTGAGAAATAAAACTTGAAAAATTATTGTGAAACTGAAATTCTGAGTGGGAGGCTGAGTGGTGACGGCCCACACACATGCGCGTTTTGTGGCGCACACCCGCGTTCATTACGCCGTTGCACAGCTGTGTGGTGTAAAGTTTCAATTCGTTTCTTTTTCACTTAACTGGGTTCAAATGTTTCGATATTCATTTTTGAGTTTCTATCTTTTTAGAAGTTTTTTTTTTTGGTTTGTTAGACACAATGTAGACTCTTCGCCCCCTTCGTTTCTCGATCGCATTAGTGCCAAAACCAAAAATTTTTCATGACTTCAAACAAATGATTAATTTAAATAAATGCTAAACTGCCAACCGAAAAACAATAACATTAGTCATTGTTTGCAGTAATAAATACAGGTATATTCATATCTATGAACGTGTGTTGCTGTGAACACTCGTTTTTTTTTTTATTTTTCATTCCCATTTTATTTTTCATTTTCGAATTGAATATGCAAAGTTTCTAATGACTTGTACAATGAAAATAACAAAAATGGTTAAAAACACACACGCCGCTGATATTGTTAACAGCAAAGCGAACAAATTCACTCACAGTTAGAAAAAAAAAATAGTTTGAAACCGGCTTTAGACACGTAAGTAGGTACGTGGGCGCCGCCTGTCTATTAGTTGAGGCACAGTGCACAGTGGTGAGACGAAGAAAGACCTGTGATCTCTATATAGACCAATTGGTCTTTATATAAACCAATTGGTCCTTATGAAGAACTGTGATCTCTATATAGACCAATTGGTCTTTATAAAGTCTTTTTGGTGTTTATAAAGACCTGTGGTCTCTATATAGACCAATTGGTCTTTATAAAGACCTGTGGTCTCTATATAGACCAATTGTGGTCTCTATAAAGGCCTCTGGTATTTATATAGACCAATTTTGGTATCTATAAGAAAATCTGAGCTATGGTGTATTTGCCAGGTCTAGAGCCACATTTGTATGATCCAATGATGTCATTGACCATTGGCTTCAGTCGTTCAAAAAAAGCTTTGCAAAATGCTCCTTCCAGATCCTCAATACGCTGTCTGTATTTCCCACAAGAAAAAAAATCTCCTAGCAATGTTTTAATGTCATACCATAGATATTTACATTTGTTCGTATTCTCTTATAGAGAGTAATCTAATATGTAAGACTATAATTCTTGAAACTAGTCAACCTGTTGTCCAATCTACAATATTTTTATCGATTGTTCGGACAACCGATCATTGATGTATTATCTTAATAATAGACCATCGGATCGTACAAGCATTTAAATTAATAAAATCCAATTTTCTTAGATAGTTGTTTGGCAAGTGGTTATTTATAATTGGATTTTATCTTCACTTTAGTATCGGCAATTCCTTTGACCAAAATAAGGCAAAAAAACTCTAATCGTGATCTATAATTAATATTCAATAAAGAAAAATAATGACAGACACAAATATGGAAAAAAATTGTTGTAGAGCACAAATTTTTATGAGATAATTTTTAGATAGCCCATCATGTCATAGATAAGAGAACAGATTTCACATTCAGGTATTTTTAAAGACCAATTGGTGTATAGAGCTACCAAAAGACCAGTTGGTCTATATAGACACCACAGGTCTTTATAAAGACCAACTGGTCGACATAGAGACTACAGGCCTTTATAAAGACCAATTGGTCTATATAGAGACCACAGGTCTTTATAGAGACCAATTGGTCTGTATAGCGGCCACAGTTTTTTATAGAGACCACAGGTCTTTATAGAGACCAATTGGTCTATATAGAGACCACAGGTCTTTATAGAGACCAATTGGTCTATATAGAGACCACAGGTCTTTATAGAGACCAATTGGTCTATATAGAGACCAATTGGTCTATAAAGAGACCACAGGTCTTTATAGAGACCAATTGGTCTATATAGAGACCAATTGGTCTATATAGAGACCAATTGGTCTATATAGAGACCAATTGGTCTATATAGAGACCACAGGTATTTATAGAGACCAATTGGTCTATATAGAGACCACAGGTATTTATAGAGACCAATTGGTCTATATAGAGACCACAGGTCTTTATAGAGACCAATTTGTCTATATAGAGACCTGTGGTCTATATAGATACCTGTGGACAAATTGGTCTATATAGAGACCTGGTCTTTATAGAGACCTATTGGTCTATATAGAGACCAATTGGTCTATATAGAGACCAATTGGTCTATATAGAGACCACAGGTCTTTATAGAGGCCAATTGGCCGGTATAGAGACCACATGACTTTATAGAGGCCAATTGGCCGGTATAGAGACCACAGGTCTTTATAGAGACCAATTGGGCTGTATATAGATCCCAGGACTTTATAGAGGCCAATTGGCCGGTATAGAGACCACAGGTCTTTATAGAGGCCAATTGGCCGGTATAGAGACCACAGGTCTTTATAGAGGCCAATTGGTCTATATAGAGACCACAGGTCTTTATAGAGACCAATTGGTCTATATAGAGACCAATTGGTCTATATAGAGACCAATTGGTCTATATAGAGACCAATTGGTCTATATAGAGACCACAGGTCTTTATAGAGACCAATTGGTCTATATAGAGACCACAGGTCTTTATAGAGACCAATTGGTCTATATAGAGACCACAGGTCTTTATAGAGGCCAATTGGTCTATATAGAGACCACAGGTCTTTATAGAGACCAATTGGTCTATATAGAGACCACAGGTCTTTATAGAGACCACAGGTCTTTATAGAGACCAATTGGTTTATATAGAGACCACAGGTCTTTATAGAGACCAATTAGTCTATATAGAGACCACAGGTCTTTATAGAGACCAATTGGTCTATATAGAGACCACAGGTCTTTATAGAGACCAATTGGTCTATATAGAGACCACAGGTCTTTATAGAGACCAATTGGTCTATATAGAGACCACAGGTCTTTATAGAGACCAATTGGTCTATATAGAGACCACAGGTCTTTATAGAGACCAATTGGTCTATATAGAGACCACAGGTCTTTATAGAGACCAATTGGTCTATATAGAGACCACAGGTCTTTATAGAGACCAATTGGTCTATATAGAGACCACAGGTCTTTATAGAGACCAATTGGTCTATATAGAGACCACAGGTCTTTATAGAGACCAACTGGTCTATATAGAGACCACAGTTCTTTATAGAGACCAATTGGTCTATATAGAGACCACAGGAGACCATTGGTCTTTATATATATATATATATATATATATATATATATATTTTGAGTATGTAGTATACACAGCTTCAGAGTAATATTCATCCGAGGGTGAAAAATTTGTGCGATCAAATTTCTAAAAAAAAAACTTTTTTTCGGGGCAAATTTTTTACTTCAATGCAACATGTAGGACATCTTAGCCGTCAAATGAAATTTTGCAAAATATACCTGGATTGGAAGATAAACTTCAGTACTTCCTGGAAACCGCATGCGCATCAAATGATTTTGAGAATTACGCGATTTAGACGCAATTTCGAATGTATATTTCATAATATAAATTTATTTTAAGATTTATTTCTACTTATAGAACCCCAAGATTTATCGGAAAGGTCTTGCTATAATCTTCAAAGTGTATACTTATACACAAAAAGAGATTATTTTTATATACATATGCCAATTTTTCGGCGAAATTCGGGTAAAAAAAGAATAACTTTTTTTCTGAAATTGCTTGTATAAAATTAAAAAATAATAAATATGATGACATTATTTCCTCGAACCAAAAACATATATTTTTCCTCAATATCTTGTTTTGTTGTCGCTGTAATTAACAAGCCGCTATACGGACTTGTGTGATTTTGAAATCATTTGATTCATCATTATGTTTAGATTATGTAGATATTTTTAAATTATTTTTTAGGTGTGTGTATGTCATTAATATAATGAAAATATTGACACAATTTCCTATAATTTTATTATTCTCTCATATATCGCGAGTATGTGCAACTTTTTTGCGATTATTATAATATATTCATATTTTTATATATGCATTTTAAACCACTGTCCACCATCCAACACTAATTGTAAATTATATTTCAAAATAATAACATAACAACAACAACATCATCAAATGAAACATCACTCAGTCTGTTTATTTGTTTTATAGTTTGGGTCTATCTGTCCGTCTGAATGTCTGTGGTCTAGAAAAAATCGATCATTTGATATTGGCCACATCAACTGGTCTATGATGAATGTGTCGTCTATAAGCCGGCGCGACGGTGACAGTTTCCAAATGGCTAACAAAAAAATCACAGACGCCTTTTTTCCAGTTGAGAGACTATCAATGTGATATAAAATGTTTTGCAATACCGAATCAGAAGATTTGGACCATTTGACCATAACCAAATGATGACTACTGCTAATCAATCTTGTTGGAGGGGGTTTCTAAGAATTATTCAAAGAAAAGATTTTCAAAACAGATGTGTGTGAATGAGCGTGTGTGTGAATGAGAGTGTGTGTGTGTGCGAGTTCGGCCCAAAATAAAATTGACACACATAAATTACCCTTAAATGTCAATTGAATTAAATGCTGAGAAAATTTGAGGGGGATAACGTCATTTCATTTCATTTGTTTTTTGTTGTCTTTGCCTTCAGTCTTGGATAGACATTTGAGATTGTGTGCGTGCACATATTGTCTGTGACAATTTGGTTTATGAATATTTCGTCATTTTTGTAATTATTTTTTGTTATTTATTTAATGAGAAGATCGTTGGTTGGCTGTTGTGTTGAAGGAGACCTTTGAATTGAGACAATATTTCTTGAAATTAAAATTCATGAATTTAGCGTCGCTGCTGTCTGCAGTCAGTCTCTACGATGTTGGCGTTCATTTGGCGAGTGCACAAACAGACACACACACACACACTCATCATCTACAGTTTCAATTCATCAAGCTGTGGAGCTGATCGGATTGCTAGCTTGATTTGCTTTGCCTGCATGCAAGTGAAAATATAACATTACGTCATATCTGAATTTTTTCGACTTCTCCGAATCTGAATGTGATTTATTTTGTATTTCACTGCGGTGCTCATTTCCAAATCTTTATCAATTCGAATACGATGGCAATTCGATTCAATTTAATTGTTGTATTTTTATTGCATTTTTGTTCACAACTTCAATCTGTCAAGTGTTGGACATTTTTGGCTCGATCGGCTTTTTTCGTTTTGGTCTTTGGGTGCCAATTCATGGAAATGCATTTTTGTTTGGTTGACAAATATTTACAATGCCCAAAAACTTACAGCTCTACATTGTTATGGCCAAGACAACCTTTTTGGTGTAATTGGCAGTGTAACTGATCTTGAGCTACTCCAAAGCCATTGAACATGTCGTAAATGCTCTGGTGCGACAGGGCAACTTTGTAGGTGGCTGATGGCGTCATCGGCATCTCATGGCAAGTCCTTGTTTTTATTTTCGGGGAAAAAAATGCTTCCTGACCGCATATTCTGTGTGTGGGAAGGTCAAAATTTCGTGTGTGTGTGCATGATGTCATCCTGTTGACTTGAAGTCGCACGTCCACAAAATTGTTTATAAGGTTAAATAAAAGTCAGTTGACAATAAAGGTAAGTGCCATGAAATAATATTATTATGAGCGCAATTACCGGAGATTGTTGAATGATTTTTTTTATTTATTTGAAATGTTGAACCTTGGAAAATTTATGATGATGCCTTTTGTGGTTCCAAAATATTCGTAAAAAGCGAAGATTTTATTTAAAATATTTTTGAGGTTAGATTTCATGTTTTTAAGGACTATCAGAGGTGAAGGAGACGAATACAAAATAATATGAAAGCAAGGAAATTTTCCAGGGTGTATATTTAATTTGTCATTCCATTAGCAACACTTCGAAAGATTCGTCGATATTTTCGACGATATTCGATAATTTCAAGGGTTTAGGCGCAGTGGCTGAAATTTTGCATAGCGTTTTAGTAAAGCTGCACATATAAAAATTTCGACAGATTTTCAGTAATTTGAAAGGTTTTCGCCGAATCAATTGAAAAGACTATAATATAGCATTTTGGGGTTTTGGAAGCTGGAAATTAAAATTTTTCGTCAATGATTTAAAATAACCGTCATTTTTTATGGCCGCATTTTCCCATCAAAGGTGCTATAATTTGGTATTCCGGAGCATCGTAAGCAGACATATTTCTATAAAGAAAATTATCAATAAAGATCGATGTTTTGAAATAGCCTCCAATGACGGTGCCGCACTATTTTCGGAAATATGAAGGTTTTCCAAAGCATTTTGTCACTAAAGTGAATTTTAAGGTTTTGGATGCTGACATATATCTATGAAGAAAATGATCAATACAGGTCCATGTTTTGACATAGCTCGCATATAAAGGACCCACAATTTTCGGTATTCCATGGATTTATACGAATTTTTTAGACAATTATGAATAAAGAATTATGTCCTCATACAAACGTCACGACCAATTTTAGACATATTTTCCGAAAAGGCTCTAATTTTGTGTTTTGTAGACCGACATACATCTGCGCAGAAAATATTTATTATAGGTCCATATTTTGAAATATCTTTAATAAAAAGGTCCCGCTCCATTTTCAATATTTTTATTGCCTACCAAAGGGTCTATAATTTGGTAGTACGTTTTTTTTTTTGAAGCCGACAAATTTCTATATAGAGAACCAGTGAGCGGAGCAGTATAGACCATATGATACCCTACACAACTTCCACGAAAATCTAACTTTATGTGATTGTATATTCTGAGCTTGGACAATTTCATCCCCTAAATATTAACCGATCTTTACAAAAAAAATTGTGTTTACAAATTATAAGGGACAGACGGACAGACAGACGGTCGGACGGACACACATGTCTAGTGAGCGGAGCAGTATAGTCGGACGGGGCCGACCATACGATATCCTACACAACTACCACGGAACTCAAATTTTCTGGCGATGTTTATTCCGATTCTGGGCAATATTTAGTGATATTAGCACCCTCTTGCCCGATTAGAGGTAAACAGCACCTCTTCCTCACACTGACATATTTTCCGAATATTTCGAGTATTCAGTACATCTATTGTCCAGATTCCCTTCACCGTGGGTAGTGTTGTGATGTTCGGTTTTCATTTGTGGTCTATAGATGACTCGAAAATAACACACAAAATTAAGTTTTCGGTCCACTTCATTTCAAAATTATTATCGGATCATCACCGAAAATTATAGGCGTTGTCCTTGACCATAACTGGAACCTCATGGAAAATTTCAAAGCGGTCAGCGTTATAGTTCCGCTCTTTAGAGTGATAATGGGTTACTAAATAATATACGAATACGGAGATACCTGTAAATAATTAGGTGTAAATCCCACATCCGAGCACATACAATAATATATTGGTATTAATTTAAAGGTCAACCACTCCTCTTGGATATAATACCAACTTCTCGGGTATATGTCCTTCAGGGGTAAATATATACGTTATAGAATACAAATTTTGTCATTTTTCACACAAAAGTCAGGGTCCATTTGATCCGCTAAATATTGGCCGATCTTTATCAAAACAGACATGCTTATTCACTGGCCCGATCCCCTTCTCACGATGTTCGGGCCATTATTGCGGCCTCTGGAGCGACCAGAAAAACCGACAAAAATAATGTTTTTGGTCCATTTCATACCCTAAATATTAACCGATCTTTCCCAAAAACAATAGGGGTCTTCATTGGCCAGAACCCATCCTAAATGCAAAATTTCGTGAAGATTCAGTCCATAACTGTGGCCTAGGTTTTGACATAACACCCATATTAAGACCCTATCGCATTTTCGGTATTTTTATGACCGCAATTGCCTACCAAAGGCACTAAATTTGGCAATTCGGGATTTTGGAAGCGGACATTTTCTTTATGTAGACAATTATGAAAATGGGTCCATGTTTTGATATCGTCCTCCAGCCTGCTTTTTATCGAAAAGGCTTTAATTTTGGCATTTCTGGGTTCTGGACGCTGGCATACATTAGTGCGGAATTTTGGATTATACGTCTATGTTTTAACATAACACCCATATAAAGTTACCGCCCCATTTTCGTTCTATTTTATAGTTTCATAATCCCAGCCTATATTATTTGGCACTCTGGGTTTTTGAAGAAAATTATGAATATATGTTCATATTTCGACGAAGCCCCCATACCTTATATAAGGGTTATGTCAACCCCCAACTTTCGGTATTTTGAGAATTTAGTCGCAGTTTCCAATCGAAACGGCAATTTTTATGAGAATTTTCAAAATTCTCAGTATTTATAAATCCATTAACAGGCGAATGGAAGGTCGGATTTGATCCAAACTTTGCAAAATCTATTATAATTACCAAGCATAGATCAAGTCGGAAGAAGGGACCCATGGTCCACTCTTTCTGGTAACTCCCCCACAAATGGTCAAAATTTGCAATATTTATAAATATAATATCAGGCGATTCGTATGTCCAATTTGAAACAAACTTTTTACAATCTCTTATCTTTACAAAGCCTAGATCAATTCTGAAGATGTGACCGATTGGTCCACTCCTTCTGGTACATCCCACACAAATTGTCAAAATTTGCAATATTTTTAAATTCAATATCAAGGCGAATTTTGTACAATATATTATTTTTACCAAGTCCAGAGACTCCCATTAGCTCGTCTATAGAGACTCCCTTCAGCTCGTCTATATAGAGACTTCCTTTAGCTTGTCTAAAGAGAGAGACCCTTCAGCTCGTCTATAGAGAGACTCCCTTCAGCTCGTCTATAGAGAGACTCCCTTCAGCTCGTCTATAGAGAGACTCCCTTCAGCTCGTCTATAGAGAGACTCCCTTCAGCTCGTCTATAGAGAGACTCCCTTCAGCTCGTCTATAGAGAGACTCCCTTCAACTCGTGTATAGAGAGACTCCCTTCAGCTCGTCTATAGAGAGACTCCCTTCAGCTCGTCTATAGAGAGACTCCCTTCAGCTCGTCTATAGAGAGACTCCCTTCAGCTCGTCTATGGAGAGACCCGCTTCAGCTCGTCTATAGAGAGACCCGCTTCAGCTCGTCTATAGAGAGACCCGCTTCAGCTCGTCTATAGAGAGACCCGCTTCAGCTCGTCTATAGAGAGACCCGCTTCAGCTCGTCTATGGAGAGACTCCCTTCAGCTCGTCTATAGAGAGACTCACTTCAGCTCGTCTATAGAGAGACTCCCTTCAACCCGTCTATAGAGGGACTCCTTTCAGCTCGTCTATAGAGAGACCCGCTTCAGCTCGTCTATAGAGAGACCCGCTTCAGCTCGTCTATAGAGAGACCCGCTTCAGCTCGTCTATAGAGAGACCCGCTTCAGCTCGTCTATAGAGAGACTCCCTTCAGATCGTCTATAGAGACTCTCTTTAGCTCTTCTATAGAGGCTCTCTTTAGCTCATCTATAGAGACTCCCTTCAGCTCATCTTTAGAGACTCCCTTCAGCTCGTCTATAGAGACTCCTCTCAGGTCGTCTAAAGAGACTTCCTTCGGGTTGTCTAAAAGACCTTCATGTTATATATAGAGACCCCTTTCAGCTCGCCTATACAGACTTCTTCAGGTCGTCTATAGATATTTCCTTCAGCTCGTCATAGAGACCCTCTTTAGCTCGTTTATGCAGACTCCCTGCATTCGGCTCGTCCATAGACTATGAAGATTCCCTGCTCTTCAGCTGTAGAGACCCGTTTCAACTCGTTTATAGAGATTATTTTCAGCTCTTCTGTAAAAATACCCTTCAGCTCGTTTCTAAGGAGTCGATCTTTTAGATCCTCCTTGAGCTGGTTAATAGGGACTATAGGAGACTATATAAGGACATAAGGGACTATATAAGGACAAATTAAAAAATCTATAGAGATTTTCCTTCATGTTCGTCTCAGAGACGTTTCGGTTCGTCAATAAAAACTCCGATTGTCACAAAAGACTCTCTTAACTCATCGATTCTTATTCACGTCTTTTATTCCGATCGATAACCTCACGAAAGCAACAAAATTTGCCAAAATTGTACAAAATAACGAAATGACGAGTGTGGGCTTTAATTTCCAGTCGATGTTTTTGCAAAAAGTTTGATATCAAAGTGAAAGTAAACGTGTCTTAGATTTTTATTAATTAAATAAATTCATGCAAAAATTCAAATTAAAATTAAAAAAAAATTAAATTCAAACAAACAAAAACCCATATACATATCTATTTTGTTTTTCTAATATACTGTCCGGTTTACATCCGCGACTTTTCGGAATGGCGTAGCTGCGTACATTTAATTATCATACAATAGTCAGTTCGGAGAACAACAATAAAATTGGTTTTCAAATTTTAAATGGGGTCAAAATAGTAGAAAAGTAGAGACAAAGCCAAAAAAGCTGTGTCACGGATGTTTTGAACTTAATTTTAGTTCCCATAAATGTTTTCATTTTTGAGCGACGGATACAGATCGAAAACCCCAGCTTGATGACTGCGTTCTTTTTGGTAGCCATAATTAAAATTTTTTTTTGGTCGATTTGAATACTGCAGTGAATTTTAGTTTTAGATTTTGTTTGCCATACTGTTTTCTGCCGCCCCTTGCCCAACAGCATTTGATACCTGTATCTAATGCATTAGTCGGTTGGTTGGTCGGTCGGTCGATTGACCAACACCGGTGTATCACCGGCGTAACGGGCAAGAGGAATGCTGTTTAATCTCCAGTTTGAGATAAATGTTGTTTTGTTTTTTTCTTTTCTCTGCGTTTGCCTCTGCCAACGTTGACGTCCAACATCATCAGCACCACCACATAAAGCTCAGCTTTGTTGTCTGGTCGTCATTAGAGTGTCGCGTCGTTTGGTTTGGCTTGACTTTTGCGATTTTTGTGTGTTTCCTACGCATTGCTCTGTCTAATACCTACACACGAAAATTGTTTATTCGGTACATTCGGTTTTCAAATTTGTTATTGATGTATTCTTTCTGTTTTTTTTTCTTTCGCCTTTTAAAGTTTGAAACAAGTTTTGTATCATTGTTGTTTTTGTTGGCGTATTTTTTAACATATAAGTGAGTGAGCGTGTGTGCGACTGTCTGACTGAGTGGTTGCGTTGAAGTGTTATTTTTGGTTTTGGTATGATAAGTGCCGGTGATGATTTGAAAGTTGTTAGGGTGTCAGATGTTATTAATGGTTGGAAGAGTTTGAAATCGTATACTCCGATTTGGTCTAAATGTCTTACAATGTAATATTTCTATTAAACTTATATTTAGGTCGGACATGAAAATGAATGATTGGTCCACGTTGTTTATATCAATTTTTAAGATTAGAAACCGGATTAATATTTAATAACTACTAATATTTAATAACTATAATGCAAAATTAGTAAAAACGTCTTTAAACATTCACAATACCGCAAATATATCTCTGAATTTCAAACGCAGTGTTTGGAAAGTAATACGGCGTTCATTTTAATGAAATTTGAAGTTCTCTCCACATCGCTTTAAAAATGCTGGTGCGAAAAATGCTAATAACATCGACCGATATTGCATATTTTCTGCCGAGAGGTCTTCCATTCGCTGAGACCCCAAAATGCCACACTATAATTACGTTGGTTTGAAAATGGAACAAACCCGTCTAGGGTATGTGAATTTTAAAGACTTGTTGGTCGCCTTGGCTCGCCAATAAAGACTTCTTGTTTTAGTTTGTCATAAAAACTACCTAGCCGTGATCATAGGAAATACTCTGGCTTCAGCTCATCTATAAAAATTCCCTTTAAATTGTTTTTCTAAACTGCCCGTCAGCTCGCCTCTGAAGATTCCTGCATTTTTATCCATTGAGAAATGAAAGTTCTGCTTTACCAACGCACCGTAAATTCAATTGGCATGATTTGGAGTGTGAATTCCTTCCATCATATTCTCGATTCTAAGATTTGAAAAATTCCTGGTTAGAAGAAATTTTCGTCGAAACTTTTTGAAGCAAATGACAAATCCTACTACAACTAGAAAAATTCGATGTTGCCAAAAGATATATACCCTCAGTAGTATAAATTTATCTTAGCGTTTAGTTTTCTTTCAGGTTTGATAAGTTCGATTGTATTGTCGGGATCAATCAAAATTACTGACTATATATGTCCGTTATTACAGTTCATTGCAAAATGTCTGGACTCAAAAGAGAAAAACTATCATACACGAAAGAACTTAAATAAAAATTATTAAAGTTGAAAACGGCTATGATTATAACCTAGATTCCTGAAGGTTGCACAAAAACATGTGTATACCATCTGTAGATGGTATCCAACGCAACAATAACATTTTATTTTGAAAAGATCTACTTCTGGAGTGAATGCAATTGTCGAACCTTGATCAATTTGAATTTAATTCGCAGACTTCCAAATAACTTCGATATAAATACAAGTTTTCAACATACGACCATTGTTAAGCCACATAGCTCAATATGCCTGTCGTCCCTTGATACAAAGTCGGAACGAATCACATAATGGTGGGTGCGTCGGCTCTCTCCCTCGCTATCTCTCTCTCTCTCTGGGTTTCGTTTACTTTGCAAAACTCGACTCGAAACTAACTAAAAAAGTCATACAATGGCAATCATTCTGGCAAAAACTGAAATTAAAAGAACAGTACGGAAAGTATTAAAGTCGAATGGAGCAGGCTATATGAGAACCTTCACCACTTTGGGTATATTAAATCTGTATATATATATATATATATACATATATAAGCTATACCTATATCTGAACCAATTTCAAGGTGACTTGCCACACGTTTGGTTATACTAACTTAACAGAAGTTACTTTAGACTCAAGACAGTACGTTATTTCAATTTTCATTGGAATCGGGCAAACCATTGGAGGTTACTGCACCATTTGCAGAAAATCGGACGAAAATGTATATGGGTGATATATGTAAATCTGAACGGATTTATACAAAACTTCGCAAAAGTCAACCTGTACTTAATTCAGAACGCTGCATTATGTAATGTTCATATTAATAGCGGCCAAAAATAGAATGAGTTATGGTAGGTAGATGAAATTTGGTACAAATGATTATTATTGACCTAATGAGCAAGTTAAAAAAAAAATTGGATAGATCGGGCCAAAATTTGGTATACCTCCTATATAATGGATCTTGAGAATATCACACTTTTTAGCCTATAAAATGGTTAATATTTAACCAAATCCAATGAAAATTGACAATTTACATCTACTTATGTCTATAAGGAACTGACAAAAAACTGGATAGATCGGACCAATATTTGGTATATAAAATATTCGATGGAAATGTACAGTTTACTATAAATTTGGACGAATACAGTAATAAGTATTGCAATTTAGCTGTTGGTCCACGTTTTAGAATACCTACCATACCAAAATACCCTGAAGAAGTAACTTTCTATACTATAAAATCGTTATATGCACTTAAATTCACTGTAGTTGTTTAATTTAATGGTTACTTTGGAAAATAAAATATCTCTTGAATGTGTCCGTATATATATATATATATATATAAGCACGGATTTGTCCAAAGTGGTAGTAATTTTGTATTTTCAATATTGACCTACTTTTTATACCCTTCACCACTATGTAGTACAGGGTATTATGTCATTGTGCATATGTTTGTAACAGGCAAAAGGAAACGAGATAGACACATGTGAATATGCATAGAATCACTTTTTAAGACGATCTATGCATGTCCGTCCGTTCGTCTATCTGTCTGTCCATGTTAAATTTTGAACAAAGTACGAATTGGATGAAATTTGGCACAGCTCATTTGTTTGACCCAAGGACGAACCCTATTGAAATTGGGAAAAATCAGTTCAGGTTTAGATATAGCTTCCATATATATTTTCGTCCGATTTAATGTAAATGGTACACCAAAGTCCCTATACATCTTTCGATTTCCACGAAATTTGGCACAGCGTACTGAATTAGGTCTAGAATGATGTGTGTTAAGTTTCCTAAAAATCGGTCCAGATTTATATATAGCTCCCATATATATTTTCGTTCGATTTTATATAAATGGTATACCAAAGTCCCTATATATCTTTCGATTTGCACGACATTTGGCATAGCGTAATGAATTAGCTCTAGAATGATGAATGTTAAGTTTCCTGAAAATCGGTCCAAATTTAGATATAGCCCCATATATATTTTCGTCCGATTTTATGTAAATGGTGTACCATAGTCCCTATATATCTTTCGATTTGCACGAAATTTGGCATAGCGAAATGAATTAGCTCTAGAATGACGTGTGTTAAGTTTCCTGAAAATAGGTCCGAAATGAAGACAAAACTAAGCTAATTCAAACGCTAAACAAAAAAGAAACAAGCCGACTATTGCCAGGATTTATATGCCTTCGGAAACAATTCTTGGTAAATGACACTTTTGACGGACTAACCGATCTAAAGGGGGTTGAATGCAGAAGACTGAAAGAGTTCTCAGAAAATACAGAATTCCTAGAATCATAAGGGGGATTAAACCTTTCACTTATTCTATTTTTCTCTGCATTTCTAGAGCACACAACAGGCGGAGGTATTATCCACCCCTCATTTCAACATAACCTATTGTCAATAATAAAAAAAAAAATTGTTTAAATTTGATTTTAAAAATTTAATAAAAAACCAGTGAGCGGAGCAGTATAGTCGGACGGGGCCGACCATACAATACCCTACACAACTACCACGGAACTCAAATTTTCTGCGGATGTTTATTTGGAGCCTGGACAATATTTCGTAATTAGGTTTTCGGTCCACTTCATTCCAAAATTATTATCAGATCATCACCGAAAATGATAGGCGTTGTTCTTGACCATACCCGGAACCTCATGGAACATTTCAAAGCGATCAGCGTTATAGTTCCGCTCTCTAGAGTGATAATCGTTACTAAATAATATACGAATACGGAGATACCTGTAAATATTTAGTTGTAACTCCCACATCCGAGCACATACAACAATATAATTGGTCTTAATTTAAAGGTCAACCACTCCTCTTGGATATAATATCAACTTCTCGGGTCTATGTCCTTCAGTGGTAAATATATATGCTATAGAATACAAATTTTGTACTTTTTCACACAAAAGTCAGGGTACATTTGACCCGCTAAATATTGACCGATCTTTATCAAAACAGGCATGTTTATTCTTTGGCCCTTCTCCATGCAAAATTTCACGAAGTTCGGGCCATTATTACGGCCTCTGGAGCGACCAGAAAAACCGAAAAAATTAGTATTTGGTCCATTTCATCCCCTAAATATTAACCGATCTTTCCCAAAAATAGGGGTCTTCATTGGCCAGAACCCATCCTATATGCAAAATTTCGTGAAAATTGGTCCATAACTGTGGCCTGTATCGTGTTTACAAATTATTATGGACAGACGGACGGACGGACGGACACACATGTCTAGATCGACTCAGCTAGTCGAGATATGACGATCGGTATACTTAAAGGTGGGTCTAGGACCAATATTTCGCTGCGTTACAAACATTTGGGGCTGCACAAAGCTATAATACCCTGACAACATAGTTGTGCAGGGTATAAAAATAGAACTGACTTTTAATACCATATTCCGATAATAAAATTGGAAGGTACAAGTCTCACCTTTCAACCAAATTGGGTGTAGTTTCTTACCAAAATTGTGGGCCATATTTTAGGGTTGCCCCATATAACGTTATTTCCCTAATTTAGGTATTTTTGGGATTTTGTGCGCGGGTTTCAATCCATTTAGCTGTATTTGAATTCTCATTGGGTGTGAAATCTTCGTACCAAAAAACAATACTAAATAAAGTTTGGGGACCATATAAACGGACTCCACATTTTTTCGTACATGTGGAATTTTAATTTTTTTCAACCAAATCGGCTATATTTCAAATTTAACTTAGGTAGTTTTATACTTATATTACATAAAGAAAGATTTCTTCCAATTTTGTTATTAAAGACTGCTAAGAAATGAAACATTTATTTTTTTCTCATTGTTTATCCGCCATTTTGCATTCATTTTATTTGATGTTGAAATCTTATTTAAAATTTGTAATCAGTGACCATAGCTCTACAAAACGTGTAGATTAATTTATTTCATTTCCTAAATTCACTGTTGTAATTATGGCCAAAAATGGGATCTCTGGTCCATAGTGTCCTGAAAAGAAAGTATGTTAAATAAAACAAATTAAAAGTGTCAGTCGGTGTTACCGATAGATATGTACCCTCAGCCTATGGTTGGAGGATGTCTACAGGATTACTGTCTAGTATCGAGGTGGAACATTTTTATTAAAATTTTAATTTTTTTCAAAAATGGCGCAGTTTGCAGGATAGGTACCAGAGATGATTGATTTAAGTATATATGTAGTAAAAATATTAATGTATGCCACTTTTAGACCTCACAGAATTCGCTTTATATAAGGAATACTTTTTTTTTATCAAAGAGTTGACCATCTGTGGGGAGGTAACAGAAAAAATTGCCTTATAGACCATCTTCGAATTTAATGTAGGTTTGGTAAAATATTATGATGTACAATCAATGACCAAACCGGATACTCTATTCGCTATTGCCATTTTGTGAATTAGTTACCAAATGGAGTGGCCCGATGCGACTCATCATCGATCTTAATCTACGTTTGGTTAAAATATTACGATATGCTATAGCGTATGCAATATCATATCCAACATTGTAAAGATTTGGTTGAAATATAAGTTTGTGAAAAGTTCGTTCGCATAATAAAATTTTGCTTAAAATTATTTAAATAATTTTCAGCAAAATTTTGAACATTTTGTGGGGGAGGTACCACCAGGAATATATCGATATTCTCCGAAAATAATTTAAGTTTTAAAGAAATATTACAATGTGTAAACTTTGTATGAAATTGGTTTCTCCTTTTGAGAGTTATCGTCTGCAACCACGGGCGGACATTTTCAAATTCACTGCACATTGTATGGAACGGAAATTTTGATGAAGTCGATTATTACCGTAGCAATATGTAGCCCAGGGTATAAAAATGTGGGATTTTTATTTGTCCAATCGGTGTAGATCTTTCTTATTTTTAAACTTAGTTATTGGTCAAAAATATACGATTTAAAAAAATCAAAGTCCGCCATTTTGCTATTTTTTTAGCGTAGTCAATAATCCTTGTTCATACGAGAGCCAAACCTGTGATCT
Source organism: Musca vetustissima (assembly GCF_032173495.1). Taxonomy (NCBI): domain Eukaryota; kingdom Metazoa; phylum Arthropoda; class Insecta; order Diptera; family Muscidae; genus Musca; species Musca vetustissima. The sequence continues at coordinate 240,895 of NW_026881891.1, forward strand.
TTCTAACGCCGTTGGAATTTTTGTTTTCCGACGTTCATGCCCGCAATCAAAAATAAGGATTTTTCTTTAACCACAAAAAATACAACAAAACAACAACAATTGTATTTTTTTGTTCATTATACCCTACACAACTATGTTGTCAGGGTATTATAGCTTTGTGCAGGCCCAAAAGTTTGTAACGCCGCGAAATATCGGTCCTAGACCCACCTTTAAGTATACCGATCGTCATATCTCGACTAGCTGAGTCGTGTGTCCGTCCGTCTGTCCATTATAAGTTGTAAACACGATACAGGCCACAGTTATGGACCAATCTTCACGAAATTTTGCATGTAGGATAGGTTCTGGCCAATAAAGACCCCTATCGGTTAATATTTAGGGGATAAAATGGACCAAATACTAAATTTTTGTCGGTTTTTCTGGGCGCTCTAGAGGCCACAATAATGTTCCGAACATCGTGAAATTTTGCATGGAGAAGGGGATCGGGCCAAAGAAAAGGCATGCCTGTTTTGATAAAGATCGGTCAATATTTAGCGGGTCAAATGGACCCTGACTTTTGTGTGAAAAATTACAAAATTTGTATTCTATAGCGTATATATTTACCCCTGAAGGACATAGACCTGAGAAGTTGATATTATATCCAAGAGAAGTGGGTGACCTTTAAATTAATACCAATTATATTGTTGTATGTGCTCGGATGTGGGAGTTACATCTAAATATTTACAGGTATCTCCGTATTCGTATATTATTTAATAACCCATTATCACTCTAGAGAGCGGAACTATATCGCTAATCGCTTTAAAATGTTCCATGAGGTTCCAGTTATGGTCAAGGAAAAACTTAATTTTTTGTGTTATTTTCTAGTCGATCTATAGACCACAAATGAAAGCCGAATCGCACAAAACAACCCACGGTGAAGGGAATCTGGACAATAGATGTACTGAATACTCGTAATATGTCAGTGTGAGGAAGAGGAGCTGTTTACCTCTAATCGGGCAAGAGAGTGAAAATATCACGAAATATTGCCCAGGCTCGAAATAAACATCCGCAGAAAATTTAAGTTCTGTGGTAGTTGTGTAGGGTATCGTATGGTCGCCCCGTCCGACTATACTGCTCCGCTCACTGGTTTTCTTTTAAATCTTCAAGTAAGCCGAAGCTTACTTGTGCATAGGGCGTATGAATATTATGTAGGATTTTATTACTCATACGTCACGATAGCCTGAGCCTATTTAAGGAATAACAATATGTTGATCATACGCACCATAGTATATGGATATGAATAATTTATTTGAAGATTTTTTAGGCCGTGGATCACCAGGATTCCACAAAATTGATTTGTGGAACTATTTGTTGGCCATTTACCCACCAAAAAACACATTATTAGACTTCCCTCCGAACTACAAACTATTTTAAGCTAGCTTAAACGCTCACGCGCTCTTCTATCTAGTCGATAGTAATTATTCCGGCGCTTATTCTATACAGACTTGCTGTGGCTGTGGCTGCTGCTGATGTGATGATGATGACGACGACGATGCTTTTTTTTGTTTTTGTTAGCTTCCAGAGAAGAGTAGGAGGATTGAGCTGAGCTGCTTCGAAATTAAAACCCACTTGTACACCGTTAACAAGTTAGCAAATGAAGTCGCCAAATTTGAAGCAGTGACGTTAGCTGCTGTTGCTGCTTCAGCTTTGGCTTCGGCTGCGGTTCCAGCTACAGCGTACCCAGCATACAGGTTGAAAATAGCTCCAGCTAAACAAAAATGATCAGTTGAATTTTAGTGCTGGTACGCGACGGTCGATTATTCTTCCGAATATTAAAGTAAATATAAAAGAAAAGTAAAAAAAGAAAAACAAGAAAAAACAGAATTCTAATTTATTTGAAAAAAAAAAAATAACGAAGAAGAAGGGGAAGAAGTGAAAGAGAATTAGAAAAAAAACAAAATCAAGTTATAATTAATGACCCCTTTTGTAAAATAAAAAAAAAGGAAGAAAAAAAACAACAGCACTAAATTTAAAGAGTATTAATGACAAAATTTCCGAGAGAGCTTACAAGAGAGAGAAAATTAGAAAAGAGTGAACAAATTCGCGTAAAAAGAAAACCAAACTGCTAACATTGTCTAATTGGCCTAACTTAAAGAGAATTTTGAGAGAATTATTTTTGTTTGTTGCTGTTGTTGTTTTTGTTTGTGTGTGATATTAGTTAGCATTTGTGTGTGGTATGTTTCTCATTGTTGTTGTTGTAGCTTTTATTGTTGTTATTATGTGTTTGTGGGTTTGTGTGTGATTTTTCTTTTATTTTTCGATGTTGTTGTCGTGGTCTCGTCACTTGCCTCGCTCGCTTGATTGTTAAGTTAACAAAACCAAATTATTAGTGTATTTTGTACCTTGATAGCGTTTTGGTTCCAAACAAGCAACCAACCAACCGACCGACCGTTCGCAAAGCGTTTGATTTTTTTCTGTTCTGTCGTCGGTTTTCGTCGTATGTGATGATGTGTATCATTTGAATGCGTGTATGTTTGTGTGTGATTTTCTCGGTTTGTACGGTTCGGCTGTGACTCTAGTGAATAATATTTTAAAAATAAAGCATTCCGACATTTGGCTGTGTTATTTTTTTCGCGTGTTGTTTTTTTTTATTCTGCCACCACCTAAAGTAATCAATAAAAAGAAATTGTTTTTTGAAACAAACCTTCAAACGACAAAAGGCAACATCAGGCCAACGAATAGCTAAGCATTTAAGAATATTGAAATAAATTAATTTATTTTTTTGTGTCTGTTATTTTTTTTTCTATTTCATATTCAACGAAATTCTTTAGAGAATTAAACGAAAAGAAAAAGTTTTTTTTTATGTTAAACGAACTTTAAACGAACAAAAAAGTGATATTTTTTTTAAAAAAAAGAAAGAAATAAAAATTTTAATGCAATTAAAAAAATAAGAAAGTGTAAGAAAATTAATTCAATAATAAAAAAAGAAAGTATTGAAAAAATAATAATTAACAATAAATATTAAAAAAGAGAATAATAAAAAAATACTAAGGAAAAAGAAATTGCCAATTTGGAAAAAAAAGTTTTGAAAAGAAAATTTACAACAAAATGGTCTCAAAAAACGCCAAAAAGAAACAACAAACCAATGGCTCCTCATCCACATCAGCAACATCATCATCTGCCACGACAACTGCCCAAACTTCCAGCAGTGGTAAACCTGGCTCTTCCACCTCCAAGGCTGTAAAGCCCACACACAAGGATTTGCAAGCATCCACGGCTGGGGATTTTTACGAAGTATCAGCCACCAAACAGTACAAGGCCTCTTCGAGTAAAAAATCCTCAGCCATGACCAGTGAAACCAGTGTCATCAATGAATCTGGACTTACCCAATCATCATCCTTTTCCTCCTCACAATATCATGCCGAGGCCATGGATGAATTTTCCTCAACAAGTGGCAAAATTATCTCTTCCATTGATTTGGTTAGTGAAAGTGCCATTCAAGAGCCCATATTCTCCGTGCCCATAGATGTGGTGGAGATCAGTAACACAGCTGCGGCCAATACCAAACAGCAAATGTTATCCAGCTCCTCCAAATCGATGATGTCCTCTTCAACCTCCAAATCTCAACAGATGAAATCATCCATATCTTCATCCTCCACAAAGGCCATACTCTCCGGTGATGGTGGTGGGCAAATTGTTGAGGTTGAATTCCAACCCGAAACGGTGATCATCAAAGATGAATCAATGGCCACAAAACAAGCTTACCAGTCAATTGCCAAAACAATAAATGGTGCTACCGAAATGACATCATCATCGATGTTGTCAAGCCAGTTTAAGGCCAACGAGTCGGTGAATGGACAGACCATAAATGAACAAGATCACTCCAACACAGAATATTCCTCATATTCCACACCGAACTACAATAAAATGTCAATGGTAATGGGGGATGGTGGTGTTGTCGGTGGCGACAATACAATGCTCTTGAATTCACCCACAGCGGGACAACCATATCAGGTAACCATGCCCATAACACCCACTACCTCGGATTCCAAGATAAGTCAACATGATTTACAAAATCAACAAAGCACAACCAAGTCTTCCATAAATGAATTTACCAGCAGCAGCAATATTACAAGCAGTAGCAACATAATTGATCATCAAATAAACCTCAGCAGCAGTAGCAACAACAACAATCAACATGACAATAACACAACTACTCAAAACATTACCAACAGCAGCAACAAGGGACTGATAAGCAATAACAGCAACAGCAACAATACCAACAACACCACCATTTCCACCAACACCTCCACCACCACCAGCAACAATAACAAGAAATCAACAAAATCCTCCACCTCAACCAGCAAACAAATAAGCGAACAAGAATCTACCACCCAAGAGAGTGTCAGCAAAAAGAGCACCTCGGTTAATAAGAAAGAGATTTACGATATCAAAACCAAGACATGGACTGAAATAAGTGATGATCTGAGTACGGCCGGCATCAACAAGAAACAACCATCATATGAGCGTTTCGTTAGCCACGGCCAGGATGGCACCTGTAAAGTCACCTACAAGAAGAAAATCTACGATCAACGCAACAACAGATGGCGTATCGTCGAAGAGAAAACTGTTGACAATGCTCACGATACTGGTTTTCCTGAAATAGCCGATGATGTCATAAATACAACGCGTACCACATACACAACGAAAGTTTACGACTCTAAGCTCGGCCAGTGGAAGGTAGTCGACGAGAAGTCGTTTGTGGATAGCAAAGCTTATGTGCCGAAAGATATTGTTCGTGAAATTGAAAAAGATAATACAGATGTTGCCAATATTACGACAACGACAGAGATCACAAAGGTGAGTGTTGTGTTTTTTGGGATGGATGTGAAGAGATGTGAAGAGAGTTTTAGTAGCGTAAGAGTGGTTTGAAAATTAAAGAGTTATTAAAAAAATTGAATGAAGAGTAATAAATCATTTCAATTAGGGAAAATGAAATACCGGCACAGTGGGAAAATTTGATGGAAATTTTAAAATAAATACAAAAGGCAGATTAAAAGAAAGTGGAATACTAAAAGATGGTTTAATAATTTAAAATATACAGAGAAAGTAAAAAATATATTTCTAATGTTTCTTAAATAATTTTTATTTAGAATTTTTTTTAGAAATAAAAGCATATAGTTTGGGTATTTTTTGAAAGTAAAAAGAGTCTGCCCACTTTTTTGAATAAGAAACGACATTTATTTGTATATAAAATATGTTTCAATTCCATTAGAGATTTTCATCTGTCTATAATATAGACAGCAAATATTTTTGTTCAGAATAAAATTCTATACTTATTTATGCCTTTCCGTTGAGATATTGATAAATACTGAAAATGGCGTAGTCCCCATTTAACGAGAAAACATCATTTTTGTTACTTTTATTGTTCTAGTCGCATTTTCCAACCGAAAAATCTGTAGTGATAAATGTGAATCTGGTTGAACATTTTTTCATATAGTCCCATGTTTTGATATGGTATTTTCGGGATGGTAAACCTGAATTACTGTAATTTGGTATTTCATTTTTCTCAGGAGAAATTTGGCTCGTTCGAACCTAACCACGTTCTTAATTGTTCTACCCTCCACAATAAAGTGGAGGGTATATTAAATTTGTCTCTCCGTTTGCAACACCTCGAAGTATTTGTCGGAGACCTCATAAAGTATATATATTTTTGATCAGAATATATATACTTTATGGGGTCGGCTGTCTATCCCTCTATTGAAATCAATCAATATTTAAAATTAGGTATTTTTAGGATTCCAAATATCTCTTTCAATCTGTTTCAATGGTATATTCAAGGTCTCAGTCTAAGCTTAGTATCTTTAGTTTGGTATTTCGTTTTCTACCGGTTGTAATATCTTATATGCATATCATTAGAATGCTACCAAACATACCGGACAAATTTCGGTTTTATTATCTGAATTTTGAGTTTTTGAACAAACACTAAAACGTTGTCAGATTAACTTATTGAATGATATATTGAACGGCAATTCTTGCAACCTTAGTGTCTGTAAGTTAGTATTTCGTTTTATTTTCAGAGGATGGTAAACATTCTCACAGACAATTTGTAATACAAACAAGTGAAAAAGCGTTAGGTTCGGCCAAGCCGACTGACAGGTAATAGAAATGAAAATATAGGGAACATACCAAAAAGTGGACCTATACCGACATTTCTAAAAACGGATTATGGAATCCAGAATGTAAACCATAATACAAATTTCAGAAATTTTTAATGGATAATTATACCCTCAGCCTTATGGCGAATGAGACCCTTGTTTCTTTGGACCAAATCTGTTTCAGAAAATGATGATTTCATCCCTTCTGGAACCTCCACACAGAGGCTAGACCTAGCGACTATAGTTCATTATCGAACCTTACGTACTAATTTTTATACCCTTCACCACACTGTGGTACAGGGTATTATGTCTTTGTGCATATGTTTGTAACAGGCAAAAATAATCGAGATAGACCCATGGTTCCTTTTGAGAATATGCATAGAATCACTTTCTGAATCGATTTATGCATGTCCGTGTGTCTGTCCATGTTAAATTGTAAACAAAGTACAGGTCGCATTTATGATCCGATTTGGATGAAATTTGGCACAGCTCATTTGTTTGGCCCAAGGACGAACCCCATTGAAATTGGGAAAAATCGGTTCAGATTTAGATATAGCTCCCATATATATTTTTGCCCGATTTACGGACTTTAGACCCTGAAAATCTTTCGATTTGCACGAAATTTGGCATAGCGTACTGAATTGAGCCACAAAAGATGTGTGCCAAGTTTCGTGAAAATCGGTTCAGATTTAGATATAGCTCCCATATATAGTTTCGGCCGATTTTTGGTAAATGGCGTACCAAAGTCCCTATATATCTTTCGATTTGCACGAAATTTCGCATAGCGCACTGAATTAAGTCTAGAATGATGTGTGCAAAGTTTCGTGAAAATCGGTTCAGATTTAGATATAGCTCCCGTATATATCTTCCTCCGATTTGAGGTAAATGGTGTACCAAAGTCCTTATATATCTTTCGATTTGCATGAAATTTGGCATAACGTACTGAATTGAGGCTAGAATGATGTCTGCCTAGTTTCGCGAAAATCGGTCCAGATTTAGATATAGCTTCCATATATAGTTTCGTCCGATTTCATGTTAATGGTGCCCCAAAGTCCCTATATATCTTTCGATTTGCAGGAAATTTGGCATAACGTACTGAATTGAGCCTAGAATGATGTCTGCCCAGTTTCGAGAAAATCGGCCCAGATTCAGATATAGTTTCGTCCGATTTCATGTAAATGGTGCACCAAAGTCCCTATATATCCTTCGATATATTTGGATAGAGCTTCCATATATATTTTCGCCCAATTTTAAGTAAATTGGACATCAAACTCTTCATGCTAGTCAGGTTGACATCAAATTTTGCACAACGTACAAAATTGAGCATAGAATTACGTAGTTGCGTTTTCTAGAAGTACAGACATAGCCCAACAGATAACCTATTTATATTTGATTGAAGTCGATTTATATAACTTATGGATATATAGGTAGATTCACATTTAGATAAATATCACATATTTTATTTCATCCAATTTCATGTTAATAGTCCTGTTTAATATATCCATAGTGGTGAAGGGTATCATATAGTCGGCCCCGTCCGACTTTACTACTTTCCTTACTGGTTTTATCTTGCTATCCTCCGCAGGTGAAATGATTACAAAAAAGTGGACCTATATTTATAATTTTTTTGTGGAGACATTAAGTACCCAATACGAACACAATGTTGCAAATTTCAGTGAATTCGGTTGAAAAACGCGTTAAAGAACCCCAAAATACCGAAAATTTGGGGGTACCCTTATATGGGAGCTATGCCTAAACGCCTGCAGACAAAAGACGACTCTATGCAAAATGTTGGCGAACTATCTCAATTCGTTTAGACGCTAGAGTGATTACAACAGAAAGACAGACGGACAGACAGACGGGCATGGCTATATCGTCATAGAATTTTACGCTGATTAAGAATAAATATATATATATATATATATATATTTTATATGATTATTTCAAAGGTCTATGAAACACTGTTTTTACTATATATTTACTCAAAAAAAGAATAAACCGATATTCATATATTTTATGTGGATCATTAAGATCCCAATAATGGATTTTAAAATATCCACTTAAAAAAATGATGAACTAACTGTTAAAGCCAACAAATTTCAATTTTAACAAAAAAAAAAAAAAAAGAATGACAATTTTTTCCGCGACAAAAATAATATATACCAATATTCTTTATGCAGTCGTAAAAATATTTTATTGTGTTATTTTGCCCTGAAAAACTATAAATTTCGAATTTCCCAATAAATGCTCACCAATTTCTTAGCTCTTCCAAAAATTATTGTGTTTCGTCGGTTCTTTCATCTGAAAATTCGGTTCATGTATCTATACATGCTATTAATATTCTTATCATAGTGAGATATATTTATGGTAAAAAATTCAGATGAATCCGGCAGTTCTTCATAATCTACGAAATCTCCGTAATTTATATGAAATTTACATTCCAATAGGGTTTCAGAGCAAGGCTAAATGTGGAAAAGGACAATGAATATACGAATAGGACAAAAAAGTTATAAGTGGGATATATTAAAAAGAAAACATTTTTATTTATTTGAAATTTTAATGGCGATGATCGTTTCAATATGTTTTTAAGTCTGTTTGTTTTCTTTTTCGACTCGAGTTTAATTATGGGAGTTTTCCAATGAAAATTAAATCCAGGAGAAGAACCTAGGCAACCACCATTGTGGATTAATTATCCAACGCTAAAACAAAAATTGCAAAACTTCGATCATTAAATTCGACTAGAAAAGGGGAAAACTGACTTAAAAGAAAACCTCATTCCATTGGACTGAAGACATGTCCAAAGTTTCTGTATTTATAGAAAAAAATTATTTGTAATATTTTTCCAATGTCTGTACCTCGAAAAACTTGCGCTTGTATTTTGTAGCGCAATTAGCGTAAACAATGAAGAACGGTCCATAAAAATATTCTTTTGGCATTTGTACAATTATTTTCAATTGAATATTGATAAACAAAGTTTCGGTAATTTAAATAAATATTTCACTTGCATAGTGAAATAAACAAAAATGATAAATTGATGCGAATTAAAAAACAATGTTAGACACACGAATCAAAATAATAATAAATTTTGTTATGGAGAAAGCAATATATAATTCAATTCAGTAATTTTAATTAAATAAATCAAATATTTCAAATGATAAAAAATTTTAATATTGGAAAAAAAATTGTATTGATATAGAAATATTTTTTTAAATAAAAATGTATTCAAAGTTTGTGCAAAAAAAAAAACGAAAAAATTGCAGTATTTTTCAAATTTATAAAAGAAAACCAGTGAGCGGAGCAGTATAGTCGGACGGGGCCGACCATATGATACCCTACACAACCTCCATGAACATCTAACTTTCTGTGGTACTACATCCTGAGCTTGGGCAATATTTCGCGATGTTTGTACCCTACAAATATTACTAATATTCAGTACAGTCCTAATTACTTGTCCAGATTCCCAACGTGGGTTGGTTTGTGATGTTCGGCTTACAATTGTCGCCTGTGGATCGACTCGAAAGAACAAAAAAAAAAAAGTTTTCGGTCCACTTCATCCCAATATCATTATCTGATCATCAACGAAAATGATAGGCGTTGGCCCTTGCCCTACCTGGATACTAATGAAAAATTTCAAAGCGATGAGCGCTATATTTTAAATAAATGGTAATGGGTTACTAAATAACATTAGTGAAATAAACCTGTAAATATTTAAGTGTAACTCCCACATCCGAGTGCACACGACAATAAAATTGGTATCAATTTAAAGGTCAACAACTCATCTTGGGTATACTATCAACTTCTCGAGTCTATGTCCTTCAAGGGTACATATATACGCTATAGACTACAAATTTTGTAATTTTTCACACAAAAGTCAGGGTCTGTTTGACCCGCTAAATATTTACCAATCAAACAGGCATGCTTATTCTTTGGCCCGATCCACTTCTCGAGGCAAAAATTCGCGGTGTTTGAGCCATAATTGTGGCCTCTGGAGCGACCAGAAAAACCGACAAAAATTAAGTTTTTGGTCCATTTCATCCCCTAAATATTAACCGATCTTTACCAAAAGCAATAGGGGTCTTCATTGGCCAGAACCCACCCTACATGCAAAATTTCGTGAAGATTGGTTAAAGGTGTGTCTAGGACCAATATTTCGCGGCGTTACAAACTCTTGACTGCACAAAGCTATAATACCCTGGTAACATAGTTGTGTAGGGTATAAATAGATAGTTAATTCTTGCTGGATGGGAATAAGATCATATTCGTTCGAACTGTCTGTATATAATTTATTCCAGTTTGGAAATCCGAATCAACCTCTCTGAAATTTGTCCCTAAGGGCTTTATAGTAAGGAATATAAAATAATAAGCAGTAATGGTTGAACCAAAGTCAGAACGCGCCTACTATATGATACCCTACATCACAAGATATGCTATATGGATGGTATACATATCGATTTAAGGGACCCCACATTACCCCTATAATGTGTCATTAAAATACAACATCTCTTGAAGATATAGCCGATTTAATGTGTCAGCATCAAGCGACGATCTGAGTGCTTCTCAAACTTTAAACGTGTTCTTCTTTAAACAGTTCTTTAAATAATCCAATCCGTTCCCAATTTTAACACGTATGAACAAGGAAAATTTAAATCGGTTAAGATTGTTCCCACTTTCCATGTAAGGTCTGTCATTTTGTTAATTTTTGTGCGATGTTAATAATCCTAGATCATACCAGATCCATACATATACATTTTCGAATCAAGTATTTATTTTTGGATTCGGTTCAATACGGTATGTTATATGTTCGTGTCATTCGCACAAAAGTTGGGCGCCATTTGCTTAAAATTGGGCAGTATATATGGACGCTTTATTTAAATCTCAAACTGTTCTCATTATAATGGAAACTATATTTCAATTTTAACCGACATAGGGTAAATTTGACAATCACCATTCTAACAAACGTACGGCATTCTAGACTTAATTCAATACGCTATGCAAAATGTAGGGCTTGGGCAATCTAGTTCACTTAGCGAATCGATATTTCTAGTTCGTTTTTTCTTTTAAGGAACTAGTTCCTTAATGTTGTTCCTTTGCTCCATATAGTTCCGACTCCTTCATAGTTCCTTTGAATCTCTCTATCTCTTTCATCGTTCTTTTTGTTTTTATTTTCATTTTTTTTCATATAGTTAATTTGCTCCATATAGTTCCTTTGCTCCATATAGTTCCTTTGATCCATATAGTTCCTTTGCTCCATATAGTTCCGACTCCTACATAGTTCCTTTGAATATCTCTCTTTCATCGTTCTTTTTGTTTTTTTTCGCTCACATAGTTCCGTGTTGATTTGTTAATAAATGCAAAAATTGAAAAAAAATGAAATGAAGCTAAAGAATTCAACTGCAGGACGATAAGCACAAAATATTTTTTTATAAATAAATAAAAATATTAAAAAAAATAATAAAATGTAACTATTTACACAATTTGAAATACGAAAGAATGAAGAATATGGGAATAAAGGAACGAGATCAGAAAAAAACGAAATCCGAAAAAAAGAACGAGGAAAGAAAGGAAAAGACAAAAGAACGAGATCAAAAAGGAACAAGATCAGAAAAAGGAACTATATTAATTACAGAGCTGGAACTAGTTCCGATCGTTCCTTTCTCGGAATAGTTCCAATGAACTAGTTCGTGTAATTTGCACAAAATTGGGCACCATTTGCTTTAATTTGGGAGCTGTGTCTAAATTTCAACCTTTTCTCAGTGGGTTGGTCCTTTCTCGGAATAGTTCCAATGAACTAGTTGGTTTCGGAACTACCCAACTCTGGCAAAATGTGATTTTGTGTCATTTGCACAAAAGTTGGGCGCCATTTGCTTTAATTTGGGAGCTGTGTCTAAATTTGTTTGTTCTTCTTATATCCTCAGCCCTATGGCTAATGATGGTATATACACTTTGATATAGTGAAATGTGTCTTTGGACCAAATCTGTTTCAGAAAATTTGGGGTAGATTTAGCCTTGTCCGTCCGTCCGCCTGTCTGGCTGGCTGGTGCGCATGATAACTTTTGAAGGCAGCAACCGATTTCATTCAAACTTTGTATATCTTAATGTTTCTTCCAAACTTAGTTTAAGTTCCAAGATGGGGAATATCGGTCCACTCTTTCTGGTACTTCCCCCGAAAATTGTTCAAAATTGTGTTAAAAATTAATTTTATAAAAACATGCAAACGGACTATCCAAAAACTGTGTACAACCTACTATCTTTATCAAGCCTAGAATAAGTTTGAAGATGGGACCCATTGGTCCACTCTTTCTGGTACCTCCCCCACAGAGGGTCAAAATTTTCAATATTTATAATACCAATATCAAGCTAATGGAATTCCGTTTTGAACCAAACCTTGCACAACCTATTACCTTTACTAAGCCTAGATCTAGTTTGAAAATGGGACCCATTGGTCCACTCTTTCTGGTACCTCTCCCACAATATGGTCAAAATTGTGCTAAAAATTATTTTAAAATAACATGCAAACGGACTATTCGATGTTAATGAAACTTTGTATAACCTATTATCTTTACCAAGTCTTGATCAAGTCTGAAGATGGGACCCATTGGTCCACTCCTTCTGGTACCTCCCCCACAAACGGTCAAAAATTTCAATATTTGTAAATCCAATATCAGGCGTATGGAATGTCCGATGTGAACTAAAATTTACACAACCCATTATCATTACGAAGTCTAGATTAAGTCCAAAGATGGGACCCATTCGTCGACTCCTTCTGGTACCTCCTCCACGAATGGTCAACATTTTCAATATTTATAAATGCAATATCAGGCGAATGGAATGTCATATTTCAACCAAGCCTTGCACAACCTATTATCTTTAACAGCCCTATATCAAGTCCGAAAATGGGACCCAGTAGTCCACTCCTTCAGCTGCATCCCTCACAAGTGGTCAGTATTTTATAAAATTTTATCAACATTAAGTCCGAAAACTTTTTGATAAAATATATTTCTTATATAAAGCTAATAATAAAATCTGTGTGTAATTCCGAAAACCTCTGCAAACCATAGGCTGGGGGTATATATCTGTCGGCAACACCGACTGACACTTTTTTGCTAGTTAAAAGGTATTTTATTCCTTGTAAGAAATTCGAAACAATATCTCTGAAATTAGCCAATTTGGAACTAGGCTATGCTAATTCTCTGGCCCTAAAAAACCAAAATCCATGGAACATTTTATAGATTTTATTCATTTCATTTCAAAATTCAGAATATCGCTAATATGGGGATATACCTAAAGGTGGACTAATATTGGTTATTGTTTTTGGGGAGATTTTCTGCCCAAATGAGAATCAAAAATATTAAATACTAGCCCATTTGTATCCAAAGGAATAAAAAGTACCGAATATTGGTAGAAGGCTATAACTAAGATTGGATGATTATCGATAATTCTGGATAGGGAACCCAAATGTCAAAATATAATCTCGTCGTTTGAAAAAAGCGTCCAAAACATTAAAATTACCAAAAATCGGAAGGTTTTGTCATATGAGGGCTATACATAAACAAGGACCTGTACCAAAAGGCCAAGCCGCTAAAGTCATGTTTAAAGTCGAATTTCAATTCGATTCAGAATTAGCTAATTCAGTAATGTAATTTTCGAATATTATGAAATTAAGTTTGTCCTCAGGATACTGAGATATAGAACAATTTGTATTACCCGATTGGTTTTATGATATAAATAAGCGATTTTTTAGAAGTTCGTATAGCAACTCCAGGGTTCGAATCCTACAATACCTGGAGCCACAATATTAGCTAGCTACCTATTTTTTTAAGTTTGGGAAACTTTACTTTATACTTCATTCAGTAACAACAATCATCGCCTCTCTTTTTTCAGATTTACGATGCAAGTATTAATGACTGGCGCGTTTTGGATGAGAAGACACGCACCGATGTCATTGAAAAGATTGTCGAGACACCGAAAAAGACCGTTTACATCGATGAGTTTGTGGAAATCGAAAAGAATTCCAAAATTCTGGAGGAAAATGAAAATATGGAATACAATTTGAATAAGACCTCCAAGCGTAAGGATATAACGGAAAATATCTACGATGAAACGGACGAGAGGCTACAGATCGTCAATAAGAATAAGAAAACAATCGATTCACGAAAAGTAAGTGGCAGCAGCTGCCATGTCACTAAATATGTAATCATATTAATCATATGTTTCTCTCTTAGGATGGAGTCGACAAGTGGAAAAGCACACACACTGAAATGTGTATCTGTGAGATCTGTACTTGTGGGTAGGTTGCAAGATATAGAACAGCACTTTATTACAGAAATCTGTAAAATTAATTTGTTTTCAATTTTAGGCGTCATCATTGTACAACCAGTGACACAACAACCACAACTAAAACGGATTCCCTAACAGAATCGTTGGGTAAGATCAAAACTCTTGCTCTTGAAAACAAAGTCTAATTACTCTCTCTCTCTCTCGCCATTCTACAGATATGGTTGACAATGTTGAGACTAGAATACGCACCAATACATGGTCCAAAGATGACTATGAGAAAAATGAATCTCTAACCACAATCAGAAAAGGTCCCAAGGACTCTCCCACCAAACCACTGCCAGAAGGTCCCAACGATCGCTATACGGATCGTTTTACCCAGGATACGACTATTCTTGAGAATGAAGAATACGAATATATCGTTAGAACTAAACCAGTGCGACCCTATGACAATCTGAAGCCTGAAGGTGAATTCTATAAGCCGGAAAAGGAGGAATATCGTCCATCCGAAAGACCAGTACCCATTAAGCCGGGCGATAATTTACGTCCCGAAGGTGAATTCTATACACCTGAAAAACCAGGTTATCGTCCAGCCGAGAGGCCACAACAAAAGAAACCCGAAGATAATCTCAAGCCAGAGGGAGAATTTTATGCACCCGACAAACCAGGTTATCGTCCTGCGGAACGTGTTGAACGGGTAATACATACCGACAATCTTCGTACCGAGGGAGAAATGACTTTTGTCGAAAAGGAGGAATACAAATATGTATCAAGGCCAGAACCAGTTTTGCGGCCGGATAATTTGAAACCCGAGGGTGAATTCTACACACCAGAAAAGCCAGGCTACAAACCGGCCGAAAGACCTCAACAAAAACGACCAGAAGATAATTTGAAACCGGAAGGAGATTTCTACACCCCAGAGAAGCCTGGTTATCGCCCAGCTGAGAGACCTGTTCAAAAGAAACCTGAGGATAATTTGAAACCAGAAGGGGATTTCTATGCGCCTGAAAAGCCTGGTTTTAGACCAGCCGAAAGACCTGTCCAAAAGAAGCCAGAGGATAATCTCAAGCCAGAAGGTGATTTCTATACTCCCGAAAAACCTGGTTTCAGACCTGCGGAAAGGCCACAGCAGAAGAGACCCGAAGACAATCTCAAACCAGAAGGTGATTTCTATACCCCCGAAAAACTGCAGTATAAACCAGGAGAACGCCCAAGTCAAGTTCGTCCTGAGGATAATCTAAGGCCTGAAGGTGAATTTTATACGCCAGAAAAACCAGGATTCCGTCCAGCTGAAAGACCTCAACAAAAGAAACCCGAAGACAATCTCAAGCCGGAAGGTGATTTCTACACCCCCGAAAAACCAGGCTTCAGACCTGCCGAAAGACCTCAGCAAAAGAAACCCGAAGACAATTTGAAACCTGAAGGTGATTTCTATACACCCGAAAAACCGGGATACCGCCCAGCTGAACGACCACAACAAAAGAGGCCGGAAGACAATTTACGTCCAGAGGGAGAGTTCTATGCTCCAGAGAAACCCCACTACAAGCCGGGTGAAAGACCAACTCAGGTACGCCATGAAGATAACTTACGCCCAGAGGGAGAGTTTTATACTCCCGAAAAGCCCGGCTACAGACCAGCTGAACGGCCACAACAGAAGAGACCTGAAGACAATCTTCGTCCTGAAGGTGATTTCTATACACCTGAAAAGCCGGGTTATCGTCCCGCTGAAAGACCCGAGCAAAAGAGACCTGAGGACAATCTTCGCCCTGAGGGTGAGTTCTATGCACCAGAAAAACCTAAATACAAACCAGGTGAAAGGCCATCTCAGGTGCGTCCTGAGGACAATCTTCACCCTGAAGGAGAATTTTATACCCCCGAGAAACCTGGTTATCGTCCAGCCGAGAGACCGGAACAAAAGCGACCAGAGGATAATCTCAGACCAGAAGGTGACTTCTATGCTCCAGAAAAACCAAAATACAAGCCCGGCGAGAGACCAACACAGGTTCGGCCAGAGGACAATCTTCGTCCTGAGGGTGAGTTTTACGCACCAGAAAAGCCTGGCTTTAGACCGGCCGAAAGACCCGTTCAAAAAAGGCCTCAAGATAATCTCAAGCCAGAAGGAGAATTTACAACACCCGAGAAGCCTCAGTATCGCCCGGCTGAAAGAACTGAAAGAATTATTCACAAAGATAATCTTCGATCTGAGGGTGAAATGACTTTTGTGGAGAAAGAAGAATATCAGTATGTCGTAAGGCCACAACAGGTTCGTCCTGAGGATAATTTAAGACCAGAGGGAGATTTCTACACCCCAGAGAAACCTGGTTATCGTCCAGCAGAAAGACCTGTTCAGAAGAAGCCTGAAGATAATTTGAAACCTGAAGGTGACTTCTATACTCCAGAGAAGCCTGGATATCGTCCAGCCGAAAGACCCGTTCAGAAGAAGCCAGAGGATAATTTGAAGCCCGAAGGTGACTTCTATACTCCGGAGAAACCAGGTTACAAACCAGCAGAAAGGCCTGTTCAAAAGAAACCCGAGGATAATCTCAAGCCTGAAGGCGACTTTTATGCTCCCGAGAAGCCAACATATATGGCAGGAGAAAGACCCAGTCAAGTACGACCAGAGGATAATTTAAGACCTGAGGGAGATTTCTATACTCCTGAGAAGCCTGGATATCGTCCTGCTGAGCGGCCCGTTGCCAAACGACCGGAGGATAACTTAAGACCAGAGGGAGAATTCACTGTTCCAGACAAACCCACATATAGACCTGCTGAAAAGACCGAACGTATTATTCGGCAGGATAATCTACGGACAGAGGGTGAAATGACATTTGTAGAAAAGGAAGAGTACACCTATGTCAGGAGACCAGAACAAGTTCGTCCAGAAGATAATCTCAAACCTGAAGGTGAGTTCTACACCCCCGAGAAACCGGGATACCGTCCTGCTGAACGTCCAGTTCAAAAGAAACCTGAGGATAATCTTAAGCCCGAAGGTGATTTCTACACTCCCGAGAAACCTGGATATCGTCCTGCTGAACGTCCAGTTCAAAAGAAACCAGAAGATAATCTCAAACCTGAAGGCGATTTCTACACTCCCGAGAAACCTGGATATCGTCCTGCTGAACGTCCAGTTCAAAAGAAGCCAGAGGATAATCTGAAACCTGAAGGTGACTTCTATACCCCAGAGAAACCAGGTTACAAACCAGCAGAAAGACCGGTTCAAAAGAAACCCGAGGATAATCTCAAGCCTGAAGGCGACTTTTATGCTCCGGAGAAGCCAAAATATATGGCAGGAGAAAGGCCCAGTCAAGTACGACCAGAGGATAATTTAAGGCCAGAAGGCGAATTTTACACTCCTGAGAAACCTGGTTATAGACCAGCAGAAAGACCAGAACAGAAGAAGCCACAGGACAATCTTAAACCGGAGGGTGAATTCACTGTTCCCGATAAGCCAACATACAAGCCTGCTGAAAGGACAGAAGTCATTATTCGTAAAGACAACTTGCGCACTGAAGGTGAAATGACGTTTGTTGAAAAGGAAGAATACCAATATGTGCGCAGACCAGATCAAGTGCGACCCGAGGATAATCTGAAACCTGAAGGTGATTTCTACACACCGGAAAAACCGGGCTATCGTCCAGCAGAGAGGCCACAACAAAAGAAACCGGAGGACAACCTTAAACCGGAAGGTGAATTCTATGCTCCCGAAAAACCCGAATTCAGACCAGCCGAAAGGCCGCTGCAAAAGAAACCAGAGGATAATCTTAAACCCGAAGGTGAATTCTACACACCCGAAAAACCTGGATATAGACCTGCGGAAAAGACTGAACGTATTATACGAAAGGATAATTTGCGCACCGAAGGTGAAATGACATTTGTCGAAAAGGAAGAATACACATATGTAAAGAGGCCAGAACAAATACGCCCCGAAGATAATCTGAAACCCGAGGGTGACTTCTATGCACCGGAAAAACAAGGCTATAGACCAGCTGAGAGACCTGTTCAAAAGAAACCAGAAGATAATCTCAAACCTGAGGGTGATTTCTATGCGCCGGAAAAGCCTGGCTACAGACCTGCTGAAAGACCTGTTCAGAAGAAACCGGAAGATAATCTGAAACCCGAAGGAGAGTTTTACACTCCAGAGAAGCCAAAATTCTTGCCAGGCGAAAGACCATCTCAAGTCCGTCCGGAAGACAATCTCCGTCCAGAGGGTGAATTTACTGTGCCCGACAAACCTGAATATAGACCTGCCGAGAGACCAGTACAGAAGAAACCTGAAGATAATCTCAAACCGGAGGGTGATTTCTACGCTCCAGAGAAACCTAAATTTATGCCAGGTGAAAGACCATCTCAAGTTCGCCCAGAAGATAATCTCAGACCAGAGGGTGAGTTTACTGTGCCTGACAAGCCTGAGTATAGGCCAGCTGAAAGACCTGTACAGAAGAAACCTGAGGACAATCTGAAACCCGAAGGTGATTTCTATACTCCTGAAAAACCAGGCTATCGTCCAGCTGAAAGGCCTGTTCAGAAGAAACCTGAAGATAATCTCAAGCCAGAAGGTGATTTCTATACTCCAGAAAAGCCTGGCTACAAACCAGCTGAGAGACCTGTTCAAAAGAAACCTGAAGATAACCTGAAACCAGAAGGTGAATTCTATACTCCAGAGAAACCCAAGTTCATGCCAGGTGAAAGACCATCTCAAGTTCGCCCCGAAGATAATCTCAGACCTGAGGGTGAATTTACTGTACCTGACAAGCCTGAGTATAGGCCAGCTGAAAGGCCTGTACAGAAGAGACCTGAGGACAATCTGAAACCCGAAGGTGATTTCTATACTCCTGAGAAGCCTGGTTACAGACCTGCTGAAAGACCTGTTCAAAAGAGACCGGAAGACAATCTGAAACCTGAAGGTGATTTCTATGTCCCTGAACAAATGAAATTTATGCCTGGTGAAAGGCCCAGCCAAGTTCGTCCCGAAGATAATCTAAGACCAGAAGGTGAATTCTATACTCCAGAAAAACCTGGTTACAGACCAGCTGAGAGACCGGTTCAGAAGAAACCTGAAGACAATCTTAAGCCTGAGGGTGAATTCTACGCACCTGAGAAGCAAGAGTTCAGACCAGCTGAGAAGATTGAACGCATAGTAAGAAAGGATAATCTCCGAACCGAAGGTGAAATGACATTTGTCGAAAAGGAAGAATACACGTATGTCAAGAGACCGGAACAAGTCCGTCCAGAAGACAATCTGAAACCAGAAGGCGATTTCTACACTCCTGAGAAACCTGGTTATAGACCAGCAGAACGACCAATTCAAAAGAAGCCTGAGGATAATTTGAGACCCGAAGGAGAATTCTACGCACCCGAGAAGCCTAAATTTATGCCAGGTGAAAGGCCATCACAGGTTCGCCCAGAAGATAATCTTCGGCCAGAGGGCGAATTTACAGTACCAGATAAACCGGAATATAGACCTGCCGAGAGACCAGTTCAGAAGAAGCCTGAGGACAATCTGAAGCCAGAAGGAAGTTTCTATGTTCCCGAACAGATTAAATATATGCCTGGAGAACGTCCATCTCAAGTTCGTCCGGAGGATAATCTGAAACCTGAGGGAGAATTCTATACCCCAGAGAAACCCGGGTTCAGACCAGCAGAAAGACCAGTACAGAAGAAACCTGAGGACAATTTGAAACCAGAAGGAGAATTCTACACCCCGGAAAAACCAGGTTTCAGGCCAGCTGAAAGACCTGTACAGAAGAAACCTGAGGATAATCTCAAACCTGAGGGTGATTTCTATACTCCTGAGAAGCCTGGCTATCGTCCAGCCGAAAGACCAGTTCAGAAGAAGCCTGAAGATAATCTCAAACCTGAGGGTGATTTCTATACTCCAGAAAAACCAGGATATAAACCTGCCGAGAGACCGGTACAGAAGAAACCTGAAGATAATCTGAAGCCAGAAGGTGATTTCTATACTCCAGAGAAACCAAAATACAGGCCAGGTGAAAGACCATCTCAAGTTCGTCCGGAAGATAATCTAAGGCCAGAGGGTGAGTTCACAGTGCCAGACAAACCTGAATATAGGCCAGCTGAAAGGCCTGTGCAGAAGAAACCAGAGGATAATCTCAAACCTGAAGGTGACTTTTACACTCCAGAAAAGCCAGGCTATCGTCCAGCTGAAAGAACAGAAGTTATTATTAGGAAAGATAATCTGCGTACCGAGGGTGAGATGACATTTGTCGAGAAGGAGGAATATAGATATGTTAAACGGCCTGAGCCTGTTAAACCCGGTGACAACTTGAAGCCCGAAGGTGAATTTTATGCTCCCGAAAAACCCAAATTCTTGCCTGGCGAGCGACCATCTCAGGTCAGACCAGAAGATAACCTTAAACCAGAAGGTGACTTCTACACCCCAGAGAAACCCAGATATCAACCGGGAGAAAGACCCAGTCAAGTTCGTCCTGAAGATAATCTTAAGCCTGAGGGTGATTTCTACACTCCCGAAAAACCCGGATATCGTCCTGCTGAAAGACCCGTTCAAAAGAAACCAGAAGATAATTTGAAGCCGGAAGGTGATTTCTATACTCCTGAAAAGCCTGGTTATAAACCTGCCGAAAGGCCGGTTGCTAAGAAACCAGAAGATAATTTGAGACCCGAGGGTGAATTCACTGTGCCGGACAAACCATCATATAAACCTGCCGAAAAGGTGGAAAGAATTATTCGCAAGGATAATCTTCGCACCGAGGGTGAAATGACATTTGTGGAAAAGGACGAATATACCTATGTTAAGAGACCGGAACAAGTACGTCCTGAAGATAATCTCAGACCTGAAGGCGAGTTCTATACCCCAGAGAAACCTGGCTTCAAGCCTGCAGAAAGGCCGGTACAGAAAAAACCTGAGGACAATTTGAAACCCGAAGGTGATTTCTATACTCCTGAGAAGCCTGGCTATCGTCCAGCCGAAAGACCTGTACAAAAGAAACCCGAGGATAATCTTAAACCTGAGGGTGATTTCTATGCTCCCGAAAAGCCTGGATATCGTCCAGCTGAAAGACCTGTGCAGAAGAAGCCTGAGGATAATCTTAAACCTGAAGGTGATTTCTATTCTCCTGAGAAACCAAAATTCCAGCCCGGCCAAAGGCCTAGTCAAATTCGTCATGAGGATAATCTTAAACCTGAGGGTGATTTCTATACGCCAGAGAAACCTGGATATCGACCAGCTGAAAGACCAGTGCAGAAGAAACCTGAGGATAATCTCAAACCAGAAGGCGATTTCTATACACCTGAAAAGCCTGGATATAAACCGGCGGAGAGACCAGTGCAGAAGAAACCAGAGGACAACTTAAAACCAGAAGGCGATTTCTATGCTCCAGAGAAGCCTGGTTATAAACCAGCTGAAAGGCCTGTACAAAAGAAACCTGAAGATAATCTTAAACCAGAAGGCGATTTCTATGCACCAGAGAAGCCTGGCTATAAACCAGCTGAAAGACCCGTACAGAAGAAACCCGAAGACAACTTGAAACCTGAAGGTGAATTCTATACCCCAGAAAAAACAGGCTATAAACCAGCTGAACGGACTCAGAAGGTCATTCGCAAGGATAATTTGCGCACCGAGGGTGAAATGACATTTGTCGAAAAGGAGGAATACAAATATGTCAAACGTCCAGAACCGGTCAAACAAACGGATAATCTGAAACCAGAGGGCGAATTCTATGCTCCGGAAAAACCAAAGTTCCGTCCTGGCGAAAGGCCATCACAAGTACGCCCTGAGGATAATTTGAAACCGGAAGGAGAATTTTATTCTCCAGAAAAACCAGGTTATAAACCTGCCGAAAAGGTGGTTCCAAAGAAACCTAAGGATAATCTCAAAACCGAGGGTGATTTTGTTCGCCCAGAAAAGACACAATTCAAACCAGCCGAGAAAACAGAACGTATTATTCGCAAGGACAATTTACGCACCGAGGGTGAGATGACCTTTGTTGAGAAGGAGGAATATAAATATGTTAAGAGGCCACAACCTGTTAAACCTGAGGATAATTTGAAACCTGAAGGCGATTTCTTTACGCCGGAGAAACCAGGTTACAAACCTGCCGAGAGACCTGTGCAAAAGAAACCGGAGGATAATTTGAAACCCGAAGGTGACTTCTATACACCCGAGAAACCAGGTTTCAAACCTGCCGAAAAACCGTTGGTTAAGAAGCCCAAGGATAATCTGAAACCAGAAGGTGATTTCTATACTCCCGAGAAACCAGGCTACAAACCTGGCGAACGTACGAAAAAAATTATACAAAAGGATAACTTGCGTACCGAGGGTGAAATGACATTTGTGGAGAAAGAAGAATACAAACATGTCAAACGTCCAGAACCCGTTAAGTTCAAGGATAATCTCAAGCCGGAAGGAGAATTTTATGCCCCAGAAAAACCAGGTTACAAACCTGCTGAGAGACCGGTGCAGAAGAAACCTCAGGACAATTTGAAACCTGAGGGAGAATTCACCGTACCGGAGAAACCAGGTTATAAACCAGCCGAAAGGACGACAAAGGTGATACGCAAGGATAATTTACGTACCGAGGGTGAAATGACCTTTGTGGAGAAAACCAAATATGTGGCTGGTGAAAGACCCAAACAGGTGCGCCATGAGGATAATCTTAAGCCTGAAGGTGATTTCTACACGCCCGAGAAGCCTGGCTTCAAACCTGGCGAACGACCTGTAGCTAAGAAACCCTCGGACAATCTTAAGCCGGAAGGTGATTTCTACACGCCCGAGAAGCAAGGTTTCAAACCTGGCGAACGTCCTGTGGCCAAGAAACCGGTTGATAATTTGAAACCTGAAGGAGAATTTGTGACACCAGAAAAACCTGGCTACAAACCGGCCGAAAGGGTGCAGCGCATTGTGCGCAAGGATAATTTGCGTACCGAGGGTGAAATGACCTTTGAGCAAAAGGACACCTATCAATATGTCAAGAGGCCGACACCAATCAAACCCAGTGACAATCTTAAGCCTGAGGGTGAATTCTATAAGAAGGAGAAGGATGCGGGTCCCAAGGATGTTGTGGATCGCGTAACACCCAAGAGACCAGTGGATAACCTGAAAATGGAGGGAACTATGGAAATTACGCGCAAGAATCAAACCAAGACCGATCACACGGCCACAACTGTACGTCAAACCAAGAAGGTGGTACACAACAGTTCATCGATTAGCCTGGGTTCGGACACATCGATCCTGAAGACCACAAATCAAATTAGCTATGCTTCGGGTAAAAATGCTGTGCCTGTGGCAGATTTGAATACTCAAAAACCGGCTGATGGTATGGTTATTGTCTCCACGAAGAGAGTCACGACTGTTATTGGCAGCAAAAATAAGAAGGAACCAGAAACCCAGTACGTGCGACGTCAGGGCAAGGTTAATGTTATTGAAAATGTGGAGAAATCCACCACGATGAAGAATATTAAAAATGTGGAAAATATCCACAATGAAGAGGTGTCGATGACACAGAATCGTATTAGCACCGCCAGGAAGAGTATCCAACAGCAGGATATCAACGATGTTAGTAGCACAAATGTTGTTAACCGAAATGTTATACAGAGCGATGTTACGAATCGTCAGCATCAACATCATCATCACCACCACCATCATCATCATGATGAGAGTGGTAACCATACCCATGTCCATCGGAATATTGTACATAATGAAACTTGCCCAGTGGTGCAAAGGAATTTGCTACAACAACAACAAATAAATAAAAATAGTACCATCACCAGCACTGCAGCCAATAGTGAGGGCAAACATATTAGCAGTGAGGTTAGTAGCCACCAGAACGGTGTTAATGGCAGTACCATAATTAAGGGTGGTGGCAGCCGCACTGTGACCTCAACTGTTACCCAACACACCGACAAGGAGTCGACATGCTTGGCCAGCAAGATAACCTCATCGAGTAGTAAAACCCACACCGAAGGTTCCACCATGACCACAACACGTCGGGTTACAAATGTTAATCAACGTAATGGCAGTGGCTCCGATATGAAGAGTTTGATTAGTGGTGGAGGTGGAACCAATGATAGCTATAATGTCAGCTCCAAAATAACCAGAAATGGTGGAGAAAATGGCCACGTTTTACAGACCTCTTCCTCAAAGTCCAATATCAGTTCCAACATTACACAGAGTAGTAATGCCACCACCTCTTCCTCCACCATGTCAAGCAGTAAACAATTCCATCATCGCAAAACGGAATTCTCCTCCGAATCGAATGTCGCGAATAGCATTCTCCAGCGTAAAGCGACACCCCAGGAATCCCAGCAAATTGGTAGCCTCTCTTCCAATGCCAAGATACATCGTAAGAGTATCCTGAATCTAAATGAACAGCCCTCGAGTTCATGGTTCCCCAGTGAGAGACAAAGCTATAGCAGTTTACATCGTCAGAAGGTCGAAGCTGAGGGTGGTAATAGTTCGTGTGTTGTGCACAATGCCGGCGAACGTCGTAGTCACACTGCCATACATCGTGAAACAAAGGAAATTCAACAGAGTAATAAGAGCGCCTCCAATACGTCCGCCTTGCATCATCATCACCACACGACCACAAGTGCTGCAGATTTCCCCTCGTATAGGACAACCGAGCGGGTGGTGACACGGCATCGTGGTAATCAGTCGTCATTTTCGTTAGGTGATTCGGGTTCATCGTCGTCGATTTCCAGTAATTATAAAATGGAATATAAAACAATTCCGGTCACAACCACCACCTCCAAATCCGCCATCTCCTCCTGTGCTGTGCATAAAATAACACAAGGTGCATTCCAACAATCTAGGGATACTCAAGAGAATAAATTTTTCAAAACTACCAAGTAAAAACAAAAACAATAACAACAACTAATACTAAATAATAAAAAAGAAATAATCTGTAATTATATAAGTATGTGTAACATAATATATTAACATAATACAACAACAAGTATATAAATATATTTTAGGCTGATGATAACTCTTAAACCTCAAAAAAAAAAAAATCGCCATCAGGAAACATTATAAGAAAAAGGCAATAAAGCCAATGGATATATTAATTATCTACGGGGTTTAAGATTTCAAATTGTTAATGTTTTTCCACTCTCATATGTTTACAATATATGAGCCATTCCATAAAGCGAAGCGAAATAAAAATCAATACTTTTTTTTAATGTTGATGATAATACAATCCATATTATTATTTTTTTAATTGTTATAATTTTTTATATACATGTATACACACAGCAACAAATATTGTTTTTTTTTCTTTAATAATTTTTCTCAATTATTTCCGTATTGTACTAATCGACAAACAAACGCATAATACAACTACATTTTTTTAATATATCTATATAAATTTTACTACATACATATTTTTATACATTCATAAAGAAACCAACAACAATTATTATGTATTAATTATAATGAACAAAAAACAAAAACCAACACTGCTCGAAAATAAATAACAATAACTATTTTTTTGAAATGTGAAAATAAACAAAAATGTTGTGTTTTAATTTGAATTGTTCATCGAGTAGAATTCATTCTAGTGTTCCGACTAGCACTCCTTCTAGTCATCCTATTCCAACAACGAATGCTCAAAACTTCCCATCCAGACAACAGCGTTACAGGCAGTTTTTCCGTTCGCCGAATAACTCCACCCGCCTGCCTCTACAGCAGCAGTCCATGCAGGGGATTGATCCAAATACCTCATTCCTAATCATGCAATTTAATTGTAAAGGTCTTAGGAATAAGGTAATTGAGATCACAAACTTTATGCATGAAAACAACATCCTCATTGCTGGCTTTCAAGAAACGAAGCTGACCAGCAGTTGTTCCTTATCCACCTCCGGGAATTACAACATCATTCAGCGAGACACAGATAGAGACTATGGTGGGGGTCTCGCATTCATCATCCAGCGAGATGTCAGATATACCCTGACTACCCCTCCGTCTCCTTCCCAGTCTGATCCTTTCCTGGAGGTTTTAAGCATTTCAGTTCATTCCGATGATTCTGAAATTGGAATTGTCAATGTATATATTCTGCCCGTCAACAGCATTGGGGCTAGTTATCATCCAAGCATCATCCATCTGCTGCTGGGATATAATAAAATTTTTCTTGTGATTTCAACGCTCATCATGAGATATGGTATTCTCAACATCCAAATGATCCTCGCGGTGTTCTTATTGCAAACCAGATAGACGAGTCCGATTTCGCTTCCATCAATTAGGAATCCTCTACCAGAGTCACTGCCAGGTGTTCGAGTTCTCTGGACATTTCCATTGTCAGTCCATCGCTCCTTCCATACACTTCCTGACAAACCAAGGTCGCTTTAAATTCAGACCATATTTCCATCCTGGTCACGGTAGAGAAATTATAATAAAGCCAACTGGCACGGCTTCACAAAATTCCTTGAGGACTCCTTAAGTCCTATGCCGCCACCCGTATGTGCCAGAAAGGGGGAGAAGATTTCCGAGAAATTATTCTAAAAGTGGTCAGAATTCCTCTAATGAGACCAAATTATTCATCCAGGGCATCCAGATTGGCACAGCAACGCTCTAGATGCTCTAGTCCTTGAGCACAGGCGCTTTAAATTGTTAGAACCCCTTAACTACTGCAATATAAATTCCAAGCAGCTATGGTCCACAATTAAGAGTCTATCTGATTACAAAAGAAATAAAAATCTCCCTGCTATCCTTCGATAACATTCAACATTCTGATGCCAAAAAATGTGCATTGCAGTTCTGTCGCCAATTCATTGAGCATCCATATTCGCAGAACAGGACCAAGCTAGCAGTTATCCGGAGATCCAAAAATCTTAAAAGAGACTTAAATAAATAGACGAGTCCGATTTCGCTTCCATCGATGAGGAATCCTCTACCAGAGTCACTGCCAGGTGTTCGAACTCTCCGGACATTTCCATTGTCAGTCCATCGCTCCTTCCATACACTTCCTGACAAACCAAGGTCGCTTTAAATTCAGACCATATTCCCATCCTGGCCATGGTAGAGAAATTATAATAAAGCCAACTGGCACGGCGTCACAAAATTCCTTGAGGACTCCTTAAGTCCTATGTCGCCACCCGTATGTGCCAGAAAGGGTGAGAAGATTTTCCGAGAAATTATTCTAAAGGCGGGCAGAATTCCTCTAATGAGACCAAATTATTCATCCAGGGCATCCAGATTGGCACAGGAACGCGACCAACTCCGCAGCTTAGCGCTGAAATAGATGCTCTAGTCCTTGAGCACATGCGCTTTAAATTGTTAGAATTCCTTAACTACTGCAATATAAATTTCAAGCAGCTATGGTCCTCAATTAAGAGTCTATCTGATTACAAATGAAATAAAAATCTCCCTGCTATTTCCTTCCATAACATTCAACATTCTGATGCCAAAAAATGTGCATTGCAGTTCTGCCGCCAATTCATTGAGCATCCATATTCGCAGAACAGGACTAAGCTAGCAGTTATCCGGAGATCCAAGAATCTAAAAAGAGACTTACAGCCACTATCATTTACATCCAGCCACTATCATTAAGTCCAAGCCATCCAAAGCCCTTGGTCCAGACGGCATATCTATGTTTATGTTAAAGAAGCTTGGAGCAATGGGCTGGGCTATCTGACCAAAGTCCTCGAGTTATCGATGTCACAGTTGGTAATTCCTGACATTTGGAAAGTGACCCGGTTTATTCCAATCCTAAAACCTGATAAATCCGCTACTAATGGGGAATGCTACCGCCCGATTTCTCTTCTGTCACCAGTAGCCAAGGTTTTAGGGTCTCTATTGCTTTCGTCCCTGAAACAGAATTTCGTTCTTGCTCCCCACCAACACGGTTTCAGGGAATCATATAGCACAACAACGGCTTTGCAAGAAATATCGCAAGATCAAAATGGGAGTACCGCAAGGCAATTCTCTATCTCCCATTTTGTTCAACATGTACCTTGCGAAACCCCCCATTCCTCCACCAGATGTTTCAGTGGTGTCGTACGCCGATGACTGTACAATTATTTCGTCCGGCGTTAGCACTGATGACGTAAGTGCAAGAATTTCCAACTATTTAGCCACCATCACCAACTTCTTCCGGGAGCGCAATCTAAAATTATCCACTGCAAAGTATACTGTGTCACTTTTCGACTTCCTGGACGCGAGGGTCAATCTAGAACTTGACATTTCCATTGAAGGTAGGCGCATTCCCACCATCCATCCTTGGGGTGGTCTTCGATAGCCTCCTTCATTTCTCCTCGCATTCCAATAACATCAACCGGAAGGTGAAAGCTAGGAATAAAGTTCTGAAAGCTTTGGCTGGCACCTCCTGGGGCAAGGATAAAGAAACGTTGGTAACGACTTATAAGGCTATAGGTCGTTCCATCCTGAATTATGCTGCCCCAGTCTGAACTTCTTTCCTTAGCGACACACAATGGAGATCCTTGCAAACAACCCAAAATAATGCACTCCGAATTACAACCGGCTGTGTCTAGATGACGAGCGTCGATCACCTCCATGAGGTGACCAGGATGCTGTCAGTCAAGCAACATAATGTGTTGACTAGACAGTTCTTGCTGGCATGCTAACCATCACATAGTGATGGTAGATCCACCTCTGCGACACATCCGCCAGGACTTGAGGCGCTATCGTGATGACATCCAAGACTTCATTCCATCGGACGTCAACAAATTGTCGATAGTGAACGCGATGAAATCCGTGCATCAACTGGTGGTCTCCGAAGCCATAAATGGCAACAGATGCAATAAATTCCTACAACAACATTCTCCTGCAATTTCGGAGAGTGAGAGGTTTTTTCCTAGGCAAACCCGTTCAATTCTGGCACAACTAAGGTCCGGATACCGCAATGTACTTAACTCGTATCGAGAGCGCATTGTCCCCGGAACCCTAAACAGGTGTCCCTCCTGCCAGCAAATCCCTCACGACACACAATTCAATTCAATTGTCCGACCGAGCCTACCAGTCTATTGTCCGTAGACTTATGGCTAAAGCCAATAGAGGTGGCACAATTTCTCCGGCTATCCTCTTCAAATCCGAATTCATAATAATTAATTAATATATTTTCCTTTTCCTTCTTCCGTTTTCTTTTTCTATCAACATTTTTCAGGAAAGAACTTTCATCAACAGCCAACCTGTTACAACAACAACCAGACCCACTTTGGCAGACTCCTTCTTAATTTGTTCATTTTCGACCCATTATTAGAGATAGGCAGTGGGTAAATACACATTTGTGGATATTTATTTGGGTGTTAACTATATTTAATCGGTAATACAACATCTTTCAATCTATTTCCCGATTTCTGTTATCAAATCGATTTAAAATGGATAGTTTTACAGAACTGTAAAGACGTGGGTAAATACCCGAGTATTTACCCATAAATTGTATTATAAATATATTATCTGGCGAACAACTTGACATACGCTGCCAAAATTTGCCTCAGATGGTTTTTCTGTCAATACAACTACTGGTATTGGAAATGGGTTGATATAGCCCCCATATAACCGAACCTCCCGATTTAAGGTATTTATTGTCTATTAGACACATTTTACGATCATATTGGCCGTAATTGGCACGGAGTGTTCTCTATAGGGTACCAAATATCCATGCAAACGTTTATCGACCATACTACTATTCGCTTTGACATTCAAAACCATGTGAGACAAATTTTGGCCGCCTATATGAAGTGGCTCGTCAGTTAAAGCGTTTATGCCCTAGGCCTAGGCCTAAAAGCGCGGAAAAATCGCATAACTATTCCAATATAAAAAAGGGGGTTATATGGGGACTACCCCTAAAAGGGGCCGAATATTAATAATTTTTGGTGGGGAGATTTGTTACCATATACGAATACAAAATACTAAACTGCAGAAAATTCGGTTGAAAAACTCACTCAAGAACCCCAAACTACCGAAAATTGGGGGTACCCTTATATGGGGGCTATCCGAAAAAATTGACCTATATTCATAATTTTTGGTGGAGAGATTTGCTACCTATTAAGAATTCAAAATACTAAATTACATCCAATTCGGCGAAAAAAAATCGATCAAAACCCCCATAATACAGAAAATTAGGAGGTACCGTTATATGGGGGGTACCAGAAAAAATGGACCGATATTTATAATTTTTAGTGGAGATATTTGGTACCCAATAAGAACCCAATGTATAAAATTCCAGCGAATTCGGTTGAAAAACGCGCTCAAGAACCCCAAAATACCGAAAATTGGGGGGTACCCTTATATGGGAGCTATGCCCAAACGTAGACCGATAAAGCCAATCTTCGAACATGACCTGCCTGTAGACAAAAGACGACTCTATGCAAAATGTTGGCGATCTATCTCAATTCGTTTAGACGCTAGAGTGATAACAATAGACAGACAGACGGACATGGCAATATCATCATAGAATTTTACGCTGATCAAAAATATATATACTTTATAGGGTGATTATATCGATGAGTAATAAACGTTTTAAATAATCGTTTTATAACCTCAAGAACAGAGCGGGAACGAGTTATGATAGCAGACCAACATGTCCGGAAACTATCAAGAAAGTTCATTTATTGCGCAAAGAATCGGAATGCCAGATTTCCTTCCGCAGAAACTCATATTAATTTGAATCCGACTCTGTGGAGAAATATTTTGCTCTCGGATAAATTAAAGTTAAATATTAAAGACTCAGACATGAAAGGCACATGCCTTTCATTTTTGGACTTGCAAGATTACTGGGAGGCATGGTGGAGGATCAAAAATGGTATTGGACAGTTTTTCTTTGTATGTAGTTCGATATATTTACGAGATTTATGAAGTAATGGATCGGATTGTTTCAAAATATGTATAGAAAAACGCTATAGTTCCCTTCGCGGAAATAAATATACCGTCAAAAATCCCGGTTTGATAATTCACCTTTTCCCAAAAGTGCAGGGTGCAAGGAATTGTATACTCAAGGATCAAATTGAGCTTTTTATTGATTCAATGCCTCCTAGGTGCTGTAATGAAACATAATTGAAACAAATTGCTGAAATTGCTGAAAATTGAAACATATTGCTGATTACTAGAAATTATCATTTATAAGAAAATTATTTATAAGATAAATATGCAAAAAGTGGGTCAATTTAGTTTTCCATAGAATATTTTTTTAAGTAGATTTTGTGTTTAATTTATTTTTCTTTCTTTCTTCTAAAAAATCCCCAATGAATTTGAATCAATTTAGTATGTTTATAGGTGATTTAAATTAAAAGTATATGATTTACAGATAACTCCAAATATAAATCCGAAAACAATATATTCTATTTGATATTGGTGGTTCTATATTATAGAATCTATAAAGTGTATTAAAGTTGAAATATCAAAAATCATCTAATTGCTGATAAAACGTCGTCATTGGCAACACTGAACATACGCCATGCTTGCTTGTGTGTGTTTGCTCGTTGTTTGTGTAGTCGTTGTTAGTAACACTACTATTGTTTACATCTCTGCTAATAACAGGGAACATTACATTGACAATGTATAGCATACTTTTAGGCACTTTCTAAACAACACACATTCAAATGCTTCAAGGAAAATTGGAATAAGATAATTACTTGGATTCTGTACTAGATTCTGTACTGGATTCTGTTTTAAATAGTTTTTGAATAAAAAAAAATTGAAATTGAACGCAAAGAATTAATTATTCAATTATTAATTTAAAATCACATAGCAAATTTAAATAATGGATTTCTTTAATAATTGATTGAGTTAATTATATTTATTGATGAATATATTAGGAGAAAAAAACTGCAGGAATATATACCTAGCAAATGAAATAAAACAATTTGAGTTTTTTTTGAAACTTTCAATAATCGTATATTTGTTTTGATAAAAATTAGCAAATTATCATTTGTGTTAATAAGGAGAACTAACTAACTATGATTTTTTGTTATAAATAAAAAAACATTCATTTTTAATTTTATGGAAAATGGCGAATAGAAAAAATAAAAAAAAAACAATTTTTTTATTTAATGGAAGACATGGATATTATCGTATTTTTTTTTAATTTTAAAATAAAATTAAGAAAATATTAATGTTTATTATGGTTTGATAAGTTTTTTGTTATACATTTTTTATGTTAAATTTTGTGTGTTAGTTTTGTTTTATATAAATATTTGTATAGTTTAATTAGATAAATACAATTACAATTAATATTGTTTTGGAAGACTTGATTTATCTGCATATAGTTTTGTTATGTTAAATATATATATTTTTTATTAAATGTTTCGTACTTAAAATTACTTAATTTTTTACTAGAGTTTTTGTTTGGAAGACAATTTTCGATTTTCTTTTTAAG
This sequence comes from Musca vetustissima, assembly GCF_032173495.1. Lineage (NCBI taxonomy): Eukaryota > Metazoa > Arthropoda > Insecta > Diptera > Muscidae > Musca > Musca vetustissima. Next base: position 273,608 of record NW_026881891.1, read on the forward strand.
TTTAATTATTATTAGTATTCTGTTTGTTTTGTTTTTTGATTTCTTGTTGGAAGACATTTGTTGCATTAGTTTTTTTTTTTGTTATAATTTTGTTCTATAATTTGTATAGTGTTTTTTTTTTCTTATATATGCTTTATGTATATATTTCGCTATAAATGATAATAATATTTAATTCTCTTATTATTTGTTTTTTTGTTCGAATTTAAAAACTAACATTATTTTTGTAATTGAGATTTGTGTGATTTTTGTATCTGTTATTCTTCTACTTCTTCTTCTTCCTCGTCTTTAAAATGGAAGACCAATTTCAAAGGCATTTATCAGAGCATTACCCGAATCATAAATGCCAATAACACCAAACAATACCCCCAACCCAATAATAATATAATCCTTGGCCATTTCCTTTTGATCCAATAGATGACCCTTGATTTTCAAATGGAAATAACATGGCCAAATGAAACTTAACATGGTACCCGTGAAACTGCCAATGAAACCCATCAGAATCGAAAAGTGAGGTATAAAACAGGCCATCATTATGGTCGAAACAATAACACCCACACGAAAACCTAAACCCCAAACTTTCAACTCCCCATCTAAATGCCAAATGGTGGGAAATTTCGTTTTTGGTGGACCACGGAAGAAGTTACGTTCCAACAACTCACAGGCCGCATAATAGGGTAGGGGATAACTCAAAATGGCTTTGATGACCAAAAAGAAATTAACCAAACCCTTAAAACCCTGCGAGTGCAGATTATTGGTAATAACCTGTTGTGTATCATTTTGGAAGGTCAAGAAACAAATGTAACCAAAACCGGCCTTAAAGGCGGCCGCGGCAATGTGAGACCAATCCAACATCCAATTGAATTTGGAACGATCAATCATGTTGCCCTCCAGTGTGGGCAAGAATATCTGTGATGTGTACGAGAATACAATGACACCCAACGATATGGGGAAATTTTCAAAATCAATACTCCAACGGACCTTGGACCAACCCCAATCACCAATCTGCAGAATACAATATCCCAAAATGACCACATTAATAACAATATGCGACATGGTGCACCAGAAGGAGAGCAGTGACACCATCTTTAGAGATTTTAAGAAACCCATTGGCAGTAGAAAGATACCAACTAACATCATCCAGGATCGCGAATCCAACGATCCCTGGGGATATGTGCCCGCCAACAAATCGCCACACACTACCACATACAAAATGCACGTCATCAACAGCTCAATCAATTGAGCCATACTCACTGCTTTTGCACCCAACTGGGGTCCGAAGCACACCTTGGCAATCGATACATAACTATCACGTACCCGCACCAATTGTCCCGTAGTTGGATCCGGTTCGTAGAGGCATTGCACTAACACTTTTCCCGTGTAACAGCAAATGTAGGCAATGCCCACCATGGCGATAATGGCCCAGTAGCCGCCATGGAGTACGGCAAATGGCAGCGATACAATAAACATACCCTGTATAGCATTCGTAACGTTCCAGGCGGCTTGCATTTCATCGATTTTCGAACCACCGCCACCTTCACCTTCGCACACGAAAGAACTGCCTTCGGAAGCGATGCTGCCTTGTCTGGAAAGGAGAATATGTTTATAATAATATTAATATGAATAAATAAATATCAATATAAATATGGTAAGTGAAATCAAGTACCCATATCGAAATCGGACATATATCGAATACAAGTCTTTCGATTCTCAGTTCATTATCCCATGTAAGTTTCGTGTCAAACGGATGGACGAATTACTTTAATCGAACGAAAATATATATATGGGATCTACAGATGTGTTCTATAAAATAGTAGTGCAGTTGGATAGTAAGTACTGCATAATTAATTTTTATACCCTACACAACTATGCTGTCAGGGTATTGTAGCTTTGTGCAGGCCCAAGAATTTGTAACGCCTTGAAATATAGGTCCTAGACTCACCTTTAAGTATACCGATCTTATCTCGACTAGCTGAGTCGATCTAGACATGTGTGTCCGTCCGTCCGTACGTCTGTCCATTATAATTTGTAAACACGATACCAGCCACAGTTATGGACCAATCTTCACAAAATTTTACATGTAGGATGGGTTCGGCCCAATGAAGACCCCTATTGTTTTTGATAAAGATCGGTTAATATTAATGGGATGAAATGAACCAAATACTTAATTTTTGTCGGTTTTTCTGGTCTCTAACATCTCGAATTTTTACAGGGAGAAGGGGATTGAGCCAAAGAATATTTTGATAAAGATTGGTCAATATTTAAATCAAATGGACTCTGAATTTTGTGTGAAAAATTACAAAATTTGTATTCTATTTCGTATATATTTACTCCTGAAGGACATAGACCCGAGAAGTTTATATTATATCCAAGAGGTGTGGTTGACCTTTAAATTAATACCAATTATATTGTTGTATGTGATCGGATGTGGGAGTTACACCTAAATATTTACAGGTATCTCCGTATTCGTATATTATTTAGTAACCCATTATCACTCTATAGAGCGGAGCTATAGCGCTGATCGCTTTAAAATGTTCCATGAGGTTCCAGTTATGGTCAAGGACAACGCCTACAATTTTCGGTGATGATCAGATAATAATTTTGGAATGAAGTGGACCGTAAACTTAATTTTTTGTGTTTTTTTCGAGTCGATCTATAGACCACAAATGAAAGCCGGACATCACAACACAACCCACGGTGAAGGGAATCTGGACAATAGCTGTACTGAATACTCGTAATATTCGGAAAATATGTCAGTGTGAGGAAGAGGTGCTGTTTACCTCTAATCGGGCAAGAGGGTGCAAATATCACGAAATATTGCCCAGGCTCGGAATATACATCCGCAGAAAATTTGAGTTCCGTGGTAGTTGTGTAGGGTATCGTATGATCGGCCCCGCCCGACTATACTGCTCCGCTCACTGGTTTTAAATTGAATAACCGATTTCATATATTGTTTGTAAAAACCTATTTCAAATCCGAAGATGGGGACTATATAACAACCCCTTCTGGTACATCTCCACAAATGGTGAATTCTTTGGTAAAAATACCTTATATAAAGCGATTAATAAATTCTGTGTTAAATTCCGTAGACCTTCGCAAACAATAGCCTGAGGGTATATATATATATATATCTTCTTCTATCTCGGGTAATAGATAAGGTTTTTCGGATTCGTCAAAAATAATTTCCATAAATTTATTTACTTCTGAATTCCTAACAGACTCGCTAAAGGTTTTAATCTCCATAAGGAATTTTCCACACCCCAGACGTGACACGATATATTTAATTGCATTAAATATTCCTACAAAAATTCGAAGGCAATTACTAACTCCATCTGAATTAAAAACAAGTAAAAAAGCGTTAAGTTCGGTCGGGCCGAACTTTGTATAGCCTCCACCATAGATATACTGACAGGTACTAGAAATGAAAATATAGGGAACATACCAAAAAGTGTACATATACCGACAATTCCACAAACCGATTATGGTTCTACATATTGGTCCTAGACCCCATGTTTCGTTGCACGAAATTTGTTTCAAAAATTTTAATTTCATCTAAACTTTGTCCATCTTATTATTTCTTCCAACTTTAGTTTAAGTTCGAACATGGGGAATATCGGTCCACTCCTTCTGGTACCTTCCACACAGGGGCTAGGCCTAAATGCCGGTTACAGTTCATATAGATGAATATTATCGATATCTTATGTTCTAGTTTTTTTTTGATGAGATGAAATGATTACAACATAGTCTCAGAACCAAACCCAAACACGGAACAAATCATATAACTGTTTTAAAATAAACCAGAAAGGAAAGTAGTAAAGTCGGACGGGGCCGACTATATGATACCCTTCACCACTTTGGGTATATTCAACAGATGAATCGTAACAGACGTTGAAGGACCACAAATACGGAAATGGATCCATAAACATGTCATTCTGCAACCTTTACTAATTTTTTCATTTGGTCAGATATAGAGTTGCTACAGATAAAGTATATATATATATATATATATATACCTAAACCGATTATATATGGGAGCTATATCTAGATCTGGACCGATTTTCAGGAAACTTAATACACATCATTCTAGACATAATTCATTACGATATGCCAAATTTCGGGCAAATCGAAAGATATATAGGGACTTTGGTACATCATTTACAATAAATCGGACGAAAATATATATGGGAGATATATCTAAATCTGGACCGATATTCAGGAAACTCAACACATATCAGTGTAGACCTAATTCATTACGCTTTGCCAAATTTCGTGCAAATCGAAAGATATATAGGGACTTTGGTACACAATTTACATTGAATCGGACGAAAATATATATGGGAGCTATATCTAAATCTGGTCCAATTTTTAGGAAACTTAACACACATCATTCTAGACCTAATTCAGTATGCTGTGTCAAATTCCGTGCAAATCGAATGATATATAGGGGCTTTGATGCATCATTTACATAAAATCGGACGAAAATATATATGGGAGCTATATCTAAATCGAAACCGATTTAGATATAGCTCCCATAACGAAACCAATTTCAATAGGGTTCGTCCTTGGGCCAAATAAGTGAGCTGTGCCAAATTTCATCCAAATCGGATAATAAATGCGACCAGTACTTTGTTTACAATTTAACAGACGGACGGACGGACATGCATAAATCGACTTAAAAAGTGATTCTATGCATATTCTCAAAAGGAACCATGTGTATATCTCGTTTCCTTTTGCCTGTTACAAACATATGCACAAAGACATAATACCCTGTACCACAGTGTGGTCGCCCCCTTTGGGGACGACCCCCAAAAGGTAGGGAGATTTGTTACCATATACGACTACAAAATACCAAATTGCAGCCAATTTGGTTGAAAAACGAGTCAAGAACCCCAAAATACCGAAAATTGGGGGTACCCTTATATGGGAGCTATCCGAAAAAATGGACCTATATTTATAATTTTTTGTGGAGAAATTTTGAACCTATTACGAATTCAAAATACTAAATTACAGCCAATTAGGTGAAAAAATACGATAACAACCCCCAAAATACTGATATTTAGGAGGTACCGCTATATGGGGCTTACCAGAAAAAGTGGACCTATATTTATATTTTTTGTGGAGACATTTAGTACCCAATAAGAACTCAATGTACCAAATATTCGGTTGAAAACGCGCTCAAGAATCCTAAAATACGGAAAATTGGGGGTACTGTTATATGTGAGCTATGCCTAAACGTGGAGCCATATATCCCATCTTCGAACTTGACTTGCCTGCAGATAAAAGACAAACCTATGCAAAATTCCAGCACCCTATCTCTATTCCTTCAGAAGATAGCGACCGTCTGTCTATCCGATAGACGGACGGACATGGCTAGATCGTCTTAGAATTTTACCCTGATCAAGAATATATATACTTTATAGGGTCGGAAATGAAAATTTCGATGAGTTACAAAGGGAATGACAAAATTAATATATCCTCCATACTATGGTGGAGGGTATAAAAATTGAATTTTGATATGGTACATGACATATTTCTAATAAAAGTATGTCAAACAAAATAATAGACTAGAACATGTTTTATAAATTCTCTACTTAGTTACAATCGACCCCATCAGATTTAAACTGGAACAAACAAGATCATTTAATTTATATAATAAGTGAAAGAGTTGTTATGAAAATCAAGAAGTTCGAAAAAATACAAAAAAAATTTTAATTTATATAACATTACTTACCGTATAGCATCGGCTTGCTGATACCTTCCATCGTATTCATTGAATGAGGTCGTTTGATAGCCTTCACCCTTTGCATCACCACCGCCTTCGCCCTCGTCCATCCAACCATTTGGATTGCGAAAGGGATTCAATTCTGTCGGTCTATCATCTATAAAAATAATAAATTAATCAAAATCCAAAATAAATTCCAAAATTCCAGCAAAAACAAAAAAAAACTTACCGGTAGTTCCATAGGTATTCTCATCACCATGGAACATGGCCTGTGTGCTATCGGGCTGTTGTGGCATTGTCGGTCTACCACCACCACCACCTGGTTGTTCATAGTCCTTCTTATCGGGCATATGTTGGCGAGCAGTCTGAACGGCTACATTGAGGATATTTTTGAGAGGTGGTAAGGGTGCGGATTTCAATTTATTTAAAAATGCCATGATTAAATAATTCCAATACTGGGCGAAGTCGAAATGGTTGGATGAACAGCGACGATGCGATGTAGTACAATGAAAGGATATAGGCGGGCAGGGCAGTAAGCGGGGTAGATTGATATGGGGGTAGGTGAAGGTGGCTTTGGTTGGCTGTTTTTATGTGTGCGTCTTTTTGTTTGCTTTCGTTCGTTTGGCGTTTGACTGCTGGCTCTACACTACTGCTACTACTACCACTACGATGCTGACAACTGTGTTGCGTTGAATAAGTCTTTCGAGATGGGGGACCAAATTGTGGGTGGGGGATTTCCAAAAAGAAATTATTCAAGTAATTTTCTTATGGCTTTAATGTTGCTGTTTTTTTGGAAAACAGAGTGGATACCCTTCTTTAGAGTATTTGTTCAATTATAATTTTGAGATTTCATAGATTTTCTGGATTACGAAAATCTTGCTGAACTTTTTTCTAATGTTATAAATTTTTTTCCTGCTTGCAATGTCGTTGATCCACTTTTTTCTTTCGTTCTTTCTGCCTTCTACATTTGGTCCATTAATAAAAACGAAATTTGTTCTTCAAACACAGAGTCCATCGTAGCATCGTAGGAAAAATAAAGCAATATATGATGGGAACAGTCAGTCAGTCAATCCGATCGATACAAATTATAAAATCTTTTCGCTTTTTTCTTCGATTTTTGGTTAACACACTAAAAACTGAAATGGTAGCAAAATTTTGGATTTTTCATTTGATAAAAATTACAGCTTTAATAGGAATTCTACACAAATTATTTAATATCCTCTAAAAAGCTAACAACTTGAACTACTTATTTATGATGTAATTGCAAGAAAATGTTTAAAATTTCAATGGAATATTTACTCTTTTTTATGTAACGTTATAACAAGTAACTAACGCCAACAAAAATTTAGTGTAAAATGTGGATTTCTTTTCTTCGTTTTGCTTTACACTGCCAAAAAATTTTCACAGTCTCCCGAGGACGCATGCTCCTGATATTCCGTTTTGAACATCCCTTATGTTGACATTCAGGATACATCATTCACAATAGTGTTTGTCAACAGGGATGTATAAGTATTTTGAATGATTCGTGAAATTCCGTTACAATGATGGTTGTGGTGGTGGTGAATAAGGATGTGAAGTGGTGGTGGTGAATTATATACGTTGGTGGTAATATGAAAAAAAACAACAGTAAGGAAAATAGTAAAATCAGACTGGGTCGACTCTATGATACCCTTCACCACTTTGGGTATATTCTACATATGTATCCTAACAGACGATGCGTTTTTGTTATATATTTATATCTGAACCGATTTCAGAGAATCTTGCCAGAGACTAATTTATATTACATCAGTACAGATCAGATACATATCTAGGTCGATTGACACGACCTAGCAACACGAAGCTTAGCAACATCATTCTAGACTAAATTCAGTAGCCTAAGCAAAATACGTGCAAATCGAAAGATATATAGGGACTTTGGTGCACCAATTACATAAAATCGGACGAAAATATATATGGGAGCTATATCTAAATCTGAACTAATTTTCACGAAACTTAGCACACGTCATTCGAGTCTTAATTCAGTATGCTATGACAAGTTTCGTGCAAATCGAATGATTTGCAGAGACCTTGGTGCACCAATTACCTAAAATCAGATGAAAATATATATGGGAGCTATATCTAAATCTGTACCAATTTTCACGAGACTTTTCACACATTATTCTAGACTTATTTTAGTATGCTGTGCCAAATTTCCTGCAAGTCGAAGGATATATAGGGACTTTGGTGCACCATTTACATTAAATCGGACGAAAATATATATGGGAGCTATACCTAAATCTGAACCGATTTTCAGGAACCTTAACACACATCGTTCTTGACCAAATTCATAACGCTGTGCCAAATTTCGTGCAAATCGATAGATATATATCGACTTTGATGCACCATTTACATTAAATCGGACGAAAATATATACAAGAGCTATATCTAAATCTCAACCGATTTTCAAAAAACTTAGCACACATTATTGTAGGCTTATTTCAGTACCCTCTGCCAAATTTCGTGCAAGTCGAAGGATATATAGGGACTTTTGTGCACCATTTACATTAAATCGGATGAAAATATATATGGGAGCTATATCTAAATCTGAACCGATTTTCAGGAACCTTAACACACATCGTTCTTGACCAAATTCATAATGCTATGCCAAATTTCGTGCAAATCCAAAGATATATAGGGATTTTGGTACACCGTTTATCTTAAATCGGACGAAAATATATATGGGAGCTATACCTAAATCTGAACCGATTTTCAAAAAACTTAGCACAAATCATTGTAGGCTTAATTCAGTACGCTATGCCAAATTTCGTGCAAATCGAAAGAAATTTAGGGACTTTGGTGCACCATTTACCTTAAATCGGACGAAAATATATACAGGAGCTATATCTAAATCTCAACCGATTTTCACGAAACTTAGATCATATCATTCTAGGCTTGTTGCACAGTTTACATTAAATCGGACGAAAATATATATGGGAGCTATATCTAAATCTGAATCGATTTTTATTAAACTTGCACACATCGGTCTGGGCTGAATTTAGTACGCTGTGACAAATATCGTGTAAATCGAAGGAACTTCGGTGTACCATTTAACTTAAATCGGACGATAACATATATGTGAACTATATCTAAATCTGAACCGATTTTTACGAAACTTTGCACACATCAGTCTAGGATGCCTTCAGTACGCTGTGTCAAATTTCGTGCAAATCGGAAGATTTTTAGGTTGAAAAACGCGCCCAAGAACCCCAAAATACCGACAATTTGGGGGTACCCTTATGTGGGAGCTATGCCTAAACGTGGACCATAAAGCCCATCTTCGAACTTGACTGCAGACAAAAGACGATTCTATGCAAAATGTTGGCGATCTATCTCAATTCGTTTAGAAGCTAGGGTGATTACAACAGACAGACGGACATGGCTATATCGTCATAGAATTTTACGCTGATTATATATATTTTATAGGGTCGGAACTTCAATTTTCCCTCTAAACTAAATTACATCATAGGATAAGATTTTTCCTAGCATTTGTATACCCTTCACCACACTGTGGTACAGAGTATATGTCTTTGTGCATATGTTTGTAACAGACAAAAGGAATCGAGATAGATCCATGGTTCCTTTTGAGAATATGCATAGAATCACTTTCTAAGTCGATTTATGCATGTCCGTCTGTCCATGTTAAATTGTACACAAAGTACAGGTCGCATTTATGATCCGAATTGGATGAAATTTGGCTCAGCCCATTTGTTTGGCTCAAGGACGAACATTATTGAGATTGAAGAAAATCGGTTCAGATTTAGATATAGCTCCCGTATATAGTTTCGTCCGATTTTATGTACAGGGTTGCCCATATTCGACGGAACCATGTTTTTTTCTTAAAAATCAAAGAAAAAAATAAAAATTTGTTCCAAGTAGATTTGTTTACATCAATTTTTGAATATGATATCTCTCAAATGGCCGCCTCTGGCGTTGATGACGTATTGTGCCCTTTTTGCTGCATTTTCCATCGTTTTTGCCAACATTTCGGCCGGAATAGCTGCTATTTCTTCACGAATGTTGTTCTTGAGCTCTTCTACGGTCCTTGGCTTGTTAACGTAAACCTTTGACTTCAAATATCCCCACAAGAAGAAGTCAGGCGGCGTCAAATCGGGCGAACGCTATGGAAAGTCCAAATCACCACTTTTAGACATCAAACGGCCCGAAAACAAATTCTTCAGAAAATCGATTGTTATGCGACTTTGTGCGGTGGAACGCCGTCTTGTTGAAACCAGAACTGCCTCATACGCTTTCGACGAATAATTGGCATCACAAAATTGGTCATCATGTTGCGATACCAAAAATCGGACGAAACTATATATGAAAGCTATATCTAAATCTGAAACGATTTCAACAAAACTTCATAAATATCAAACAGGACCTAATTCAGTAGGCTGAGCAAAATTTTGCCCCAATCGGAAAAATATTTAAATTTTGGTGCACCATTTACAGGGTTGCCCATATTCGTCGGACCCATCTGGCAACGCCATAACTTTTGCAGAGATGTCACATCGCTTAATGACATACCGCGTTTGAAGCGTCAGTCCAAGCAGATTTTTACCATGAACCAATACACGCCACGCGAGCGCTCTGAAATAGTCGAAATTTACATTCAACAGAAGAAGTCAATTGTGAAAACTCAACGTGCTTTTGACACATTAAAAAATGTGAGATGTGCGCCTTCTAAGAACACCATTAAGCGTTTATACGAAAAATTTTCGACTGATAAGGCTTTTTCTAATCCGAAGAGGCCATATAAAAGTCGACCAAGGCGATCGGCCGAGAATATTGCTGCCGTACGAGCCAGTGTTGAGAGGTCCCCAAGAACATACCAAAAACGCCGTTCTCAGCAGTTGGGCATGGCTCGGTCCACTTTACAACGGATTATTCGCATTGATTTGCATTTGTTCCCATACAAAATTCAATTGACGCAAAGAATGTTGCCTGCGGACATTGAATGGGACCGTAAATAAGCAAAATTGCCGTTTTTACGCCACTGAAAATCCTCAGGAGATTCAAGAAGTGTCTCTTTATGACGAAAAAGTCACAGTTTGGTGCGGCGTTAGTGCGAAGACGGTCATTGGGCCGTTTTTCTTCCATAATGAAAATGGCCATGCTGTTACCATCAATCAGGTAAATGGTGCACCAAACTTTCCATAATTTTTCCGATTGAGACAAAATTTGGCAGAGCGTATTGAAATAGGTCCACATTGTTGTAAAAGGAGTTTTGGGAAAATCGGTTCATATTTGGACATATCTCCCCTATACCGATTTTTTTGGTAAATGGTCCACCAAACTCCCAAGTTTTGTCTGATTGATACAAAATTGTGCACAACATATTGAGATAGGTTCTTATTAATGTATACGACGTTTTGTGAAAATCGGTTCAGATTTAGATAAGGCTCCCATTTATAGCTTCTTCCGATTTTTGGTAAATGATGCACAGAGGAGCCTACGTCTGTTCCTTATACACGAGATAAAATTGTGAACAGCGCTCTGTGCTGCATCATACCAAAGGTATATGCAACGGTTTGCATATAGCTCCAAATACATTATTTTCCCAGATTTCATACAAATGGTACATAAAAAAATCCGATTGACATACAATTTTTCATAGATTTCCGAATGGTATGTGCATTGAGTTTTTTTCTTGGTTCACATATCGATGTAGATCACACATTTAGTTTCGCCCCATTCCATTTCAATGGTCCTCTAAAGATTAGATGTCTGTACTATCTACAGGATACTGTATATATTAGCATCTCTTGTATGTATCCGAAGTGGTGAAGGATATCATATAGTCGGCCCCGTCCGACTTTTGAATTTTCCTTACTGGTTATACCCTCCACCATAGTATGGAGGGTATATTAATTTTGTCATTCCGTTTGTAACTCATCGAAATATTCATTTTCGACCCCTTAAAGTATATATATTCTTTATCAGGGTAAAATTCTAAGACGATCTAGCCATGTCCGTCCGTCTGTTGTAATCACGCTATCTTCTGAAGGAATTGAGATAGGGTGTTGTCTTTTGTCTGCAGGCAGGTCAAGTTCGAAGATGGGGTATATAGGTCCACGTTTAAGCATAGCTCCCATATAGCAGTACCCCCCAATTTTCGGTATTTTGGGGTTCTTGAGCGCATTTTTCAACCGAATTCGCTGAAATTTGCAACATTGGGTTCTTATTGGGTACTAAATGTCTCCACAAAAAATTATAAATATAGGTCTACTTTTTCTGGTAGCCCCATATAACGGTACCTCCTAATTTTTAGTATTTTGGGGGTTTTGATCGTATTTTTCCACCGAATTGGCTGTAATTTAGTATTTTGAGTTCTTAATAGGTACCGAATTTCTCAACAAAAAATTATGAATATAGGTCAATTTTTTCGGGTAGCCTCCATATAAGGGTATCCCCAATATTCGGTATTTTAGGGTTCTTGAGCGCGTTTTTCATCCGAAGTCGCTGCAATTTGGTATTTTGTAGTCGTATATGAAAACAAATCTCCTTACCAAAAATTGTTAATATTCGCCCCCTTTTTGGGGTAGTCCCCATATAACCCCCTTTTTATATTTTATACTAGCAGACCCGGCAAACGTTGTTTTGCCTTATCAGAATTGCATCAATATGGGGTTGGTCAAAATTAAAGAATTCATGGAAAATATATTTCAGACCCTCTTTACCAAAATTGTACGTCAAATTTCCACAATCAAAAAATATTATGCATATTTGTTTCCTCATGACGGTAAACCTTCATTTACTGATACTCCAGTATATTAAGTAATATTGTTATTGTTAAATATTAACACTAGAACGCCGAAGGCGGTCATTTTGACCGCTTTCCAATTTCAAGTACAAAAGCAACTGTGCATTTAATGACACTTTTTTTTAAATTTGGTGAATTTTTTATAATAAACGTAATTCTATGAGGTATAAAAAGTCACCATATTTAAAAAAAGTGTCATTAAATGCACAGTTGCTTTTGTACTTGAAATTGGAAAGCGGTCAAAATGACGGCCTTCGGCGTTCTAGTGTTAAATAATGTCAGTATATGTGGTATTTCAGTTTATCAATTGATCGAATTTATGCCACCAAACATTTTTAAGTAGAAGGTTAAGTTTTGATCCAACTACTCTTATCACAAAAGATAATTACTATTCCTATTTTGATCACATTCGATTAATAAATCCTATAAAAGGTGTGTGTTCAATTACTCCAATCTCCGACTTTTTATGTTTTTCTCAAATTTTTCTTTGGTAAAACTCTTCCCAATGCAATTAAAAACAATCGAAGAACAATCACATCATGAATAATACATTTGAGGGACCATAAAGACACATATAAGATAGACACCTAGAGCATCTAATGCGCAGTTGTCTCCATGTAGGATTCATATTTATATATATACTTCCTGAATATAATAAATTGACAATAATACCTTCCATATCTAGCTAAATTGTTGAGGTATTTGTAATGGACATTTTGGTATATCCTATGTATACGTATTGACATTTTTCACAAATAAAGCCGGTTTTTTCCTATTTAGAATACGTTCAAGTTTCAGCCAATGATTCAGATATAGTGTGGGATATATGTCATGTGTTGGTTTTATAAGTTAAAAAATTGGCTCACAATTATAGTAATGAGGTTTAATTATATTTGTCCATATTTTGGCATAGTACTATTTTATGTACTTTGAACGTAGTAACAAATACCGTATACATTGCCTTTTATTCGGTATTTCATGTAGGATAAGGAACTTCTCAGTAAATTGTCGGTATAGTATCACTTTATGGTATTTCCCACATAATGGCAGGCATATCGGTCCAGCCGTTTCTTCGAAATATTTTTTGCAAAATTTTCGCAGATTTTTCTCAAAATGTTCTTGCATAAAAGCCTCCCCTCTTCAATTACTGGCAAGTGAAAGAAATTTTGAGTCAAAACGTTGCCGGCGTTCTCAATTGATGAGTTACTATACGGTTTGAAATCATTTTTATAATTAGATTTAAATTAATTTTACCTCAATTTGATAAGTTATTCATTTTTCGCGTTTTTCACGAAAACAGGTTATGTATGAGTCGGTGTCGGAATACTTAGCGTCAGCACACACCGATTAAGCACCCAAGCTCTAATCGGGCAAAACACAAAGAAGCTATATATCGCGCCATCTGTCGGACGAACTTAAAATTAAACACAAAAACACTACTCACGCCCCAAAGGACATATACGTAAAGTTTGGTCAAAATCGGTGCATTAGTTCTTGAATTATAGTAAAAAACCAAAAAAAAACTAAATATTGCGCCATCTGTCGGATGAACTTCAAACTACACAGAAACACTCCTCACGTCCCATAGAGCGTGTACATACAATTTGGTCCAAATCGGTGCAGTAGTTTTTGAGTTTATCGATCACGAACATACACGTAATTTTTATATATATAGAGATTAAAATAGTTATTTGATTTGTTCCGCGTTTTGAGTTTTGTTCTAAGACTCTGTTGTAATCATTTCACCTGCGGAGGATAGCGACATAAAATATTGTAACGAAAGGTTCGATAATGAACTATAGCTGCATTTAGACCTAGCCCCTGTGTGGGGGTTCCAGAAGGAGTGGACCGATATTCCCCATCTTCGAATTTGAACTAGGTTTGGAAGAAATAATAATATGGACAAAGTTTGGATGAAATCTTAATTTTCTGAAACGGATTTGGTCCAAAGATGAACATGGGGTCTAGAACCAATATTTCGATGAGACACATTTTCACCGTGTTAAAGTGTATACACTCTTATTCGCCATAAGGCTGAAGGTATAATTATCCATTAAAAATTTCTCAAATTTGTATTATGGTTTACATAATCCGTTGTTAGAAATGTCGGTATAGGTCCACTTTTTGGTATGCTCCCTATATTTTCATTTCTATTACCTGTCAGTATATCTATATGGTGCTGGGTATCCAAAGTTCGGCCCGGCCGAACTTAACGCTTTTTCACTTGTTTTCACTTCAGACTGAAATATAATTACACTCCATACATTTTTTATATTTCCAGAAATTTTGAGTTTCCCTGAGTGGTTTTCGTAGTTTCCTTCCTGTGCAAATAAAAAATTCACAATTTCTTTACTTTTTCAATTTCATTTGATTTTATTTACAAAATTTAATTTATCAATAATAAAATGTTTTTTTTAACAAGATGCAATACTGGGATGGATATCTGATGAACGAGTGGAATGGTACAAACAAAACTTGCTACACACATACAAAAAATAATACAACTACAACTACTATTGGTACTACTACACATGAGAAAAATAAATGAATTATTGAATTTATAAATAAAAAAGAAGAAAAGTAAATAAAAGTAGAATATGATAAAAAAATGTATATATATAACGCGGGATATTGTGGTCCAACGAATATTTATGGGGGATGGTAACTCCCCCCTCGGCCTCAATACAGTTAATTACTGTAGCAGGTTTTACGTACACCAGCTAAAATATTACTAATTTCTTCATCACGCCTCGATTCGATCAGCATTTCTCCCACCCCCAAAACAGAGCCGGCGGAATTTGGTACCGCTCCAAATACGGGGGCATGAGGTGGAGGATGATGATGGTGGTGGTGGTGGTGATGATGATTGTGCGGATGGCTGGCATAGGAAGACGTGGTGGATGACTGTACAAGGCTGGTGGGTAAAGAGGGCGTTGTTGCAGCACTCGATGTTGTTTGTGTCATATTGAGTCCGGTGGAACTAAGGTGGGAGGGTGAATTATTACCACTATCGGCAATGTGAGACATTTGTGACGATATCTGGGGACTGTAGTGATTATAGTGGAGATAACTTTGATTTTGATGTTGTGATGCCACCTGGCCGTATACTCCTCCTGCCAGGGAACTTTGCTGCAAAGGTAAGGCCAATTGGAGAGGGAAAGATTGTCCAGCCAAGGAGTAAGGTAACTGACTATAATAACTACCACTTGAGGTAGATACTACCATGGGATTAAAGGTCTCATAGCTATCGTAATTGTGATTGGTATCCGGATACTTGGCTTGCTTCAGGGCGTTAATACTTTTCAGGGTGTCATCTTCAATTGTGGCGGCATTATTTTCACTTGAGGCTGAAACATAATCACTGTCCACAAATTGCGAACCATGGGCAGCGGCAGCATGGGCACTGGACGTGTATCGCAAATAGTCCTCATAGGTAACATTGGGACTAACGTTGTAGGCATTGGAGGCCACAAGATAATCTCCTGAAGATGTCACTCCTGTCTGAGCCAAACGTGATGAGTCCAGGGCGGAAAAATTAATATCGCTCTGATGCAAATGTTGTGACCCATACCCCAAATGCATGCCACCACTGCCGGCGGAGTGATTGGCATGGCTCATTGCCGTTGTATGGCTACTCAAGTGATGTTTATCCTCATCCAGGCTTGAGACTGGTGGATAAAATGTGCCCTTAACCGAATGCCCATGATCTAAGAGACCACGATTTGTACAGGTCACATACATGCCACGTCCTGCCACCACTGACATTGAGGTGGCACTGAGGGGATATGTGTGGGATGCGACAGCAGCGTCGCTTTCTTTACTTTGTTTCTGTGACTCTTTTGTGTGTTTTTGCGTAGAATTGGTTACTGAACGATTTCTGCTGTGGCTCTTCGGTGTCCCCACAATGCTCGAGTTGCGGGAACCAATTTTCTTATATGCCGCTGTAGAATTGGGAGATGCTGTACCATTCACATTAGATTCTTCTATGCCGTAATTACTTCCTGTTCTGACGGAACTCATTTCAATAGTCTGCGTGGCGCCCGATGAAGCGGCACAATTCAAATATTCCCCATTATCTCCGCTTGTCAAATCGGGATTACTGTAACAATCTAACGAGCTGGGCGAATAATTCGATCTCAAGGTCTGTTCATAAAGACTGCTCGTGACAGCACCACTTGTCGGTGGCAATTGTATTTGTGGTGTTGAATTTCTTTGATTTGAATTTGTTTCATACGTCCCCGAAGACATTGAATTTGAGGGTGGTGTTCCGGCGGATTTTTGTTGATTATTTGCAGTTTTATTCGGAGATTGATTGCCGGCTGTGGCGGAGCCATTCGCCTCCTTTGCCACTCCATTTGTTTGTAGCGAACGCATTTTTGATTGTTTCCTTCGTCGGGGTCGATATTTATAATTGGGATGTTCGGTCATATGTATAACCCTGAGACGTTCAGCTTCTTCGACATAGGGTCGTCGATCTTGAGGTGTTAGCGATCGCCATTTTTTACCTGTACAGAGAAACAACAAACATGTGGATATTTTTAATAACGACAAAAAGAATATTATCAGAGTTTTTAAAGAAGGAGTATAAGAGATTTTGAAGGACTATCAGAGCTTTAGGCGTGGGTTTTTAAAGAATATTTTTAGAAGGTCTATCAGAACCTTATTTGAAGTGGTTTTTAGTGAAATTATTTGAAGAATTATCAAACCCTTAGGGGTGTTTTTTTAAAGGAAATTATTTGAAGGACTATAATTAGGCCTTAGGCATGAGTTAAAAAAAATATTTGAAGGAATATCATGGCCTTAGGTGTGGGGTTTTAAGAACATTATTTGAAGGACTATCAGAGCCTAAGGTGTGGGTCGTAGGTATTTTATGAAAATTATTTGAAGGTCTATCAAAGCCTTAGTCGTGGTTTTTTCAGAAAATTATTTGAAGGTGTGTCAGAGCCTTAGGCGTGGGTTTTTAAGAAAAAATTTTGAGGGACTATCAGATCTTCAGGCGCGATTTTTTTAAGGCGTAGGTTTATATAGAAAACTATTTGAAGGACTATCAGAGCCTTAGGCTTGGAGTTTTTAAGAAAATTATTTGAAGGACTATCAGAGCCATAGGCGTGGTTTTTTAAGGAAATTATTTGAAGGTCTATCAGAGCCTTAGGCGTGGGTTTTTTAAGAAGAATTTTTGAGGGTCTATCAGATCTTCAGGCGCGATTTTTTTAAGGCGTAGGTTTATATAGAAAACTATTTTAAGGACTATCAGATCTTCAGGCGCGATTTTTTTAAGGCGTAGGTTTATATAGAAAACTATTTGAAGGACTATCAGATCTTCAGGCGCGATTTTTTTAAGGCGTAGGTTTATATAGAAAACTATTTGAAGGACTATCAGATCTTCAGGCGCGATTTTTTTAAGGCGTAGGTTTATATAGAAAACTATTTGAAGGACTATCAGAGCCTTAGGCTTGGAGTTTTTAAATTATTTGAAGGACTTTCAGATCCTAAGGCGAGGGTTTCTTAAGGAAATTATTTGAAGGACTATCAGGTTTTTTAAGGAAAATATTTGAAGGACTATCAGATCCTCAGGTGTGGGGTTTTTAAGAAAATTACTTGAAGGACTTTCAGAACCTTGGGCGTAGATTTTTTAAGAAATTTATTTGCAGGACTATCAGAGCCTTAGGCATGAGTTTTCTAAAAAAATTATTCGAAGGACTATCATGGTCTTAGGTCTGGGGTTTTATAAAATTTATTTGAAGGACTATCAGATCTTCAGGCGTGGGTTTTCAAGAAATTATTTGAAAGACTATCAGATCTTCAGGCGTGATTTTTTTAAGAAATTATTTGAAGGACTATCAGATCTTCAGGCGTGAGTTTTTTTAAGGAAATCATTTGAAGGACTATCAGAGCCTTAGGTGTAAGTTCTTATAAGAACATTATTCAGCCAAAAACTTACCCAACATTTTACTCAAATCCGCATTATGCAAATCCGGATTTTCATCGGCCAATTTTTTACGTTCGATTTTCGCCCAGACCATAAACGCATTCATCGGTCTTCGGATTCTAGCTTCTTTGGCACATTTAGACTGGCTGTTGGCAACAGCACGAAACTTAACTTCGTTGACTAATTTGTGTCGTTGATCCAGATAGCTGGCATTGGCGGCACACAATTCACCCTTGTAATCGTAGGCCCACATTGGGCTATCCATTATTGTACCCGAAACAACATTACCACCAACGCCCACAGATGATGCGGCAGCCGTACCCATATGCCCGGCATAATCTTCGGTATCCGAAGACATTGCAATCGACATCATATTCGGATGTGTTAAATATTTATTCAACATTGTGGCAGAGGATGCAGAATTCGCATTGGACAACATCGAGGGTATGCTGGAACCAATTAAATGCTGTGATGAATTGTGATGTTGTTGTTGCTGCTGATGTTGTTGGTGATGCTGCTGTTGTTGTTGTTGTAGGTGCTGTTGATGTGTATGTGAAACTGGCGAAGGTGTTGATGCTACCATATACGAATTGGACATGATTACCGAATTATGACACTGTGAGGTCAAAGGTAAGGACACAGCTACCACATTTGGATCTCCGGCATTGTGAGGATCACCATCATAACTGTTATTGTGCGTAGGTGTAGACCTTGAGGTGGAATGATGATGTACTACCGGTGAGTGTAGGCTAGACGAGGAATGTTCACTACCATGCCGATATTGATAGGCAATGTCGGAGCTATTATTGCCAGCGTTCGTTTCATGTAGCGAACTTAAACGACCGTCGGCAAGCAGTGTTGTCGCCGCTGTTGTTGTTGTTTCGTGAAGTTCAGCGCCATTACCGCTGCCACCGGTAGTGACCGTGTTGCTGCTGCTGTTGTTGTATTCGGGGGTACGATTTATGGGTGAATTGTATTTTTTCGAACTAAAAATAGAAAGAAGAAGACGAAAAAGAGTTCAGTTTTAAATAGCAACAACAACAACAAGTATAACAAAACAAAGCGGTAAGTACAGGAGTTGAAGTTAACTTCGGTCGTCGGTAGATGGTTGACAGTGCATGAGGAAAGTGTGTTTCTTAAGTTTTAAATATAAATTTAGTAAATGTCGCTTTGGCAGACAGAAGAGCAATGTAGAACGTTTTTTTCCACTAATGGACAGAGCCGTAGACAGGTTGGGGTTAAAAGTGATGGACAAATGTGAATAAAGAGTAATGGAACAAGCGGTAAGTTTTAAATCTATTTTTGTAAAGGTATTGTAGCTTTGTGTGTCCCTAAGAGTTTGTTACGTCGAGAAATATTGCTTCCAGATCCACCTTCAAATATACCGACATATGTGTCCATCCGTCCGTCTGTCCATTATAACTTTTAAACACGATACAGGCTACAGTTATGGACGAATCATCACG
Organism: Musca vetustissima; assembly: GCF_032173495.1. Lineage (NCBI taxonomy): Eukaryota > Metazoa > Arthropoda > Insecta > Diptera > Muscidae > Musca > Musca vetustissima. The sequence continues at coordinate 293,521 of NW_026881891.1, forward strand.
GAATTTTGCATTAGGAGTAAAGTTCAGTAATATTTAGAGAGAAAATGTAGCAAATTTTTTTCCTGTATTCCTGATCGCTCTATAGATCAAAGTTATGACCTGAACCTCATGAAATTTTACATAGGAAAGAGGATCTGACCAAGAAACAAACATGTCTCTTTTCATGATAATCAGTCAATATTTAGCGGATCAAACGAACCCAGACTTTTGTGAGGAAAATGGCAAAATGAGCATTCTATGGCATATATATTTACTTCTATAGGACATAGACCGGAGAAGTTGGCAGGATATCCAAGTGGAGTGGTTGTGGCAGATATACTTAGAAGGTGAAATGAAAACTTTATTTTTGTCTGGTTTTCTAGTCGCTTTAGAGACCACTATTATAAGCTTTTACACGGGGATAGGGCCAACTTATTAGAGTGTTCGTTTTGATAATGACCGGTTAATATCAAGAGGGTAAAATGGCTTCGGAGACCACCAGTTGACGCACGGATTTCATCGCGTTCGCTATCAACAATCTGTTGACGTCCGATGGAATGACAATAGCGCTCAAGTCCTGATGGATGTGTCGCGGAGGTGTATCTGCCATAACTGTGTGTCACTAGGTCTACTCATAGTGGTTGTTTACTCATAGTGGTGATCGACGCTCGACATCTGGACACAGTCGTTTGCAATTCGGAGTGCATTATTTTGTGCTGTTTGCAAGGATCTCCATTGTGTGCCGCCAGACTGGGGCTGCATAATTAAGGATGGAAGAAGTCCAGACTGGGATAGTCTATTTAAGGATGGAACGACCAATGGCCTTCAATGCCGTTTCCAAAGTTTCTTTATCCTTGCCCCAGGAGGTGCTAGCCAAAGCTTTCAGTACTTTATTCCCAGCTTTTACCTTGTGGTCGATGTAGTTAGAATGCGAGGAGAAATGAAGGAGATTATCGAATACCACCCCCAAGGATTTTCGGATAATGGACGGTGGGGAAATGCCGAGTTCTAAATTGACTTCTCACGTCCTGAAGTGAAAAGTGACACAGTAGACTTTGCAGTGGATAATTTTCGATTGCGCTCCCGGATGAAGTTGGTAATGGTGGTTAAAGAGTTGGCAATTTTTGCACTTACGTCGACAATGTTAACGTTGGACGAAATAACTGTACGACACCACAGAAACATCTGGTGGAGGAATGCGGAGTTTCGCAAGAAATGTGAGATATGACACCGCCTTGCGTTACTCCCGTTTTGATCTTGAGATGTTTGGTTTTTTGAGCCACGGAACTCAACGAAGGCTTGCCAACTACCTTGGCAAGTCAACGCTTGATATCACTCGGAAGGGTAGAATTTCTGATTTCGGATATTAGCTCGGAATGATCGACCCTATCAAACCGATATATTTAAGGCCTATTTCACAATGGTCCGTTCAGGTGGTTCCTGCGTTCCCACGACAATCGGATCTACGCTCCGGGTTCGACTCGGCCAGGGATTGTCAACCCAGCGACAGCTGTACCGAACGAAAAGAGTTCAGTGGTAGTTGTATAGGGTATCATATGGTCGGCCACATCCGACTATACTGCTCCGCTTACTGGTTTATGCCAAACAAAATATGCAAATATTCGATACACATTGACTGGAATCCCCATCAAATCAAACAAAAAACAAACTAAATTCCTCTACGAAAAAAAACGACTACGCCAATGCCACCGAAAAAAGTAGGTAGGTAGTTGGTAAAAAAAACGGCACACACAGAAGAAAGAATCTAAAAACCGTGGCAACTGACGACAGTTAACGATTTATAGGTTCACTAAATATATGTATTTAAAGTAGACATATTGACAGTTTATCCTTAAATATTGAAATTGAACGAGAAAAATTCCCCCCAACACAGTCACCCAGCCAGTCAGCCGAACAGGCGGACGGACGGACAGAGAGACAATGCAAAGCAAAAGGTACCCCATGCCAAAAAAAACCCAGAAACAAATTCAAGTGTCGTGCTTTAACTGGGCTCTTTTGGTCACCCAGACCACAACCGCCACCATCAGCAGCAGCACCACCACCAACAACAACAACAGCTTAACAGCAGTCGCAAGTACTAGCAAAACGTTTAAGTTTAACATCACAGTACTGCATCACTTTTTCATGGTACTAAGGTGGCTACTGCTTGATATTTGGCTACGAAATGGTAGGTTGACGATTTTTGTTGTTGGTCGTTTAGTTTTGTTTACAGCAACAACAACACCAACAGCATAACTTTTGTTGACTGTTTTGATTGCCCAGTTTAAAAGAAAAATCCTCCAGAAAAATATCCATTGATTGTTGTTGTGTTCTGGTCATGTTGTTCTTGTTATGCTGCTAACCAACAAACCAACCAACCATCCGAACAGCCAGTCAGCCGGCCGAACAGCCAGTCAGCTAACAAAAATATATATTACCCAGCTCAATGAAAAATTCGCTTAACATTGGTTTTCGGTAGACATACTCGTAAATGTAAATTGGGCGCGTGCAGCTATTGTCATCATCAAAGTGGATACCGCAACGGTATTTGCCGATCAACACATACTTCTCCAAAAAACTAAACTCCTTTCAGATGAAACAAAAAAAAAAACGAACAAACAAAACACAAAAGGACAGACGTTCAATGAATGGACAGACGGCTGGTTGGTTGGGATAAGGAAGGACGGACAGACAGACATACTGCCAAGCGGATAAACGGATCTACGGTGGAAATGAAAGAAACATAAAGCAACCAATGATGATGGGATAAACCTCGTATGCAGAATGGTCGACAGTGAGAGAAAAAAATTAAATTGATTTGAATTTTTCCTATAAAAAAACCTTATTCAGCCAGGCTGAATTGAAGTTTTAATAAAGAAAACTGTATTTAGCCAGCCTGAATTTAAGTTTTCCTACAGAAAACACCATTCAGCCAGGCTGAATATGAAGTGTTCCTATACAAAACACTATTCAGCCAGGCTAAAAATGATGTTTTCTTATAGAAAACACTATTCAGCCAGGCTGAATATGAAGTTTTCCTATCGAAAACTCTATTCAGCCAGGCTGAATATGAAGTTTTCCTATCGAAAACTCTATTCAGCCAGGCTGAATATGAAGTTTTCCTATAGAAAACACTATTCAGCCAGGCTGAATATGAAGTTTTCCTAAAGAAAACACTATTCAACCAGGCTGAAAATTAAGTTTTCCTACAGAAAACACTATTCAGCCAGGCTGAATATGAAGTTTTCCTATAGAAAACACTATTCAGCCAGGCTGAATATGAAGTTTTCCTATAGAAAACACTATTCAGCCAGGCTGAATATGAAGTTTTCCTATAGAAAACACTATTCTGCCAGGCTGAATATGAAGTTTTCCTATAGAAAACACTATTCAGCCAGGCTGAATATGAAGTTTTCCTATAGAAAACACTATTCAGCCAGGCTGAATATGAAGTATTTCCTATAGAAAACACTATTCAGCCAGGCTAAATATGAAGTATTTCCTATAGAAAACACTATTCAGCCAGGCTGAATATGAAGTATTTCCTATAGAAAACACTATTCAGCCAGGCTGAATATGAAGTATTTCCTATAGAAAACACTATTCAGCCAGGCTGAATATGAAGTATTTCCTATAGAAAACACTATTCAGCCAGGCTGAATATGAAGTATTTCCTATAGAAAACACTATTCAGCCAGGCTGAATATGAAGTTTTCCTATAGAAAACACTATTCAGCCAGGCTGAATATGAAGTTTTCCTATAGAAAACACTATTCAGCCAGGCTGAATATGAAGTTTTCCTATAGAAAACACTATTCAGCCAGGCTGAATATGAAGTTTTCCTATAGAAAACACTATTCAGCCAGGCTGAATATGAAGTTTTCCTATAGAAAACACTATTCAGCCAGGCTGAATATGAAGTTTTCCTATAGAAAACACTATTCAGCCAGGCTGAATATGAAGTTTTCCTATAGAAAACACTATTCAGCCAGGCTGAATATGAAGTTTTCCTATAAAAAACACTATTCAGCCGGGCTGAATATGAAGTTTTCCTATAGAAAACACTATTCAGCCAGGCTGAATATGAAGTTTTCCTATAGAAAACACTATTCAGCCAGGCTGAATATGAAGTTTTCCTATAGAAAACACTATTCAGCCAGGCTGAATATGAAGTTTTCCTATAGAAAACACTATTCAGCCAGGCTGAATATGAAGTTTTCCTATAGAAAACACTATTCAGCCAGGCTGAATATGAAGTTTTCCTATAGAAAACACTATTCAGCCAGGCTGAATATGAAGTTTTCCTATAGAAAACACTATTCAGCCAGGCTGAATATGAAGTTTTCCTATAGAAAACACTATTCAGCCAGGCTGAATATGAAGTTTTCCTATAGAAAACACTATTCAGCCAGGCTGAATATGAAGTTTTCCTATTGAAAACACTATTCAGCCAGGCTGAATATGAAGTTTTCCTATTGAAAACACTATTCAGCCAGGCTGAATATGAAGTTTTCCTATTGAAAACTCTATTCAGCCAGGCGGAATTGAAGTTATCCAATTCCCTAGTTTCTAAGTGTATTTGAATTGAACAGGGAGGGTGCTGGTTTATTTTTTATTTTTATTTTTTTTTCTGAATTCAAAAGCATTTGAATAGCCGGCATCCACAGCAGTTACTAGCAGCGGTGGCGGCATCAACATTTATGCGACACATCTTCTTCTTCTTCTACTTCGGCCTTAGCCTTCTTTCGTACTGTCCTCCTTCTTCTCTTCTTGTTTGCCTTTTGCGACACATTTCGTAGTAAATTCGGCCTTCTTGGAATTTGCCAAAATAAAATGTAGCCGCAATTCCAAATCTGCAAATACTCGTCCTCGAATACGCCAATGTGACTGTCGGAGCGAATTCATAGCACCGAAAATGTGAAATGCGCAATGTGACGATGACACTCGGCCACTGCTAGGCGGCTAGCCGGCTATGTCCCACATGGCTAATACGGTATTTATGGGATAGTTTTCGGTTGTGACAGACACGACGATTGGCATTCCCGTTGGTATGTCCTTTCAACACATTTCTTTTTAGTTGAAGAATTTTTACAGATCGACAATGAAATAAAACTGCCATTTATTGTTCGGGGTGTTCTTGTAGTTGTTGTTGTTGTTTCGGAAATCTATTACGAAATATGAAACTAGGACTCGTCTTAGAATTGACACATTGCCTTTGGGGATTTTCGCCTATTGTTTGGGAGTTTTTTGTTTTGAAGAAGCTGTCATTTATTTGTTGCTGAATTCGAGGAGATAAGCTATGGTTATTGTTGTTGTTGGCTTTGGTAACTGTTCTAACAAACCAGAAAAAGGGATTCTTAAGGGCAACTATTGAAAAGCTATTCGACGCAGAAGGATATGAGCCAGATTCGGATAATTTATTGAAGACTTTGTGACATTTTATTGGAAGGGTATCGATGATTTGTTGAAGGGGATTTGTGAACTAAAACACAGTGGTTATGCAGACACTTCTACATAAAAAGCCATTCAACTTAGCTGAATATGACAAGTTCACTCAATAACCTTTTCCTTAAATTTAGCCCAGCTGGATTGTGTTTTCCATAGGAAGCTAAATATTTCTTCGGAAATCTTTATATAAGGTTCAGCTAAATTGTGTTTGCAAAAAGAAAAATTAAATTCAAACCAGCTGAATTGTGGTTTTCACAGAAAAACTTCAACTCATCCTAGCTGAATTACGTTTTCCATATGAAAACTCCAATTCAGCCTAGCTGAATTATGGTTTCCAAAGGAAAACTTCAATTCAGCCCTGCTGAATTATGTATTCTATAGGAAAACTTTAAGTCAGCCCAGCTAAGTTATGTTTTCCATAGGAAAACTCCAATTCAGCCTAGCTGAATTATGGTTTCCAAAGGAAAACTGCAATTCAGCCCTGCTGAATTATGTATTCCATAGGAAAACTTTAATTCAGCCCAGCTGAATTATGTCTTCTATAGGAAAACTTTAATTCAGCCCAGCTGAATTATGTTTTCTATAGGAAAACTTTAATTCAGCCCAGCTGAATTATGGTTCTCATAGGAAAAATTTAATTCAGCCCAGTTAAATTGGGTTTTCTATAGGAAAACTTCAATTCAGCCCAACTAAATTATGTTTTCATAGGAAAATTTCAAATCAGCCCAGCTGAATTATGATTTCAATAGGAAAACTTTAGTTCAACCCAGCTAAATAAAATTGTCCACTGGAAAACTTCAATTCAGCCCAGCTGAATTATGTTTTCTAAAGGAAAAATTCAATTCAGCCCAGCTGAATTATTGCAAACCACTGTTCTCCCGTTGCATTACATATGATAAAGAATATATTTATTTATGTGGTAAGTTCTTAGCTTTATTCAGCATTACTTGGCATAATGCAGGCCTCAGATATTGCAAAAAATAAACCACGGCCGAAAAACAACAGTGTCACAGTCCATAGTGACCGTAACAGAACTCATATTTATTGGTGTTGGTGCTGCAAATATATGCGGCTATGTGCTGATCACCGTGACGGCATTGCCGGCAGTTATTCTGAAATGAATTCGGCAATGCCAATGGGCTCCTTATTTGAGAAACTCTTTTACTGGGGTACTTTGTGTCTGATTTAAAATAGGGCAACGAGCTACCGCGCATAATGTGACATACATACAGACATATTTCACATATGCTATGTAAGAAGAAACAACAAGAACCAAAACGTCATTGACAAACTACAGTGTGGGTAATATGAATATAGCAGCATCAAGTCAACAATCAAGTTAACCACAGCTGCATTATTTTTTTTTTTTTTTTTTAAGAAAAACCTTTAGTCGGCTTAATGGAATTTTGTTTTCTATAGGAAAACTTTAATTCAGCTACGCTGAATTGTGTTTCCTATAGGAAAACTTTAATTCAGCCACACTGAATTGTGTTTCCTATAGGAAAACCTAAATTCAGCCACGCTGAATTGTGTTTTCTATAGGAAAACTTTAATTCAGCCATGCTGAATTGTGTTTTCTATAGGAAAACTTAAATTCAGCCACGCTGAATTGTGTTTCCTAAAGGAAAACTTTAATTCAGCCTATAGGAATTTGGTTTCCTATAGGAAAACTTTAATTCAGCCTATAGGAATTTGGTTTCCTAAAGCAAAACTTAAATTCAGCCCCGCTGAACTATCTTTTCTCTAGGAAAATTTCCATTCCGCCCACCTGAATTATATTTTCTATAGGAAAATTTCCATTCCGCCCTCCTGAATTATATATTCTATAGGAAAATTCTAATTCTGCCCAGCTAAATTATATTTTTATAGGATAATTTTAATTCTGCCTATACGAAAATTTCAAATCCGAGCAGCTGTATTAAATTTTTTAGAGGAAAATTTCAATTCCGCGCAGCTGAACAAGAAATTTTCTATAAAAAAACTAATTCTGCTGAAATATATTTTCTATCAAAAAAATTTTAGTTCCGCACTGCTGAATTATATTTTATAAAGGAAAATTTCAATTTTGCCCAGCTGAATTAGATTTTCAACATGATATCATTACATTAGAACCGATGTATATTTGTAACTTATTAAAATGTCCTGCAGTGTACATTATTGCATACATAAACATTCTTATTTAAAACTTAGCCATACATTAAAATGTTTCTTTGAATAGATGTGGGTAGGTACGCCGCAACTGAATATTTCAAACGTCTACACATCGTCGAATGTATGGATTATGGATCTGTGATCACTTCAAACATCCACGAACAACAATAAGGAGACCTTGCTTCTACTCTAGTCTGCGCTTGGAAAAACACAAAACAGTAGTGAAGTATCAAAAATTCGCAAACTAAATTTTTGGAGACAAACCGCCAGCCAATGTTGTACTCAGTCAGCACTCATAACATTGGCTGAAGTTGTCTGTCTGTTGGTGCAACCAACATTTGACTAAAGCAACAAGAAAAGAACAAAGACAATCAAACTGCCGAACAAAGTCGGTATATTTTTGCTGAGCTGTAAAATGTCAACATCTTTAAGAAATGTTGCATATTCTAAAATCTGGTCCAACAGCAGTCAATGCGGCAGCATGTTACTCTGCCTTGGCTGTTTGTTTGTTGTTTTTGTTGTTGCTTTGGTGACTGTTTAATATACAACAACAGCACCACACCAAAAACATTACCTTAACTAGCATGTCTTGCTTGTCGGTCTGTCTGTCCATTGGCCGGCCTGTTTATATTTTGCGAGGTTTGGTCTTATTTTTTTAGTTTTGGAAATTTAAACCAGCTTCTCCAATTGGGAATCATTTTTTTCGAATATGAATAAACTATGAATATTCAAAACATTGGGCGAAAGAAATGAAAATACCACATAGAGGACCGGGTAGATAAATCCCATGGATGCTGGTCCTTCTGCAGAAGATGATAATCGGTATCTATTCTACCAAGAATGGGTCTAAGGAACATTGGAAAAAATTAATGTAAAATTGTCAAGAAAGTCCAGAGAACATGCTGCCTAGGTATATGCGGGGCAAAGAGGACAAGACCGACAAGAAACTTTATTATATATACATCCATTTAACATCCAAATAAGATATGAAGCGGTGGACGCAGCTTTAAGAGTAAAGGCTAGGAACGAGTGGATCGACATCGGACGCAATAGACCGCATCAAAATATATGATCGGATCCTCAATTTGTAATTTTGAGTCGGACCGAATACCAGAAATAAGAATAGTCACATCATGTGAAACTATGATACCAGACAGGGATTAATGGGATAGTGGAACACTAGTTACCATGACCCCTGGCAACTTAACTACACAGATGGCTCCCAACTAGCTAGGAAGTCGGAAATGGGATTATTCATAGAAGATCTGAGAATCGAAATCTGATTTTGCCGACCAGATCACAATATGATCTTACCGGCGGAGGTTCAGGCTATAACGGAGTGCCTCTGACAGACAGTAAACAAGCCATAAAAAACTATAACCTCATTGCATTGTATAAAAACCATAAATAATTTTTCGCGGCATGGTCTCATACGATCATATGGGCATATAAGAATAATAGGAAACAATATGGGAAATATACTTGCCAGAAGTGCGACCGACAGACCTACAATATATGAAAAACCAGTAAGGGAAGTTGTAAAGTCGGACGGGGCCGATACCGGATGATACCCTTCACCACTTTGGGTATATTCAACAGATGAATCCTAACAGACGTCGCATTTGTAAAGAACCAGTAAAATGAAATTTCAACAATTAACATGTCATTCTGCAACCGATAATAAATTTTTCATTTGGTCAGATATAGAAGCTATATCTAAATCTGAACCGATTTTCAGGAAACTTAACACACATCATTCTAGACCAAATTTCGTGCAAATCGAAAGATATATTTGGTGCACCAATTACATTAAAGCGGACGAAAATATATATGGGAGCTATATATAAATCTGAACCGGCCAAATAAGTGACCTATGCTAAATTGCATCCAAATCGGATCATAAAATCAACCTGTACTTTGTTCACAAAAATACATGGACGAACATGCGTAAATCGACCCAGAAAGTGATTCTATGCATATTCTCAAAAGGAACCATGTGTCTATTTCGTTTCCTTTTGCCTGTTACAAACATATGCACAAAGCCATAATAAACTATGCCGACTATTAAACGGGTACATAAACGGTACATAATCTTATAATACCATCACTAGACAATAGAGGCATATCCCCTAGATCCCAAAATAGCATACTAAATTCAGAATAGGCTGAATATTTCTAGTCATACAGTTTTTCAGACCCAGCATAATTATTTAAGAGAAAGTAGTATAAACATGTGTATGGGTCTTTTTATTAAATGTTATCAGTATCAGTACTATTGCTTTAGAAGCCCTTTAGAACATACAAAATAAAAATAAAATGAGAACGAACTTAACACATTGCTCCTGTTTCAATTTTTCTACAAATACCTCGGAAAATGTCTTTGGGTATGAATGGGTCAAAACTTTGTCAGCTACAATAATATGAGGAATCAGAAGGTCCAGAAAATTAAAATCCAGGCAATTAATTGCAGACCCTAATTCGAATTATCGATGTTTTTAATTTGGTTTACATTTTTATTACTATATTTGTATTATTTTATTAATAAATAAAAGGTACAATTTTTACACTGATAAAGAAAACATTTACTTTTATAACGCTGTTCACCAAATGTCAATTTTTTGATAATTATCGCGTAATTCCAGAAAATTACGTGAGTCGGTATTTTGAAGGTTTACATCGGGATGTTACCTAAAAACGAGGGGCAATATTTCTCATTTCCAAGACATTTGAAAATATTCGGATTATGTTTCGACAAATCATCCTTGCAGTTTAAATATATGGTGTATTTGACAATATTACTGATATAAATGCGAGGTATATTTTTGTCTAATACAGCTCAGTCGACTATCTGAAGGGACCATATCGACCTCTTATTCCAGGAATGATTGTAAACTCGGCCATAAAGTTTAACTATAGACCAAAACTAGAAAATCAGCCTAAACGTCAAAATATTAAAACTCATTTTAAACGACATGTCATTTGAAGCATATATTTGGTAAGGGTTAACTAAATCCGCTACACCGGGTTAACAAAATCCTCTACAATGTAAACGTATTATTTTTCTGAAAATATTGTTATTTTGAATACATTTTTATATTTTCTCAATTCAAATGTCACCTATAAACAATTTTAGAATTTTTGTTTGGGTTTCTACACGTTTATTTCTTGTTTTGTACACTAACTAGATCCAAAGGGAAAGTAATGCATATTGCATTATGTAGATAACAAATTTTACGTCCTTCTGCATATAAAAACTAGACAATATTTTACTTTTTTCTACAGAAACATTTTTAAAATTTTATAAATATTTTCATGCTGTCAAAATTAATATATTTTCGATAAATACTCTCAATTGTTAGGGATGGGACAAATTTCTTGGTTATTCAGAGAGTGATTCGAATTGAACAATGTACAAAAGTTGGTGTTCGCTCAGAAAATGTTGTATGGGGAATTAAGTAATTACTTCATAATTAAGGGTCGAACAACGAATGTGAGTGTGGACAACGTTCGTCTGTACATGGCATATGAGTCTCAAAACAAACTATATTTCAATTCAATATATATATATATTTGGAAATTTACAGAATAAAATTAACGATTTTGGGAATAAATTATTTTTTGGCTTTAGTAAACACCTTGCAGAAATGTATAAAAAACCTGCAATAAGACTATATTTTAAGAATATTTCGTCAAAGACAAAATTATTCTACATCGAATTCTACATCAGGATTATAGAATGCGCAATGAGTTGTGAAATGCAGCCCGGATTACCAAATAATCCGAATTATCGAGAATTTGCTGTTTTGAAAATTCTGTTTCGCCACCGTAATGTCAATTACAGTCCACCGCTACTAGTTTCTACATATAATCTCAAATAAGAGCTTTAACATCATGAAAGTTTTGATTTTTTTTCATTATGTGAATCATATGTACTATTTTTTATGATTCATATTTTGCAGTCAAAATTAAGTTTTTCTTCGTTTTATGATTTTGTAATGATTATAGTTGTTGTTGTTGTTTTGTTGCTTTATGTTCTTGTTCTGACTTTGTTGCTAGCAAAAACGTAAAGTTTTTGGTGCAACCGAAAATTCATACAAAACATTTAAAATTATTGGTTGGAGACATCAAGATGCCACACTTTATGGTAAAATAACAACAACAACAGCAATGTCATCATATCACCAACAACGACAACAACAACAACAATATCGTCCCGTATAAAATGGATTTTGTTTATGGCCAAGAAATACAAACAAAAAACGTATGCAAGCAAGCCATCCTCCACACCGTATGCCGTATGTTCGCTGGTATGGAAAACCGGTAGAAAAGTGTCAAGGCTTTAGCATATTTCATGAGAAGTGGCTTTAACACGTCCCTTTTTACTTTCCGATTCGTTAGTAAAAAAGAAAAAAAACTCATTCAGCCAGCCAGTCAGCCCGAGAAGACAGCCCGCCATATCCCAGCATCCATGCTCGAACGAACACTAGGAGGATTAATTCTTGTTGCTCTGGCTTTGCATCTTTGTGCCGATGTTGGTGTTATTGGCGGAGAGATACTGCAGTGTTGTTGGGCCTAACTAGTATTGGGGTGATACTCGTGGTGGCGGTGTTGTTCATGTTGACGTTGTTGTTATTGTTGCTGTTTTTTTTCGGTTGTGGCGGCTGCTTCTTAACCTGGATCATATATCTCCCAACTACAACCAGAAACAGAGCACAGTAGAAGAACATCGTCATTTACGTCTTCGGCTGATGTTGGTGCTGCTGTTGTAGTTGTTTTTGTTGCTGGGTTGCATTCGTTTTGTTTACTTTATGCGGATCTCCTCGTCTTCGTTGTCATAGCCCAAAACCAACAAACGAACAAACAAACACACAGTGGCAAAAGAGATTTATATCACCGCCAATAATGGCATTTTTGTAACGATACGTTTTTTGTCATTATTTTCAGGAGAGTATAAATAAATTTCAATAATTGGAACGATTCGTTTCTTGGCAAAATATGATAAAAACGTCCAAATGGACTTATAAATATTAATGCGAGCGAACCCACAACCACACATACTATGTACGATACATGCATATATCGATGACATTGCAAAAGTGTTCAAATAATTATAGAAACAAATAGCGCGATTCGTAAGAATTGACTTACTTTGCTTATGTACTTTGAGGAGATACGTTTTTGAACTAATGAAAATAAGAGGGCAAATATATTCTGTACAATAAAAACTGACCACCAAAGCTCTGGGCGAAAAAAAAAAACAATATACTCCGAATAAAGATATTTCAACAAGTAAGAAAGTGTCAGTTGGTGGTGTTCATAATGGGCCTTATAGCCGATAGTTGTAATTAATTTATGACTAATGTGAAGTAAAGCTGATACTCCTTTCGTATCATATTTGGATGTATCAAGGTTTGGATCAACTCGAACGCTCCATTTGGTTGATATTGGATTTGCAAATTTTCAAAATTTTTATTAATGAGGGAAATACATAAATAAGCCGATGGACCTCATCTTCAGACTTGAACTAGGTTTGGTAAAATTATGAATCGAATTGGACATTTCATTTGTTTCACACGATATTTGTAATTTCTTCGAATTTTGACTTTTAGGGGAAATACTAGAAGGGCCGGGCCAATAAGCCCCATCGTAAAAATAATAAATGCTTGGTATAACATTAGATTTACGAAGTGAGCCTCATTAGAAAATATTTAACCCTTTGTGGCCCAATATTGCCCACAGGCAACAAATTGTTTTGGAGCTTATATTTAATACGTAGCTAGTAGATATAAATATTTTTTGGATTTCATACGTCAAGACCTGATTATGGACGACACATATCAAGAGAAAAATTTAAAAAATTCCAATTTTTGGTAAAGTTATCAGCTTTTCAATATAAAGAAGAGGGCAAAAATGTGTACAGTACTAATTTGTGTATACAGTCCAAATTATTTAAATTGCTTCGTATCCGAAATGTACGAATTCTGTCATCAGAATTATTTTTGATTCTTTTAAAACAGAATACAGAGAATAATTTGAAATGATTTTTTTCGTATATTAATACCCTTCACCACACTGTGGTACAGGGTATTATGTCTTTGTGCATATGTTTGTAACAGACAAATGGAAACGAAATAGACACATGGTTCCTTTTGTAAAAATGTAAACAAAGTACAGGTCGCATTTATGATCCGAATTGGATGAAATTTGGCACAGCTCGTCTATTTGGCCCAAAGACGAACCATATTGAAATTGGGAAAATCGGTTCAGATTTAGATATAGCTCCACGAAATTTGGCATAGCGTACCGAATTGAGACTATAATGATGTGTGTAAATTTTCTTGAAAATCGGTTCAGATACAGATATAGCTCCCATATATATGTTCGACTAATTTAATGTAAATGGTTCACCAAAGTCCCCATATATCTTTCGATTTCAATGACATTTGGCAAGTGCACTGAATTGAGACTAGAATGATGTGTGTAATTTTTTTTGAAAATCGGTTCAGATCCCATATATATGTTTGACCGATTTAATGTAAATGGCGTCCCTATATATCCATCGAATAAACCCTAGAACGATGTGGGTTAAGTTTCGTGAAAATCGGTTCAGATTTAGGATGCATATTTTTAATATACCCCTAGTGGTGAAGAGAATCACAAGGAAAATATATATGGGAGCTATATCTAAATCTGGACCGATTTTCACGAAACCTAATACAGATCATTCTAGACATAATTTAGTACGCTGTGCCAAATTTCGTGCAAATCGCAAGTTATATAGGGACTTTGGTACACCATTTACATTAAATCGGACGAAAAAAAATTTGGGAGCTATATCTAAATCTGGATCGATTTTCAGGAAACTTAACACACATCATTCTAGAGCTAATTCATTACGCTATGCCAAATTTCGTGCAAATCGAAAGAAATATAGGGACTTTTGTATACCATTTACATAAAATCGGACGAAAATATATATGGGAGCTATATATAAATCTGGACCAATTTTCAGGAAACTTAACACACATCATTCTAGACCTAATTCAGTACGCTGTGTCAAATTTCGTGCAAATGGAAAAAATATAGGGACTTTGGTACACCATATACATTAAATCGGACGAATATATATATATATATATGAAAGCTAGATCTAAGTCTGAACCGATTTTTCCCAATTTGCATCAACAAATTAAAGAAAAAACCAGTGAGCGGAGCACTTTAGTCGGACGAGGCCGACCATATGATACGAAAAGCACACTTTCGGCGGTTCTATATTCCGAGCCTGGGCAATATTTCGTGATATTTGCAACCTTTTTACCGATTATAGATCAACAACTCCTATTTCTAAGTCCTGCATATTTTCCAAAATGTTTTTTTCTTGAAGAGAATTTTTACGCCATACAATAAAAAATTTGTCACTTTAGGTTTTGGTTGATTTGACCCTCGGAAAATTGACCGATCATCATCTAAACAGCCGCTCTAAGTATTTGGTCAGATCCCCTTCACCTTGTAAAAAATATGATGTTCTGTATATAATAATTGCCTCTAAAGCGACTATAAAATCTGACAAAATTAAAGTTTTCGGTTCATTGCACCCCCTGAATGAAATCTAACCTTCACCGAAAACTATAGGCGTTGTCCTTGACCATAATCGGAACTTCATGTACAATTTCAAAGCGGTCAGCGCTACATTTCCGTCCTCTAATGGAGTAATAGTAATAATATGCACATAGTCACCTTTACTTAATTACGTATAACTCCCGCGTCGGAGTACATACAGCCATATAATTGGTATCAATTTGAAGGTCAACAACTCATATTGGACAGAATAAAAATTTTGTAATTTTTCACACAAAAGTCAGGGTCCATTTGACCCGCTAAATATTGACCAATCTTTATCAAAACAGGCATGCTTATTCTTAGCCCCGATCCCCTTCTCCATGTAAAATTTCAGACCATAACTGCGGCCTCTGGAGCGACCAGAAAAACCGACAAAAATTTAGTATTTGGTCCATTTCATCCCCTTAATATTAACCGATCTTTATCAAAAACAATAGGGGCCTTCATTGGCCAGAACCCATCCCACATGCAAAAATTCGTGAAGATTGGTCCATAACTGTGTTTACAAATTATAATGGACAGACGGACGGACGGACACACATGTCTAGATCGACTCAGCTAGTCAAGATATGACGATTGGTATACTTAAAGGTGGGTCTAGGACCAATATTTCGCGGCTTTACAAACTTTTGGGGCTGCACAAAGCTATAATACCCTGACAACATAGTTGTGTAGGGTATAAAAAAACATTTTTACAACATTTTTTTAAATTTTATTATACCCTACACAATTATGTTGTCAGGGTATTATAGCTTTGTGCAGCCCCACGAGTTTGTAAAGCCGCGAAGTATTGGTCCGAGACCAACCTTTAAGTATACCGATCGTCATATCTCGAATAGCTGAATCGATCTGGACATGTGTGTCCGTCCGTTCGTCTGTCCATTACAATTTGTAAACACGATATAGGCCACAGTTATGGACCAATCTTCACGAAATTTTGCATGTAGGATGGGTTCTGGCCAATGAAGGCCCCTATTGTTTTTGATAAAGATCGGTTAATATTTAGAGGATGACATGGACCAAATACTTATTTTTTGTCGGTTTTTCTGGTCGCTCTAGATGCCGCAATTATGGTCCGAACATCGCGAAATTTTACATGGAGAAGGGGATCGGACCTAAGATCCTGTTTTGCCTGTTTTGATAAAGATCGGTCAATATTTAGCGGGTCAAATGGACCCTGACTTTTGTGTGAAATATTACAAAAATTTTATTCTAGGGCTAAATTTTTATTCTGAAGGACATATACGCGAGATGTTGATAGTTTGTCCAAGATGAGTTGTTGACCTTCAAATTGATACCAATTATATGGCTGTATGTACTCCGATGCGGGAGTTATACATAATTAAGTAAAGGTGACTATATGCATATTATTACTATTACTCCATTAGAGGACGGAAATGTCGCGCTGATCGCTTTGAAATTGTACATGAAGTTACGATTATGGTCAAGGACGACGCTTGTAGTTTTCGATGAAGTTGAGATTTCATTCAGGGGGTGCAATGAACCGAAAACTTTAATTTTGTCAGATTTTTTAGTCGCTCTAGGGGCAATTATTATATGCAGAACATCAGATATCACATAGAAAGGGGTCTGACCAAATACTTAGAGCGGCTGTTTAGATGATGATCGGTCAATTTTCCGAGGGTCAAATCAACCAAAACCTAAAGTGACCATTTTTTTTATTTTATTGCGTAAAAATTCACTTCAAGAAAAAACATTTTGGAAAATATGCAAGACTTCGAAAGAGGAGTTGTTGATCTATAATCGGTAAAAAGGGTGCAAATATCACGAAATATTGCCCAGGCTCAGAATATAGAACCACCGAAAGTGTGCTTTTCGTGGTAGTTGTGTAGGGTATCGTATGGTCGGTCCCGTCCGACTTTACTGCTCCGCTCACTGCTTTTAATTACCTTTTCCTCTTTTATTGAAAACAATTAGACAGATTTTTTTTTCAGATATATTTTTTGAATCGAAATATTCTATTTAGTATTCAAAGATGGGCAAATTATTGCTTCATTTAGTTCTCTATGCAAAATTCCGTATTGGAATTAAAATCATTCATTCAATTCGGAGTTAAGGGGGCTTCAAAAACTTCAAATTCCATGAATACTAACAAAATTTAAATTTTCTGTGATAAAAAATAAACAAAAGACTTAAGACACAAGAGCATCGCTTCAATCTCTCTCTCTCCCTCTTTAAAGTAAGAAAAAGTTTGTAGCTTAAGTCTTTTTAATAATACAAACAGCAAAAACGTGGATTTTCAAAGAATTGTGAGGGGAAATAAAAAGTCAATTTTAAACTACATGTGGATTTTTTTAAATAAATTAAATAGTTTAAGGGGACGGAATAATACCCAAATGGGCTACATTTCCGAACTAGGCGAAAATGGCTCCTGGAAAATGTGCAAAGAAGATTTCCACATTGGGTTCCTAAGATCGGCCAACTAATGTGGTCAATTGTAATGCTTTGGAAGGCAATAACAACGTATCGAATACAAACATTATCGTAAGAAATATATCGAAATTATGCAGAGGATTTGATTTTTTGAGATTTAGGTAGACAGTATATACCTATGTATTTTATGGTGTTGATGGACTTTATTTCTTTAATCAGATTCTGATGTCGGCAGAACAAAAGTGTGGATCACAGCTCTTCTAAAACTCTTTAAAAATCTTACACTTGAAACTGTTTAAATTGTATACGTCTGGATCCTTCCATAGCTTTTTTTTAGGAACCAACATAGTTACTCCTTTAAAAAAACTCTTTAAACATATACATACAAGTCCTTCAATCTTCTCCTTAAAATTCACACACAAATACACACTTTACTTTTAAATATTATTAAAAAATCACCTACAAGTCGTCCTGAGAGTCTTTTAATAAAGGTGGAATTTTTAAACAGTATTAAGTGATCGATTTTTAAAGAGTTTTACGATGACTCACTGTGGGCCAGAATTAGAGCATACATATCAAATATAAGGGGACGCCCCTTCCTCCCATTTATGAGGTCTTTTGGGAATTACCCCGATACATAAATTTGAATAGGAGCAATTTTTTATAAAAATTTATTCAAAATTAATTTTAAGAGTATTAAGCTCCGCATATATGAAACAGATAGAAACTATAATTCACTATCATATACTACATATGTGTCTTATGGCAAACAGTTTAACCTTTTCATTTTCCAGTTATGTTTGTGATATATTAAGGTGAAGTCAGACTATTAACCTTGACAATACAAATCACGATTTTCGAACATGGTCTAATTTATGTTAATGGCCGCTTAACTACCGCATTTTGTTATGTTTGCAACTTCCTCTATTGAGGGCAGCGAACACTTCACACATTCGCCCATTTAAATGGGTGCTCCATTGATTTCCTTCCTGCCTGCTCTTCTCCTCATCTAAAATTCAATATTCGAAACAAATTTACTTCACCAATTCTCTATTCTAATATGAGTTACATACTGACTACTTACAGCCGTATGACAATTCCTCCTATTGAAATTCAATTGAAAATTTCACTACCAAATGCAACGACAACAACAGCAGCAACAATGGCAATAACAAAAGAAGACAAACGAACTAAACAATCAATACTTGAAAGCAGCTAAACAATCACTGCCCGCCTGGCTGGTTGGTTGGTTAGTTGACTGGCCGGCCGGGTGGCTGACAAATATGAAATTTACAACAATTTGTCTTGCAATTTGTTTTGTTATACTCTCAGGCAGCGCCAGTAACTACGTACTGCAATAATAACAACAACAACTACAGAAGCAACAAAAACAGTTTAGACCTCTGCTGGGGCACAAACAATAACAACGACAACAACGAGGAAACCGAAAAAAATAAAAACAATTGAAAAAAATGTTAAAACAAGGTGATGATGCCGCGTTGTTGGTGGTGTTGAATGCTGGTGGCAGTGAATCACGTTCAACGGCGAGTATTGTTATTGTTGTAATACTTTTTACATACAGCTACCCACATATATGTGTAGGTATGCCTGTATATCCATATCTACTATGTATATTGATAGATATGGCTTATGGGGGATTTGTAACGAGAATATCGATTACCATCACACTTCGCCGCCACCACCACCATCATCGTCATCATCATGACGATCAACGGCATTATCATCATCATCGTCGCCTTTGTTGTCTTTCTTTTCGCTCACATAACGGAAACCATTTTGGTTTTTATTTGCCTTTCTGGTAGGGGGTGTGTCCAACCAATAATCGAAGAGCAAACTGTGATTCTAGAGTTGCACATCATTGGTTGCCCCTCGATGGAGGCCTCTGGCTTACAAATGCTCACCTCGCACAGAGTGTTATTTTTAAATTGACTTGGAGAGTGGCTCTTTAAGCATTGTTTACATATCGACACACACACACACACTCACACACAAATCTGTAAAACCAAACAAAACCTCAAAACCAGTCAATCTGGTATGTGGTGTTTTGCGGCTGGCTGGTTGGATCACACACACACACTCACATTACCACAAAACTAGCCACCCAACAGCCAACACATATTACTCGATTGGAGCTAATATGGAGTTGGTGTTGTTTTTGGGTTTACCAAATGCCACAGTAAATATGGAGAATTGAACACGAGTGTCCATTGTCCATTAGCACCCATACATGAATAACTACATACATATATGGGATTTTGTTTATATAGAGATATATTCAATGGTTATGTTCATTTGGCCATATGTTGCTACACGCCCGGCAATATGGTTATATACCAGCAATGAGCCAATATTTCCTTTATATGGACATACTTATGCACGTGCATGTGCCGGGATTCAATGTTGCCCTTTTGGTTTCATTTTCCATTTAAAAATATTTGTCCTTAACTACGAGAATGGTTTATAAAAATTAAGGAAAAAAATCATCTCAAAATAATTCTTTAACAAATATTTCAGTTGAATAAATTAACTGTTAGTGCTGTCCCGCCAAATGTGTCGTGTCTCAATCTCTATATATAATCAGTAAGGAAAGTAGTAAAGTCGGACTGGACCGACTATATGATACCCTTCACCACTTTGGGTATATTCAGCATATGTATCCTAAAGCCGAAATTATATGGAAGCTATGCTATATCTATATCTGAACTGATTTCAAGGAAACTTATCAGAGATTAATTTATATTAACTTCATTACGTTGTGTCAATCGGCCTAGCTATGGATCTTTAGTGCACCATTTACTTAAAATCGGATGGAAATATAGAGTTGTATGTAAATCTGAACCGATTTTCACGAAACTTAGCACACATTATTCTAGACTAAATTCAGTACGCTATACCAAAATTCGTGTAAATCGAAAGATTTTAAGGGAGGGAACCTATATATAGGAGCTATATCTAAATCTGAACCGATTTTCACGAAACTTAGCACACATTATTCTAGACCTAATTCAGTAGGCTATGCCAAATTTCGTGCAAATCGAAAGATATGTGAGGACTTTGGTACACAATTTAACTTAAATCGGACGAAAATGTATATGGGAGCTATATCTAAATCTGAACCGATTTTCACAAAACTTAGCACACGTCTTTCTGGACTTAATTCTGTACGCTATGCTAAAATTCGTGCAAATCGAAAGATTTTCGGGGACTTTAGTGCTCCATTTTCCTAATATCGGGCGAAACTATATATGGGAGCTATATCTAAATCTGAACCGATTTTCACGAAACTTAGCACATATCATTCTAGACTTAATTCAGTACGCTATGCAAAAGTTCTTGTAAATCGAATGATTTGCAGGGACTATAGTCCGTAAATCGGACAAAAATATATATGGGAGCTATATCTAAATCTGAACCGATTTTCACGAAACTTAGCACACATTATTCTAGACCTAATTCAGTAGGCTATGCCAAATTTCGTGCAAATCGAAAGATATGTGAGGACTTTGGTACACAATTTAACTTAAATCGGACGAAAATGTATATGGGAGCTATATCTAAATCTGAACCGATTTTTACAAATTTCAATAGGGTTCGTCCTTGGGCCAAATAAGTGAGCTGTGCCAAATTTCATCCAAATCGGATCATAAATGCGACCTGTACTTTGTTTACAATTTAACATCAACAGACAGACGGACGGATATGCATAAATCGACTCAGAAAGTGGTTCTATGCATATTCTCAAAAGGAACCATGGGTCTATCTCGATTCCTTTTGCCTGTTACAAACATATGCACAAAGACATAATAACCTTCTATACAGGTACACATTGTCGTAAAACCCCTTATAAGACGATAGCTCTCTATTTGATATACATTTTACGTTTTCAATCCATCTTTGCTGTAATAGGAAAATTCAGTTTCCATGTTTGTAGTAATTCTTTCATCAAATTACAATAGGTTGCCGTTTCCACATAGTCTTTATTATAATAAACAATTTCAAACTGATTCAGGGTCCTAACTACATTTTAAAATTTACAGTTCTCAATGGGTAATATACAACTGCCACTATATTTTTCGAAGAACTTATCTGCATTTTATAACATACTCCTATTTTCGCCTATCAAGGAACAGATGTGTCATAGACTGTACCGATATATTGTCAACATGTCTGTACATAATATAAAGAGTCTCCTATGTGTTTCTTTAAAGAGGGACTAGTGGCAACGGCTAGGGAAAATATATATTTGGGGGATTTTCTAAAGTTGCATCAATTTCGATTAAACAAATTACAGAAAGTAGTTTGGGAAATGTTGCTAGAACATTCAAATTTTGGGTAGATATATAGAAATGTGGATCGATATTGAACTTAACATGCCCACAAACACATATGGGAACAACCCCAAAACACGTATCAAATAGCTTTTGGAAAATCGCCTATTTTTGACCACAATCTAAGTTAAAAAACCAGTGAGCGGAGCAGTATAGTCGGACGGGGCCGACCATATGATACCCTACACAACTACCACGGAACTCTAACATTCTGCGGATGTATATACCAAGCCTGGGCAATATTTCATAAAATTGGCAGCCTTTTGTCAGATTAGGGGTTAACATCACCTCGTTTTACACTGACATATTTTCCGAATATTCAGTACAGCCCTTCTTATTACTTCTCCAGATTCCCTTTACCGTAGGTTGAGTTGTGACTCGACTCGTAAAACACAAAAATAATAAGTTTCCGGACCACTTCATCTCCAAATAATTGTCCGATCATCACCGAAAATAATAGGCTTTGTCCTTGACCATACCTGAATCCTCATGGAAATTTTCAAAACGATCAGCGCTTTATTTTCGCCCTTTAGCGTGGTAATGGGTTACTAAATAATATATGAATACTTAAGTACCTGTAAATACTTAAGTGTAACTCCCACATCCGGGTATATACGGCAAGATAAATTGTATCAATTTAAAGGTCCACAACACCTCTTGGATATATTATCAACATCTCGGGAATATAAAATTTTTCATTTTTCACACAAAAGTCTGGGTTCATTTGACCCGCTTAATATCGACCGATCTTTATCAAAACTGACATGCTTATTCTTTGCCACAATCCCCTTCCTCTGGAGCGACCAGAAAAACCTACAAAAATTAAGTATTTGGTCCATTTCATCACCTAAATATTAAACAATTTTCACCAATAGGGGTCTTCATTGGCCAGTACCCTACATCAAAAATTTCGTGACGATTGGTCCATACTTGTGGCCTGTATCGTGTTTCAAATCATAATGGACAGACTGACGGACGGACACACATATCTAGATCGACTCAGCTACTCGAGATATGATGATCAGTATACTTAAAAGTGGGTCTAGGACCAATATTTCGCGGCATTAAAACTCTTGGGGCTGCACAAAGCTATAATACCATGGCAACATTGTTGTGTACGGTATAATAAGGAAGATCTTCGCCGACTGGCTTTATCCTAGTTCATACGATAGCTACACTCACAGAGAAATGTCCCAAAATTTGGAATCGATCGAATTATTAGTTTAGCCATTCGCAAAAACGCTGTTTGAAGAAAAATGCGTTTTAAGTTTGAAAGCCCTCTTGCCGTCACTTGATGCCATCAAAATAAATCGGCTATATCTTCAAAAATTGTTGAGATTTTCTCTTGAAAATTTATAGGGACATTCTTGAATTAGTGTAGGTTCGAATTAAATCAAAATACAAAATTAAATTTTTTGAAACCGAGAATGGGGGGTCCCTTTAAGGCAGTAGTTAATTAGAAATCATATTTTTATAAAAGTAATTAAAAATTATTATTTAAAGGAAATTATTATTATTTAAAGGAAACGAGACAGACACATGGCTCCTTTTGAGAATGTCCGTCCATCCGTCTGTCTGTCTATTTTAAATTGTACAGGTCACATTTATGATCCGAATTATATGAAATTTGGCATATGTCACTCATTTCGCCCAAGGACGAACCCTTTTGAAATTGGGAAAAATCGGTTCAGATTTAGAAATTTAGCATAGTGTACTTAAATAGGTCTAGAATGGTGTTTGTTAAGTTTTGTTCGTCCGATTTAATGTAAATGGTGTACCAAAGTCCCTACATATTTTTCGATTTGCACACAATTTGGCATAGCCCACTGAATTAAGTCTGGAATGATGTGTTCGTGAAAAACGGTTCAGACTTAGATATATCTCCTATATATATGTTCTACGATTTTATATAAATTGTGCACTAAAGACCCAAAGTTTGTCCAATTGCCACACAATGAACTGGAGTTAATATAAATTCATTTCTGGCAAGTCTCGTTGAAATCGCTTCAGATTTAGATATAGCTTCTACGTATATAGTTTCGTCCGATTTTACACAAAATTTTGCACAACGTACTGAAGTTAGTATAACCTAGAAGTTAGATATGAATGCTGCACCAAACTCCCCAGGTGGGTCCGATTGGCACAAAATTTTGCACAGATATTTTCAGATATCTATTCAAATAATCAACGGGTTTCCGATTGATATTTGCTTTAAATTTGTTTTTCATAATTTTGTCCCATTGCACTATGGCTGAAATCGCGATTTTAGCGGCATAAAATATATCCCAACATGCTAGCTTCACCAAATTTTAGGTTTTAATTTGGTAGCAAATCTTCCTACCAGAAACTATCGATATTGGTCAACTTTATAACCTCCGAAATTTCGGTATTAAGGGACGTTTGGGCACGTTTTTTAAACAAGTTGGCTGTAATTTTATATTTTTTGATTCCCATTTCTTGGATTGACTGATGTCACAAGTAGAGACGGAACGATGATGGCAATACTTCAAAATCAACATAACAGCCAATCAGAAGTAGGCATTCCTGTTTACCATTTTCACTCGACCAAATCTCTCGAGTAAAAAGTTTACAAAGAGAACGTCATTTTGCGTTATAAGACCTTCACCTGTAAGTTTACGTAGCAATCCTTCTTGACATTGAAACTTAGACCCCACTGAATCAGTTTATTAGAAATGTTTTTTCCATTTTTTATTTGTGGCTCAAAATCATAGACAGAGTTTGGATTCCTTGTATTTAAATAAAGTTTTTTCTGAAGTCGTCCGCAAAAGCAGTTTCAAAGTATTGACCAATTCACAATCATTTGAGTTGAACCAGATATAGTGTTCGATATAGTAAATACCTAAATAAATAACCGCAAATGGGTATTTACCCACCCTCGTGTATATACCCGGTAAATACCATCTCTAGGACGGCTAGATGACTTACAAACGGAAAAAATTTATATACCCTTCATAGCATGGGGAGGGTAAAAAATCAGGTTGAACAAACGATTTTTTGTTTTAATAAATTGAAATTACGCCCCTTATGTGTTATGAGCTATAATTCTCAAATATTTAATGAGAATTAATCCTTTTTGTGAGGATTAATTTGACATAAATACAATGGAATTGACAATTGAAACCCACTGGGTTAACAAAATCCCGTACAATGTAAACGTACTATCAGTTAAAAGTATATAAACATCAACTTTATGTGAGTATTTTCACCAGTATTGTGAGAGATATGTTTTTTAGGCTAATTTTAGTTTGATATTTCGATTTTAATCAAATTTGTAACATCTTAATCATTTGGCAATGTAGGTCCACATTGTGTTCAAAATTTAACCATAACATGTTACGTACCAACAAGAAAGGATAATTGACAAGAGATATCTAACTTATTGTAAATACAAACAAATTAATTTCATCAAATAAACAGCTTCACAACACTGTGCTCTTAAATCCCCATAAAGTGAAACCATTTTATTTCTAGCCTTAGTTGTTCTTGTACTACATATCGTTGTTGTTACCTTCATCAAATTAAAATCAACCAATAAGAATCCACATCCAACTACAGCATCCGTAAGCAACCAACAACAATTTTAAGTCTTTCTTGTTCTTTACGAAGGAGACGAAATCTCAGTTAACACATCTTTGATGAGAGTGTTAGTGAGTGTGAATTAACCAACCAAAGCATCCCCACAGTAATTAAGATAATTAAAAGAGCACGAGATAGAGAGAGAGATGGAGATCAAGAGAATTCACAATCAATGAACAACGACGCAATGCGTTCATCATGCTGGGATGCTGTGTGTGAGTTATGTGAAAATGTGTGTGCGTAATTGAGCCAATACAGCGTTCGCATATGGGGACGAAGGCAATTGTTGTGATTTCTCATTCGTTCGTTTGTTCGTTCAGTCGTTTCTTGGCCACATGAAGCAGTTTTGTTGGTTCATTTAGTTTGTTGTTGTTGTTATGGTTTTGGTTTGTTCATGAGGGCCTTCTTATATGGTTGTTTATTGTTGCTGCCGTTGTTTTTGTTGTTTTCTTTTTAGTTTATTTATCGAGGATACATGACATGATGTTGTTATTGCTGCTGTTGTTAGTTGTTGTTTCTTGTTGCGTTTCTCATGAATATATATTTTCTCTTTTGTGGGTGATGTGCAGACTGTCGCTTGTTTAGTAGCCAAATAGCCAGATATGTTCGTGTATGTGTGTGTGTGGCTGTGTGTTTTTCTGTGTCCGTTGATTGCTGTGCTTTGCTGTGTTGTGCTTTTCTGTAATATTTCTTTCAGTTAATGGCAACGCAGTAGACCTAATTCTCACAGCACCATGCTTAGTCGCATATTTAAGATCTTGGAAAATCTTGGAAAAACAACAGCAGCAGCAACAACAACATCAACAACAAGAAAATGATCATAAAAAATAGAAGCGAAATAACAGCTTGCCTAGAAAATACACCACACCACACTCCAACTAAGCAGTCACAAGCCAGCGACATAGAAAAGTAAAACGCGCGCGCTTGGCTTTGCCAACTTTGGCAAAAGACCCAGCAGCAAGCTGTGGCAAGTGAATATAGCCAGCCACCACAGCCAAAGCAACAGCAGCAACAACAACAACCACTTGCTGTAGTTCAGATCATGAAATACTAAATTAATGTATTTATCATTTACTACACGAACCATGACATACATACGCTTATAAATATGTATGCACAGCAGCATATAGCCATACACAAATAGACACACATACACACACTTTGGCCTGTCATACGACTGCCTGCTGTGTTTTGTTTCACCTCCACATCTAAGCATGAATATGTATTTAAGTACATACTTAAGTTTTATGTAAGTATGTAGTGCATACTAAAAACATTAGTATGGACTAACAGCAGTAGACCTACATACTGGCTGGCTGGCTGGCTGGCGGTCTACAGACAAAACAAAAAAATTCCATCCAAATATGTACAGATGAATTGACGTTCCAAATTTGTACCCGACGAAATGATGTTATGATGATGAAAACCTCCACCCTAACCCCAAGAAGAAGCCGGAGAAAAAAATGAAACCAAAAACGTAAATAAATCATCACGCTTTAGACATTTCTGTCTGACTGAGGGTTACTCTTGCCGTTGCTGCTGCTTTATTTTCATTCATATTTGGGCTAAGCGAATAATCCAACATCTCCTCCAACTCTCTTTTCAGACCCGCCAGACGTTTTAATACTTTCACCACACAAAAAAATACATAAATTCTTCAACATAAAATCCTCTTTACAATGAAAATTGAAGTTCTTTTGGAGTCGAAAGAGACATCATTAAGATCAGACCAAGTGAATTAATTATTTTGTTTCTAAAAATAATTTCAAGGAAATTTTTAAAATAGCAAAAATAAAAAATAAAAATAATGACACTAGCAGCATTGGCACCAAAACAAAATTTATAAGTGGCCAAAAACATAAATCATCTTTATTAGGTCACTATGCCGTTTGCTGTGATGTTTTTTTTCGCGCAACAAAAAATTGTGGATAATTTAGTAAAACTGATATCAAGTTCCACAAATTTCGTACAAAATATTTAAAAATTATATGAGAAAAAATGTGATTAATCTATTATTTTTTCTCATTTCAAAGATGCAGAAAAATAAATTTGTTCTTAAATTATATAAGACTAGCTGAACCCGTGGCGCTTCGCTGCCCCTACTAAAGTTATTAACGTTGGATAGTTAACGTCGAAAACTATTTGTAGGTTTTTCGTAGTGTATTAGTAATAATTTTGTATCAGCCGGTCTATGTATTAGTATATTTGATTCTATTCAATAGATTACAAATACATTTTTAAATAATCTTTTTTTTTTGCAAAATAGTCAGGCTGAAACCCAGTTTGTTGTTTTTATAAAAAAAATAAATAATCTTTGAAAAACGGTGGTAATTTTAAAAACAAATTTAGCTTGACTTTTCTAATCAGTTGTAATAGTACCATACACCAGGGATGGTCCGTGTGACGAATGTTTAGGTTTTCGACTTTCAAAAAGGTGTAAACGTCGAAAACGTCATATACCTGTATAAAATGTAATAAACGTCATTTATATCAATATTATCAGCATATACAGTTATTTTCAAGAATATATATTATTTTTACATATATCTGACTATTCCCAGCTAGAACTGATAAAAATTTCTAAATTTTTTTGAGATGAAAATTTTGAAATTTTATATCGATTTGAGTAAAGCATGCGTAATTCCCAAATTGATTAATGTAAATAGCTATTTTGTCAAAAACCTAATGGATTTAGGTAGGTTTCCGACGTATGTATTATACGTCGGAAATGTATGTCATTTACGTCACTGTTTCTGACAGGTCATCTCTGCCATACACAAATATATTCTCTCCAATATTTACATGTTTTTCATTATTCGTTCCAAGACAACTACAAACTTTCATTTACATTACAGCAATTTTTTATGTCTGTATTCTCAACTATTTAACCTTGATATGATTGGGATCCCTTTCTCACTCCGATTAATATCGCTTAGATGCCTGACGTATGATCCTGGTTAAGTTTGAGTTGTGTATTTTTAATTGTTTCATTGCCAACAAAAATTCTCAATAATGCATTATCTCATCATAATATTTTTACCGAACCTAGATAAAGTTTTGTTATTCTTAAGAAACCAGGATCAAGTCCGAAGATAGGATTTGTGACATTTGAGTTAGTCATTTCCTCTATACTTCCTCGAAATATATCAGCTATAATGATAAGCCACCACAGATTTCGGACTTTTATAAATTTTATTCCACAATCAGCATTTCTCTTTTGGATATCTCCCATATTGAATTCATAGTCTTTTTCTTCAATGGTAGTTCAATTTTTAAAATTAAAAAATCCAAAATTTTATTTTTTTCACAAATTGACAAAATGTAAAAATTAGAATGTCAAAAATTTTTCATTTTACACAAATTTTATTCCAATATGTAGAAATGGAGAGATGAAAAACAGCAGACGTTAGCGGAATAACTGATCTGGTGGTTTTTATCATTACTGATAATAACATAAAAGCACCAAAAATGATGAGTCGAACATTATCGATTTGGACCAATTTTGTTAATTCCTGGTCACTTAAGATTAGTATGTAGCTATCTGCGTATCATACAAATTTGTATGGGCCTATTTATTTAAGATATTCAAATATATCCATAGAAAATTAATATTAGTCCAGAGTTATGATTACTGTTGATGCTATAATTCTTCGTCATCTCGGAATTTTCAAAGTTTATATTGCCTATCTTACTTACATGTGTTGGCATGACTTACTGCGAAAATTTCAGTAAAATCTATTTAGCGGTTTTTGTGTCAAAAAAAAAAGAGTTTCCATTTTCTCCATTTGGATTAAATAAATGCAGTGAGGAGTCCATTTTCCTCTATTGTACCACGCCAATTTTTATAGGGATGATGCGTATTTGCTACCAAGGTACTCAGACAAATTTTGAAGTGGGAATCTATAACCCTTCTTAAGATATAAGCTTAGAAAATGAATATTAGTTCAGATGTACAATTACTTTCGATGCGATAACTCTACATCCACGGGAAATTTTGGAAGTTTATAAAGCCAATATTATTTCCCTCGGATGGCATGATGTGCGGTAAAAATCTCAGTAAAATCTGTTCAACGGTTTTGTGTCCAGAAACCAAACATTTTTTATTTCCTACATGTAGATTATTTAAGTGTAACAGAGAGTGCATTTCCACCGATCTTATCTCGCTCATTTTTTATGATTAATGTTTATTCACACATACGATATACAGATAAATTTTGAAGGCGTTATCTGTAACCGTTTTTAAGATAAACGCATATTAGATGTTCAGAAAATTTGAGGTATGTTTACTATTGATGCTATAACTCTGCATCCACGCGGAATGTTAAAAGTTTATATAGCCTATGTTACTTTCAGGACATGCCCCGACGTACAGTGTAAATCTCATTTAGATCTGTTCAGCGGTTTTGGCGTCTATCGGTAACAAACAAACAAACAATTTTTTTTTATTTTATATACATATATAGATTGTCCAAATAAAAATTGCAACGTTTCAGTCATATCGTGAACCGAATTTTGCGGATTTTAAATACGGGTTTTAACCGAAATGGCTGTAATTTGGTATTTTGGGTTCACATTGTATAACACAACTCCGTACCTAACTAAAATGAACAATATAGATCAATGTTTCAGGGCTACCCTGATAACGGCTACCCACATAACGATACTCACAATATTCGGAATTTTGGCCATTTTGGATACGTTATTCAACTAAATTGGGAATTTTTGGGTTCTCATTTGGAATTTTGGGTTCTCATTGTATAGCATATTATATTGACCCAAGTTTCAATTTCTGAACATTTGTATTAAGATAATTAGGGATCATTTTAACGTAACAACATCCATAAGTATGAATAATATATCAATTGTAAATATTTCACATTACTCATACGTCGCAATATAGCAATGATGCTCTATGGGCCTGATAACCCATATTTGGCCATAATTTGATTAACCAATTTTTGTGGGTGGCGTAGGGGATGATAGATACCAAGCAACGGCTCTAATTGACTTTAACATGGCGAAGTCCAGGCTTATCTTGGCTTGGTCCAGGCTTATCTTGGCTTGGTCCAGGCTCTTTCATCTCAATTGTGGACACTGACCTTCCCGCTGTGCTACCTGGGGAGCTATTCTCATCACCCGATGAAATAGTGAGCTAATATGTGCCGCGAGTTCACCCATAAGAACTAGAAAAAAAGGGTTGAGGCGTCGGTTTAGTTGCCCACTCTCGGAAAACCCAACCTACTATGAAAAAGCTAAGAAAAAGAAAACCAAACCCCACTAATGTTGACGACCCCCGCAAACGTATAAAGGACCACGATCTGCGAATCTGCACTTGGAATGTGCGCACGTTGTACAGAACAGGCGCATTCGCTTTGACGGATGTACTCAAGAAGTACAAAGACGAGAAATCAAATTGATCATGTTGTGATAGACGGAAGGCATTCATCCAGTATTTTAGACGTCCGATCGATCCGAGGAGCGAATATCGATTCGGACCATTATCTTGTGGCAGCCAAAGTAGGCACCCGTCCGATCTAACACAACACGGAAACTCGACGTCAAAAAGCTGCAAACACAACAGGTAACCGAGGCCTACTACGCCCAACTTATCCATCTGCTTGAAGAAAGCACTTCTGGTCCCGATAATAGTATAGAAGCACAATGGCAACGAATTGCCCACTCCCTACAAACTGCAGCAAAAGCATCACTTAGGTACCAAAAACCGCCACCAAGAAACCCATGGTACTATCAGGAGTGTCGTAATGCTACTGATGTGAAAAATGCAGCGTATAGGGCAAACCTGCAGACAGTAGCAACACGTAACGTGATGGAGAATTATCGGGAGAAAAGGAGAGAGGAAAAACGTGTTTTCAGAAAAAAAGAAAGAACAAGAAAAACGTGAACGTGAGCAAATCGAGATGTACAGGAGTCAGAATGAAGTCCGGGAATTTTACCAACGATTAAAACACCAAACCGAAGGCTTTGGTGCAGGCACATCCTCCTGTAGAGATGAAGAAGGAAACCTGGTGACAGATACAGACAGCGTGCTCAGGATCTGGAAGGAGCAGTTTGAAAAACTTCTGGTATGAAATAGTGGCGTTGAAGAAGATACCCCAGAACCAATAAGAGATGATGGTATAGAGTGTATACCACCTAGCCAAGATGAGATGATAAAAGCAATTAATCGGCTCAAGAACAACAAAGCAGCAGATGGTTGACCAGCCGAACTATTCAAGACTGGTGGCCAGATGCTGGTCAGGAGCATGCACCAGCTGATTAGTACAATTTGGCTGAGGTTCCAATTTGTCCTCTATAAAGCCACTTTCGACAGCCCTATCCGTTCAGGGGTGTTTAAAGCCATGTCTACGTTCGGCAGTCCTGCAAAATTAATACGGCTATGCAGGATAACTTTAAGTGGCACAAGGTCAGCAGTTAAAGTAGGAAAGGACCTATCGAAGCCCTTCAATACCGAACGAGGATTCAGACAAGGTGACAGTTTGTAGTGCGATCTTCTTAACATCCTGCTGGAAAAGGTTATACGAGACGCAAATGTGAACAGAAATGACACTCTGTACACCAAACACCACATTTTACTCGCCTACGCCGATGACATCGATATAATGGGTCGAATATTGCGAGCTGTAACAGCCACCTTTGAACAAATTGAAAAGGAGTCTGCCAAGGAGCCGATGGTATCAACGCGCAAGACGTCAGTAGACTCGGACCAACTGTGGAACTAGAGAACTACAGCTTCGAGGTAGTTAAAGACTTTATATACCTTGGTACAGCCATAAATAAAACGAATGACATCAGTTTTGAAATTCGGAGAAGGATTGTGATGGCCAACAGATGCTACTATGGTCTAAGTAAGCAGTTTAGAAACAAGGCCAACTCCCGCCAGACCAAACTCACACTTTACAAGACGCTGATTATTATATGGATCAGAAGCATGGATACTTGCGCAAGGCAGCTTGAGGCAGCTCTTGGGGTGTTTGAAAGAAAAATTCTCCGAAAGATCTACAGGCCGATCTGCGTCGACGGTGAATATCGGCGTCGAATGAACCATGAGCTTTACAATTTATACGCGGACATCGACATAGTCAGTCGTATTGAGCTGTACTGTATATTAGTAATATTCGGAAAATATGGCAATATAACAAAGAGGTGCTGTTGACCTCTAATCGGGCAAGAGGGTGCAAATATCACGAAATATTGCCCAGGCTCGGAATAAACATCCGCAGAAAGTTAGAGTTCCGTGGTAGTTGTGTAGTGTATCATATAGTGTATCGTACTACTGTGTACTAAATTTGGTACAATTTGAATTGTGGGCGAACCGATAGAGATGGAATCATGATATGTGGATTCAGGATCACTGTGGAGGTGTAAGATTGAGATATGTACGAAGTTTTAGAAATTTGTAATAATGTGTACTAAATTTGTACAATTTAAATTGTGGGTGAACCGATAATGTCGGAATCCTGAAATTTCTGGATTACTGTGAAGGTGTAGGATTGGAGTATGTAGAAATATTTTGGAAATTGGTACTGCTATGTACCAAATTTAGTACAATTTGTACTACTGTGTACCAAATTTTGAATTGTGTGCGAACCGATAGAGTTGGAATCATGATATGTGGAGTCAGGATCACTGTGGAGGTGTAAGATTGAGATATGTACGAAGTTTTAGAAATTTGTAATAATGTGTACTAAATTTGGTACAATTTAAATTATGGGTGAACCGATAGAGTCGGAATCCTGAATTTTTTGCATTACTGTGAAGGTGTAGGATTGGGGTATGTAGAAATTTTTCGAAATTGGTACTGCTATGTACTAAATTTAGTACAATTTGAATTGTGGTTGAACCGATAGCTCGGATAGCCCATATATAAGGGTACCCCCAATTTTCGGTATTTTGGGGAGCTTGAGCGCGTTTTTTATCCAAATTTGCTGTTGCTTGTTATCTTGTAGTCGTATATGGTAACAAATCTCTACACCAAAAATTATTTAATCATCATTTCCGACCCAACCTAGCCATGTCCGTCGGTCTGTTCGTCTGTTGTAATCACGCTATCTTCTGGAGGAATTATTATATATTAAAATAGTTATCTAATTTGTTCCGCGTTTTGGGTTTGTTTCTAAGACACTGATGCAATAATTTTACCTGCTGAGGATATCGAGATAAAAAATTGGAACGTAAGGTTCGAGAATGAACTATATATGAACTATATATGAACTATAACCCGCATTTAGGCCTAGCCCCTCTGTAGGAGGTACCAAATGGAGTGAACCGATATTCCCCATCTTCGAACTTGAACTAAGTTTGGAAGAAATAATAAGATGGGCAAAGTTTGGATGAAATCAAAATTTTCTGAAAAAAAAATGGTCCAAAGAAACCCCTAGAACCAATATTTCGATGAGGCTCATTTTAGCCGTGTCAAAGTGTATACACCCTCATTAGCCATATGACTGAAGGTATAATTATACATTAAAAATTTCTGAAAATTGTATCATGGTTTACATAATCGGTTTGTAGAAATATCGGTATGAGTCCACCTTTTTTGGTATTTTCCCTATATTTTCATTTCAAGTACCTATCAGTATATCTATGGTGGAGGGCATCCAAAGATCGGCCCGGCCGAACTTAACGCTTTTTCACTTGTTTTATATTATAAACGTCATCTGTCTATCATCATCTAACTCAGAGTAGATATTTTAAATCTACTAGTATTCCAATAATGCACTTTATGTATTATTTCAAGGAAGTGTATTCGTCAATATTTATTCATCAACATATGTGCTTCTATTCCCCCGGGTACATAGTGTATAATTCAATTTATAAAAAAAAACTAAAACACCATAACAAAATGATAAAAGGCAAAAATCAAATTCAATAAACATGTTGAGTCATGCGGTGTTACGGTCTTTGGAAAGGTTACTTTTGACACAAAAGCAACTTGCACTCGTTCTCATTCGGACCGAATAGAACTGTGCTATGACAAAAAATACTATTTCTAACAACAATAACAACAACCAAGCAAGTGAACTTAACTGAAATTCTAAATATAAAAATCTGCATAACGTCAAGTGTCTCTCTGTAAGTCAGTAATTACTTGAAAATGTAAAATTGTACATACAAACAGACATACATACATACACAACTTAAGTAAAGGTAACGGCATAACGAATAAATCGGAAACACTCGGCTGTTGTTGTTGTTTTGCTGCAGTTGCAGCTGTTGTCGTTGTTGCCATTGCAGTTGCATTGGGAAAAAACATCTACAAGTTGTCGTACACCGACAAACACACACTCACACATAACAGAGATCTTGCTTAGCCATAGTAAGATCGAATACATACACACACACATATATAGCTACTACGCCTGTACACCTCTATTTATTATGGTTATTATCTAAAAGATATGTATCTACGCTTCACTTGGATATAATTAAAAAGACAAACAACGATAAAAAAACTGCAACAACAACAACAACAACGTCATCAAACGGCCGCAAGCAGAAAAATAGCAACAAAATAAATTGTATCTACACAACAACAACTACTATAATAAGTTAAGATAATTTTTACTATAAATTTAAAAATAAAGTTACAAATATAGAAATTCATTTTTTTTATATAAAAAATGTAAACACTGTGCACCGTGATTATTAATCTATTCAATAAAAATTAAGAGTGACGAATAACTGACAGATTGATTCATTAAAGTTTAGAAGAAACGGTTGCAGTCGGAATGTAAATTTTGCATTTGTTTTACAAAAACAACATAGTTGATATGAAAAAAAAATTGTCAATGCCAGGAATGGAATATATTAGGGTTGGTCAAAACAAAAATACTTCTTTGTTAAAAGTACACCTTTTAAATGACCTCTAAAAAATATTTTATAGGAAAAAAGGTGTGGATTGTCACTAACAATTTACAAAACCAGTAAGGAAAGTAGTAAAGTCGGACGGGGCCGACTATATGATACCCTTCACCACTTTTTATATATTCAACAAAAATATGTATCCTAACAGACGTTGAAGGACCATAAACACAAAAGTGGATCCATAAACATGACATTCTGCAACCTATATTAAATTTTTCATTTGGTCAGATATAGAGTTGCTATAGATATAGTATATATACATAATATGAACCGATTTCAATGCGACTTGCCAGAGATTAACTTATATTAACTACAGTTCATTGTACAAAATTGTGTGACAAACTTTGGGTCTTTAGTGCACAATTTACATAAAATCGGAAGAAAATATATATAGGAGCTATATCTATATCTGAACCGATTTTCAGGAAACTTGACACACATTAGTCTGGACCTAATTCATTACGCTATGCCAAATTTCGTGCAAATCGAAAGATATATAGAGACTTTGGTACACCATTTACCTTAAATCGGACGAAAATATATATGGGAGCTATATCTAAATGTGGACCGATTTTCAGGAAACTTGACACACATCAGTCTAGACATAATTCATTACGCTATGCCAAATTTCGTGCAAATCGAAAGATATATAGGAACTTTGATACACGATTTACATTAAATCGGACGAAAATATATATGGGAGCTATATCTAAATATGGACTGATATTCAGAAAACTTGACACTAACCAGTCTAGACCTAATTCACTACGCTATGCCAAATTTCGTGCAAATCGAAATATATATAGGAACTTTGGTACACCATTTACATTAAATCGGACGAAAATATATATGGGAGCTATATCTAAATCTGGACTGATATTCAGGAAACTTAATACACATCAGTCTAGACCTAATTCATTACGCTATTCTAAATTTCGTGCAAATCGAAATATATATAGGAACTTTGGTACACCATTTACATTAAATCGGACGAAAATATATATGGGAGCTATATCTAAATCTGGACCGATATTCAGGAAACTCTACACATATCATTCTAGACCTAATTCATTACGCTATGACAAATTTCGTGCAAATCGAAAGATATATATGGACTTTGGTACGCCATTTACATTAAATCGGACGAAAATATATATGGGAGCTATATCTAAATCTGAACCGATTTTCAGGAAACTTGACACACATCAGTCTAGACCTAATTCATTACGCAATGTCAAATTTCGTGCAAATCGAAAGATATATAGGGACTTTGGTACACCATTTACGTTAAATCGGACGAAAATATATATGGGAGCTATATCTAAATTTGAACCGATTTTTCTCAATTTCAATAGGGTTTGTTCTTGGGCCTAATAAGTCACCTATGAAAAATTTCATCCAATTCGGATCATATATGCGACCTGTACTTTGTTTACAATTTACAATGGACAGACAGACGGACGGACAGACATGCATAAATCGACTTAAAAAGTGATTCTATGCATATTCTCAAAAGGAACCATGTGTCTATCTCGTTTCCTTTTGCCTGTTACAAACATATGCACAAAGACATAATACCCTGTACTACAGTGTGGTGAAGGGTATAAAAAATGATTTTTATACCCTACACAACTATGTTGTCAAGGTATTATAGCTTTGTGCAGTCCCAAAAGTTTGTAACGCCGCGAAATATTGGTCCTTTAAGTATACCGATCGTCATATCTCGACTAGCTGAGTCGATCTAGACATGTGTGTCTGTCCGTCTGTCCATTATAATTTGTAAACACGATACAGGCCACAGTTATGGATCAATCTTCATGAAATTTTGCATGTAGGATGGGTTCTGGCCAATGAAGACCCCTATTGTTTTTGGTAAAGATCGGTTAATATTTAGGGGATGAAATGGACCAAATACTTAATTTTTGTCGGTTTTGCTGGTCGCTCTAGAGGCCGCAATTATAGTCCGAAATTTTACATGGAGAAGGGAATCGGGCTAAAGAATAAATATGCCTACTTTGATAGAGATCGGCCAATATTTAGCGGGTCAAATGGACCCTGACTTTTGTGTGAAAAATTACAAAATTTGTATTCTATGGCGTATATATTTACCCCTGAAGGACATAGACCCGAGAAGTTGATACTATATCCAAGAGGAGTGGTTGACCTTTAAATTGATACCAATTATATTGTCGTACGTACTCGGATGTGGGACTTACACGTAAATATTTACAGGTGCTTACGTATTCAGATATTATTTAGTAACCCATTACAACATTAGAGGGCGGAAATATAGCGCTGATCGCTTTGCAATTTCCCATGATGTTCTAGTTATGGTCAAGGACAACGCATATAACTTTTGGTGAAGGTCAGATTATACTTATGAAGTGGACCGAATACTTAATTTTTTTTTTTGTGTTTTTTCGAGTCGATGCCAGTAATAAGCCAAAAATCACAACACAACCCACGGTGAAGGGAATCAGGGAAATTAACTAGAAGCCCTGTACTGAATATGAGTGATATTCGGAAAATATTTCAGTGTAAGGAAGAGGTGCTGTTGACCTCTAATCGGGGTAGAGGGAGCAAATATCACGATATATTGCCCAAGCTCGGAATACACATCCGCAGAAAGTTAGAGTTAAGTGGTAGTTGTGTAGGGTACCATATGGTCGGCCCCGTCCGACTATACGGCTCCGCTCACTACCTGTGCGAGGAGCATGCTTAACATCAACATTTTCTGGACGGAATCTGCGAAACCTAAATTGCACATAATTGACTGTTACAGATTCGGAACCATAAATACCATTCACAGTTTTAGCCGGTTGGCTTGTATTTTCGCTTTTGTCAAAGAAAAACACACATATTTCTAGACTCATTTCAGTACGCTTTGCCAAATTTCGTGCAAACCAAAGGATATATAGTGACTGTGGTGCACCATTTACCTAAAATCGGACGAAAATATATATGGGAGCTATATCTAAATTTGAACCGATTTTTACGAAATTTAACAAACATCTTTCTAGACCTAATTCAGTACGCTATGCCAAATTTCGTGCAAATCGAAGCGATATCTAAATCTGAGTTTCGTCCTTGGCCCAAATAAATGAGCTGTGCAAAATGCCATCCAATTCGAATCAAAATGCAATGCGAATCAATTTAACATGGACAGGCAGACGGACGAACGGACATGCGTAAACGACTCACAAAGTGATTCTATGCATATTCTCAAAAGGAACCACGTTTCTATCTCGTTTCCTTTTGCCTGTTACAAACATATGCACAAAGACATAATACCCTGAACAACAGTGTTCTGAAGGGTATAAATACGCCTTGAATATTATATAAATGTCATTCAGTTTGCAATGTCGGATAACTCATATAGGAGATATATTCTTGATCATAATAAAATTGTATGTTGATGTAGCCATGTCCAATTTTCTGTTAAAATCAAGCTAGTTATCGCAATATAGCAGTGTATGCATTCCGTCCGTCCTCCCGTCTGCTATTCATATATTATTATAAACAAAGTTATGATCGCATTTATTATCCGAATGATATGAAATTTGGCACAGCTCATATATAAGGACGAACCCTATTGAAATGGGTTCAGATTTGAATATAGTTCAGTTGTATCAGGTTTCATGATGAGCCGAATTTAGCCTAGAATGACGTATATTGAGTTTTGTTGAAATCGGTGTATGGTCACATACACTTGTGACCAAAACTAAAGCAACTCAAATTGCAAGGTTAATATATGCCACATAACCTTTTTAAAAGTGTTGTTTTTTTTCACTTTTAAATCGAATACTTTATTCATTATGAAATAAATTATAATTTACGAATAACGGAATTGTCTCAATTTTTGCTTGGACAAAACTAAAGCAACTCCACAGTACAAACAGATTATCTCTAAAAATTTAGTTATTTATAACGGCGAAATAACTACCTTGTTTCGGTTTCTACACCTATTGCGATTCTTATAGATCATTTTTATATGGATTTTATTACAATAAAATGTGTCTGGATTTCAATTTTGACTTACTGCCAAAAAATAATGTAAAAATTGTATCTCAAAATATATTTTGGTGAAGTATTCAATAAATAAATCCGTAATTTCTTGATTTATAAGTCGGGTTTATGCAGCTAAATCGGTAATGAACGTTCATCACGATGGAAGGCAGCAAAATAACATCAGTTCGTACTGATCAACAGTTTGCCATATTTAAGACTCCAACGGAATTGGTGAGAGGGTTATCGTTGGATATAACCTCAAGAACAAAGCGTGGACGAGCTATGGTAGCAGGTTACATGCCCGGAAACGATCAAGAAAGCCATATTATTTTTGCTAAAATCGGAATGCTAGATTACCTCATATTAATTGGAATCCGACTAAGTGGAGAAATATTATTTTTTTCGGATGAATTAAAATTAAATCTTAGAGACTCAGACATGAACACAATTAACGTGAGAAGATAAAATAATTAAAGGCTCAAGCCACAGTATTGCAAGGGTTCTTGGTTCAACAATAGTATGGGATTTTTTCAATTTAAAAAGTTCGATATACTTACGAGATTTGTGTTATAATGGATCGGATAGTTTATACAAATGGGTTTGAAAACGCTACAGTCCCCTTCGCTGAAGAAAATATATCACTGGATATCTCAGCATGGCAATCACTTCGAACATACATCGAAACAGGTCAACGATTGGTTGCGGGAGTCAAAAATCAGGCTTTTACAATGGCCATCACAATCATCAGATCTCCACCGTTTAGAAACATTTTTGTAGTATCATAGATAGGAAAATCAAAAGAGATTCACAAAGAAACACACATAATCTCTTCCCACCGGTTTAGGATTCGAAGAGTAGTATACCCAAGGATCAAATCTTATAGCTTTATTGCCGCGTAGGAGTATTGCCGTAATCAAAAATAATGGTTGCGCTTTGAATTACTAGCAATATTTACTTATTTATAAGAACAAATCAAAAAGTTGCTTTAGTTTTGACCAAGCAAAAATTGGGTCAATTTAGTTTTCCATAGAATATGATTCAATGCCACGTAGGTGTGCTGACGTAATGAAAAATATTGGTTATGCTGTCGATTACTATGCTGTCGATTACATCCCGAACCTTTAGAAGAGGTTATGTCTGTTTGTTTGTGAAACTCTTTTGATTTTGTAATCCATGATACTCAAAATATTTTCATATAGGGTAAATATCTGATATCTTGTATTGGCCATTATAAAACCCTGATTTTTGACTCCCGCAAACTCCGCAAACATACACCAAAATATGTCGAAGTTGGCTTCGACCCTTCACCACTTTAAGTAGTACTGAACTAACTTCAGTACGTGGTGCAAAATTTTGGGGCAAACTTTTGGTTTTACTTAACCCTTTGTGGCCCAATGTTGCCCACAGGCATAAAATGTTTTAGAGCTTATTTTTAATACGTAGCTAGTAGATGTATATTATTTGGATTGCATATGTTAAGACCAGATTATGGACGACACATATCAAAAGAAAAATATAAAAAAAATCAAATTGTTGGCCATGTTATAAGCTTTTTATACCCTTCACCACACTGTGGTACAGGGTATTATGTCTTTGTGCCTATGTTTGTAACAGGCAAAAATAATCGAGATAGACCCATGGTTCCTTTTGAGAATATGTATAAAATCACTTTCTGAGTCGATTTATGCATGTCCGTCCGTCTATTGGTGTTAAATTGCAAACAAAGTACAGGTTGCATTTATGATCCGAATTGGATGAAATTTGGCACAGCTCATTTGTTTGGCCCAAGGACGAACTCTATTGAAATTGGGAAAAATCGGTTCAGATTTAGATATAGCTCCTATATATATTTTAGTCCGATTTAATGAATATAGTCCACTAAAGTCCCTATATATCTTTCGATTTGCACGAAATTTGGCACAGCGTAATGAATAAGGTTTAGAACGGTGTCTGCCAAGTTTCGTGAAAATCGGTTCAGATTTAGATATAGCTCCCATATTCGTCCGATTTAAGGTATATTGTGTACCAACGTCCATATATATCTTTTGATTTGTACGAAATTTGGCATATCGTACTAAATTAAGTCTAAAATGATGTGTGCTAAGTTTCATGAAAATCGGTTCAGATTAAGATATAGGTCCCATATACATCTTCGTTAGATTTAAGGTAAATTGTGTACCAAAGTCCATATATATCTTTCGATTTGCACGAAATTTGGCACAGTGTAAAGAATAAGGTCTAGAATGATGTGTGCAAAGTTTCGTGACAATCGGTTCAGATTTAGATATAGCTCCCATATATATTTTCATCCGATTTAAGGTAATTGGTGCACCAAAGACCCTATTTATCTTTCGATTTGCACGAAATTCGGCATAGCGTACTGATTTGCGTCTATTATTATGTGTGCTAGGTTTCATGGAAATCGGTTCAGATTTAGATATAGCTTCCATATATAGTTTCGCCCGATTTTAGGTAACTGATGCACCAAAGTCCCTGGAAATCTTTTCATTTGCACGAATTTCGGCATAGCGTACTGAATTAAGGCTAGAATGACGTGTGCTAAGTTAGTTTAGTGAAAATCGGTTCAGATTTAGATATAGCTTCCATACATATTTTTGTCCGATTTTATGAAACTGGTGCACCAAAGTCCCTATATATTTTTCGATTTGCACGGATTTTGGTATGGATACTGAATTAAGTGTAGAATGATGTTGGCAAGCTTCGTGAAAAGATCCATAGCTAGGTCGATGGACACAAGGTACTGAAGTAATATATATTAGTTTCTGGGAAGTTTTCCTGAAATCGGTTCAGATATAGATATATAACAAAAACGCGTCGTCTGTTAGGGTACATATGTAGAATATACGCAAAGTGGTGAAGGGTAGGGAAGGGCCCAATCCGACCACACTTTTGTTACTTGGTACATTAAATCGGATGAATATATATATATATATATGGAAGCTATATCTAAACCTAAAACGACTTCAATCCAATACGATATGCAATATTTCACGTAAAGCGAACAGACATAGGCTCCACCATTTGCACCATAAAATCGGACAAAACTTAACCAAAGCATTCTAGAATAAATACCATACCCTCGAAATTTCGTGAATATAGAACAAAAATCGGACGAAAATATATATAAGAGCAATATTTAAATCTGAACCTATTTCAACAAAACTTTACGGATGTCAACCTGTAGTAATACGGTATGCAAAAGTTTGTCTCAATCGGAAAACATTCAATAGGGTTCGAAATGCGACCTGTACTTTGTTCACAAAAATACATGGACAGAGGGTCGGACGGAAATGCATAAATCGACTCAGAAAGTGATTCTATGCATATTCTCAAAACGAACCATGGGTCTATCTCGATTCCTATGCACAAAGACATACTACCCTGTGCCATAATATGGTGAAGGGTATAATAATAGAACAAAATTTTGAACGCATGCCACCTTACTATTATGTTACATGTACACTATTTTGAACTATAAAACTTACAAATAGGCACCACCAACTAGGCCCACAGTACATCTTCAGTATATTAATGCAATTATCAGATTCAAAGGTACTTCACATTCAAAGGTTTCTAAATAAATCCACAAATAGGCAGTCCCCGTTAATACCATCTTACATACATACACACCATGTGGGGGGTATGCATGCTTCAACGCCGTATGTGTGCGTGCATGTATGCAAGTTTAATAGTTAAGTACGGGAGAGTAAAAATAAGTAATAATAATGAAGGAGAATAAAAATAAAGAAAAACAAAAGAAAAAACTTAAAGTAGAAAATAAAGGGAAAAAAAAACTTTGTCATGGGAAAAATGTAAATATTGTATTACTTGTAATTTGTTAGTAGATGTTGTTGTTGTTGCTGCTGCGGCTGGGGCTGCGACTGTTGATGAGAATGATGTTGATGTTCGTGATCATATGAGGGTTCCATTTTACGTTGGTCGACGTCGTCACCGTAGATTTCGTTGTTGGTCTTCGTCACTTTATTTGGCGGCTTTGACTTTGCAACACGCTGAGGTGGAGGTGGAGGTTTGAGGTATAGCAGTACTACTACAGGTGGTGATCGTGGTGGCGGTGGTGGTGGTGGAAGCAACAAAGTCCGTTGTGATAGTGGCGATGGTGGTGGTGGAAGCGGTGGCAATGTGGACACGGCAACAGCGACGGTAATAAAACAATAACAACAACAGCAACTTTAAGATCACTATGAAAACTTTGTGTTTTTAAAATTAAATTTTCTTTGCTAAAATGTATTTGTTGTTGTTGTGGTAGCTGCTGTAGCTGCTGTTGGTGTTTGTTGTGGTTGTTGTTGGAACTTGGTTGCCTTACTAATGCCACTAATAATGATGTTAATGCCGATGATGATGATGATGATGATAGTAATAATAATAATAATGACGATGATGAAAATTGTGATGGTGGTGGTGGTGGCCAAAGTAGTACTTGATGTTGTTGCTGTTGCTTTAGGGCCAAAAGCATTTTGTTCAATGTTGCATTTTTCCGTTAGATTTTCCCTTCATCAGCAAAACGAGCGTTTCTGTTTTTCTTAAAATTTTTCTTGTTAGTTTTTATTTTCTCACACACTAACACACACCCACTTTTTATATACATATGTAGGTACACGCAAACACTTTTTTATGAGATTTCTTAAAATTAGTTTTTTTTTTACTTTTATTTTTCCCTTTTCTTACTGCTACTGTTGCACTGTGTTTTCAAATTTTCTTAACTGGAACAAAACAACAAAATTATAACTTATTTTTATTTTTGTAGGTTATTTCTTTTTTTTATTTTTTTGGTAGTTGAGATTTTCTCAGTTATTAAGTTTTTTTTTACTACACAATTACGGCCACAGGCAATGATGAAAATTTGTTTACTGACTAAAAACCCCCATTGTAGGGTTTGGCTGGCGCACAGACTGGCTTGCTGCCAGCGTACAATGTGTGTCATGTATTATTTTAAACGGTTTCCTGTGCATGACTAATTCGCTAAATTAAACATTTTTTTAATTTGAAATGAAAATTTTAGTTTTAATTTAGATAATTTTTTAAATTTGCTGGGATTTATCTTTTGTGTTTGTTTCTTAAGTCTTTTGTTTGGTGATATCTAATTTAGGGCAAACATGTTTAAACATTAAATGTGTAATCCCGAGACACCATAATGAAGTATATTTGAAACATATACTAAATAGAAGGTTGGCATTTTTTAATAAATGTTGAATTCATTCCAACTTCAACATCACTCATGACAATAAGGTAGCACCAAAGGATTCTCATATCATTGGAATCTTGCCCTTTGACCCATGAGCAGTTGTATTTTTTGGAAGAATCGCTTCAGATTTAGATATAGCTGTCATAAATATTTCAAAACTATGCAAATAGCGATTTTATTTAATTTTCTTTTT
Source organism: Musca vetustissima (assembly GCF_032173495.1). Taxonomy (NCBI): domain Eukaryota; kingdom Metazoa; phylum Arthropoda; class Insecta; order Diptera; family Muscidae; genus Musca; species Musca vetustissima. The sequence continues at coordinate 338,369 of NW_026881891.1, forward strand.
TTTTTAAGCGACATATTCTTTGACCCAATTTTATTACAAATGTATAACGAGATACTTTTGTGGTTTGTTACATAAAAAATGTGTAGAAACACAATATAATTAACATATTTACTCTAACGATTTTAAACATATGTATGTGTTTTGTATATCATTATTATATACAATTGCATATATAGACCAAAGGTATGAAAGAAGTTTTCATAATTGCATAATTGTAAAATGCTTCCATAACTAAGATAGCAATTTTTAATACACCAGGAAATGGAGAATCTGTAATATATTTAAGGGGAGGTTAAACGTTATTGGAAAGAACTACCCATTGATTGGTTAACATGCCAATAATTCGTTATTCCCAATAATTCCCATGTATAAAAAAATTGTACAATCTAATGTTTTCCGAATTATTGTTAGTCCCAATTTAGATTAGGCGAGTTTACTTGCGGCAAGTTTTTGTTTGCTGGAGAGAGGGGCAAGGGGAATAGAAATGGAAAAAAATTGCTCGTACCGACAATTTTCTGGCAATTCGTTTTGTGTATTTTGTTTGTAGTGTCAGTAATTTGAAATACCAATCCAAAACATTTTCGAACATAACAAAACATGCACAAAATATCAAAAAAAAAATTGTTTTGAAACCGAATTGCCTTGTATAGACGCATGAAGCAATTTCAAAAGAGAACGATAAAAATTGCCGCAATTAAACTTGCCTAATCTAAATCAGGACTTATGTTTGACAATCAATACTTGTATGTGTTGTTCACACTTATTATTATTCATAACCAGAGAGCGGAGCAGTCGGAAGGGGCCGGCCATATTCTATATTCCGAGTCTGGGCCACGATATTTGCATCCTCCTAATCGATTAGAGGTTAACAGCTACTCTTTCTTACCCTGGCATATTTTCAAAATCATTTTGTCGGGATTAAACGCCTTACGATTGAAACTTAGTTATTTTACACACAAAAGACTTGGTTCAGTTTAGTTAAAGGTCAATAACTCCTCTTGGATATACAATCAACTTCTCGGATCTATGCCCTCCAGGAGTAGATATATACTCCATAGAATGCAAATTTTGCCATTTTTCACACAAAAGTCTGACTCCATATGACTCCTAAATATTAGGTTGGGGAAAAAGAAATTCATTATTTTTATATGAACTATAGAACTTTATTTAACATGCTTCGGAATGTCTGATTTAGGACAAATATGCACCGTTTTTTATGATTTGTTGCCATTTTAAAGGTAACTTCATAATGCCTCTCTCATCGAAGTCCTGCTCTCTATTTGCAAAAAACTCTAGTAGTCGATTTTTCACAATCCTCCCTAGCCACCAATTTTTTATCATTTAAGAATAATCGCTTGGTGCCAAGTCCGGACTGTATGGCGGATGCATTAAAACTTCCCAACCTAGCTCCTGAAGTTTCTGGCGAGTCACGGTAGATGTGTTTGGCCCAGCGTTGTCCTGGTGGAACATGACACCTCTCCTGTTGGCCAATTCTAGCCGTTTCTGGTTAATTGTAAATGGTTTAAAACAGTTTTATGGTCGATTAAAACTGTTTTAAACCATGAAAAGAGCCCAGCTTATGCAATGCTCTGAGCCCTTTACTGTTAAAATTTTCAATTTACAAATTATCGACTCAGCTAGTGGAGGTGCCAATATTTCACGGCGCTACAATCTTTGGAAACCACACATAGCTTTAATCCCCTTACAACATAGTTGTGTTGGGTATATTAACCAACGCTTCAGCATAACTCCCTTTATAGTGGAACCAACTGAATTTTGTTTTTCGACGCAACGATTCAGCCGGAATATAACTATTCGAGAAATAAATTTCTGTAAGAAATTTTAAATTTTAAAGACAAATAAGATCAGAAATTAAAATAAAACAATTTCAATACTGAACAATCAGTAATCAGATCTTACCTACCCCTAATATTCAATATGTTCGATCGTATTGGTTGTAATTTTGTATCTGTATTTAGGTAGTTTTTGAAAACTATCAATATTGGCCAACTTTTTAAAGTAGTTCCCTTTTAACGGTACCGTTCAATTTTCAGTATTTTGGGGAGTTTGGGAACGTATTTCATATTTTATTTTATTTTGGTGTCACATCTACTACTACAAAACAAATGATTAATATCATGATGAAGGGTATAAAAAGTTCTGTCCGACGGAACTTAAAAAGGTTTTTACTTATCTTCAAGCAACATTTAGCAATAATTGGGACCAGAATGTGAACCTATATTAATAATTACTACTATTGAAAAATTAGGCACCCTTAAAAATGAAAATCAAATGGAGATGTACCATTTCGTACTCAACTGTAGAGTAACTTTGAGTAATGTGGACCACCATTTTCTTTTTTTGATATTGTGGGCGTAAAAAGTTTTTACACTTATAAAAAACAAATTGTTTTCTCAACATAGTAGATTTGTTGTCTAAACATATTCCAGGTCAAACATTACATATATTTGTCTATAAACATGTTATTGCATTATATTTCAAAAAACTCTAAACTGCGTATAAAAATAACTTGGCTGGTAATGTGGACCAGCATGTGTTGGTAATGAGGATCAGTATGTTAAAGGTAGGTTGTGGATTGTTTGTGATAACTTTCAATTTATTGCACTCTTGGGTAACAATGAATGCAAAAATATATGGGATCATGTTTTGAAATAGCCCCCGTTTAAGGGTACCGTCCCATTTCCTGTATTTGTAAGGTCCTTGCTTCGTTATCCAAGAGAAGCACCGGAAATTTCGCATATCGAGTTTTCAGAGCATAGAATACCTCCTCGCATATTAAATGCGCCCATGTTTCGACCTCGTCATCATGTAAAGGTCCCAATTTTTATAGTGGTCCACATTACCCGACATTGAATATTTTTATTTAAAAATAATTATCGGCTTCAAAAATGAATAAAAATTAAAAATCACCGATTTTAATTGCAGCGTGAACGTATATTTTTATTAAAGAAAACCAGAAAACCACATAACTTCTTTATATTCGAGAAAAACAAAGTTTTCGACTATTTTCCAAAAGCGTTCGACTATTGTGCTAAAACATGCTCAAAAACACACTTTTACAATGAGAGCTACATTTTTTACTACTACATTTTCAAAATTGCTATTATTTATTAAAAACCAAGTTTGATGTTTGTTTTCACTAATTAGGAAAACATTTATCAAGGCAGCATTGACATATTTTCTTAGATGTGGGGGGGGTGGTCCACACGAAGTCAGGCGCCAACGAAACGAACTTCTCATTGGGGTCGTATCGCTGGTAACATAAGAACTTCGAATTGTCACAAGAGACATTTGGGTTTGAAAGGTTTTTTGCAAAGAAGCTATTAATAGCTTCTGGGGAGAATATCCCAACAAAAAACTAAGGGAACTGATGAGGATCAGTGGCGAGATCCAAAACTATAGTCTTCCCTGCCTTACCCCTCGGCGGACAATGCCATACATTCCCCACTAATAAATAGTTGTTTTTTTTATAAAAACAACAAACTGTGATTATGCCTGACTATTTTGCAAAAACAAAATACAAATGGTATCCCAAATAACCAGCCAAACACTACTGAATTCCGAATTAATATTTATTTAGAAATGTAAATTCCCATTTTCCCGGAAAATACTATCGGGAAATCCCGGGAATATCGATGTCAAAAAATCGAGAAATCCCGGGAACACCCGGGACGGGAATTCCTGACCCCAAACCCTACTCTATACGAATACGACTTCTGTCATCCATAATATAAAAACTCCGCCATACGCTGATTTATGAAATTAGTTATAATAAAAATATAAATAAAATAATAAATCAGAATTGAATATATACATATAATATGTTGCAAATGTTTGTTAAGAGTAACACTAGTGTAAATTTTATTCGCAACAAAAATGTTTTTTTTTTATACCCTACACAACTATGTTGTCAGGGTATTATAGCTTTGTGCAGCCCCAAAAGTTTGCAACGCCGCGAAATATTGGTCATAGACCCACCTTTAAGTATACCGATCGTCATATTTTGACTAGCTGAGTCGATCTAGACATGTGTGTCCGTCCGTCCGTCCGTCCATTATAATTTGTAAACACGATACAGGCCGCAGTTATGGACCACTCTTCACGAAATTTTACATGTAGGATGGGTTCTGGCCAATGAAGACCCATATTGTATTTGGTAAAGATCGGTTAATATTTAGGGGATGAAATGGCCCAAATACTTAATTTTTACATGGATAAGGGGATTGGGGCAAAGAATAAGCATGCCTGCTTTGATAAAGATCGGTCAATATTAAGTCAAATGGCCCCAGACTTTTGTGTGAAAAATAACAAACTTATTATTATATGGCCTATATATTTGTCCCTGCAGGACATATACCCGAGAAGTTGATAGTATATCCAAGAGGATTGGTTGACCTTTAACTTGATAATAATCATATTGTTCTATGTACTCGGATGCGGCAGTTATACGTAAATATTTACAGGTGCTTACGTATTCAGATATTATTTAGTAACCCATTACCACATTAGAGGGCGGAAATATAGCGCTGATTGCTTTGAACCGTTTCCTGAGGTTCCAGTTAGGGTCAAGGACTATGCCCATAATCTTCGGTGGTGATCAGATAATAATATTGGAATGAAGGGGACCGAAAACGTAATTTTTATGTGTTTTTTTTCGAGTCGATCTATAGGCCACAATTATAAGCCGAACATCACAACACAACCCACGATGAAGGGAATCTGAACAAGTAATTAGAAGAGCTGTACTGAATATTGGTAATATTTGCAAAATATGTCTGTCGGGCAAGAGGGTGCAAGTATCACTAAAAAAATCCGCAAAAAGAGAGATAGAGTTCTGTGGTAGTTGTGTAGGATATCGTATGGTCGGCCGTGTCCGACTATACTGATACGCTAACTGGTTTTATTTTGATTTTTCGATGTATATTTTAGAAAATAAGTAAAAACTTCGTTAAAAACAACTTGCCCAAAATACCGATTTTTTTGTTTTTTGTCCAAAATCCAAAAAAATAACGAAAATATCGGAAACGCCGTTATATGGGGACTACTTCGAGACTTTGGTCAACATTGAAATTTGCTTAGCTTTCGGAACCTAAAACAGAAAATTACAGCCAATTCCATTGAACAACGTGGCCAGCATTGGACCAATATAACCCATTTACAATATCAAACATCCTACAATATCAAACATACTAAGTCTGAACGTCTAAGCAATTTCAGAGCTCAATTTTGGGCAGACGGACATGGATTTTTTTTCTGATCAGAATATAATATACTTTAAGTGGACTCCGACGATTATTTCGCGGTTTTATAAACGGAAAGACTACTTTAATAATAAAAGTATGTATAAAAAATTACAAAAATTGATTTTTTTTGGCTAACATTCTTGAAATTGATGATAATCGGTCGATGTCTGATTTGGAAAAAAAATTACTCGTCTCCGACCCCGGACAAAAAAGATATATGTTCGCAATACTTCGAATATGCTAGGTCCATGTCATTTGTGGCTGCATTTTCAGTCGTTTATTTCAATATTTACAATTCTATTTCTTGAAGTGGTCTAAGAAAACATTCGCGTAATCTTTCTTAAGAATATCGAAACAAATATTTAAACAATTGGATAAACATTTTGAAAAAATTTTCACATCTGTATTTTGTTATTTCCTTTCCATTTTTGTATCAATAATATCTATTCCGTTTTATTTTTTTATATATGTAAGCATAACTCCGCTATGTCATATTTGTATCGTGTGTTATTGGAAACAAAAGACTTAGGAAACAAACCATAGCTATGGTTTTCAACTTTTAATGTTTGTTTCTTAAGTCTTTAATTGCATTGCCTTGTATTTGAATACAGGAAAATTCAAATGTTTTTCACTGGATTAATTACTTCCTCCTATCAATTCCAAAAATCTGATATATCAGTTAGATCAATTATCGCCTGAAGCCGTAAGTATTTTTGTTTCGAAATTTATTCTTACATTTTGGTATTGTAAAATACGTTTTCTTTTCAATATCACTTTATATGAAATGGACCATTTTTTCGGGGTGTATAATTTGTTGTAGATGTTTGTTAATTATTTTTTGTTCACACTTGTACACATTTTATGCACTCTCCTTTGTATGACAATTTTATTTTTTCACCACAATTATTGCATAGAATCTTCTTAACATTTCTTGCTGATGTTATTTATTTTTATTTTCTTTTTTTTTTCGTGTCAGGCAATTTAATTTGCAAAGCAATTTGCGTTTAACAATCTCATCTGATCTTTTATTTTCCTTTAATTTGAATACTTTATTGCCATTTGGACGGAATTTTCGAAATCACTTTTTGGGTGGCACGACGACGACGACGACAATGACAACGACAACAACGGCACTGGAAGACAAACCAAAAACCGACAATGCACTGCGAGTGTTGCGAGCGAGCGAGTGAACAAAACGAACGATCGATTGAAGAATACGATGATGGAGATACTGACGAAAAAATCAGAGACACACACACACAAACTTCAAAAAAGTCAAGCAATCGGGGCAGACGCGACTTTAAGAAACGCGTTTTCAGATTGCGGAACGTCTTGCACAGACTTAATGAACGTATCTGGTGCTTAAAATCAAGGGCTCTGCAATTTACATGCCTGCCTTTTGGTTGTTGTTGGCGGTGATGGTGGTTGGTGTTGCTGGTCGCTTGTCTTGCTGCTGACAATATTTTTGTTGTTGGTGGTGGTGGTTGCAGCAAACCAACGGCCCAGCACGAGTATCTCTATACTCTTGGGAAAAAAGCCCATACACAACACTAACTTTGCATGAAAAAAGAAAAACAACAACCACACACACACAGACCCTCAACCATAAACAATGCAACACTTTGAATTTTTATTTTAATTTTAAGGTTTTTTTCTATCTTATTTTCTGTCTTCAGATACGAGGTCTTTAAGAAAAACGGAATTTGTTGTTGTTAATTTTAATGCAGCTCTACTTTTGTTCTAATGGTAGGATCAGTGGTATTGATGGTGGTGGGTTTTTTTCATTACACCAAAATAAACGAATTCACTTTTGAGAATAATTTTCGTTTTTCGAAATTCAATTTTTAGCACTCATCCGTCTCAATGTTCTAAAAAACACGACCGTTCGACCGTACCGTCATCGTATAACAGAGAGTCGTCTCATTTGGTTAACTTGACTTGACTGATCCACAGAGGTCGAACGATCAAACCAACCGAGCGAGCGACCGACCAACCAACCCCATGCACAAACAGTCATGGTTAATGTTTCAGTATGTGTGTATCACACACATACAAGCGTTCAATTGTTGGCAATGTAGTCACACACAAGTGTTTTGGCCAAAAACAATCTCTTTTTGGCTCAACAATTTTTGAGGCAACAAGTAGGAATAATAAATGTGACCTCTCTCACTCTCCCACATCAAGTCTCTTTTAAAGCCATTCTCAGTAAATACACTTGGTGGGTTATAGGGTTGCCAAAACATAGTGTTCTCATAACAGAATGGAATGAGGTTTGTACAAAAATTAGAACGTATTTAAAATGTTCTCCTCAGTTGATTGGGTCCGCAATTTTATTAAATCGGAGGAACCGTTGGTTATTTGACCGATTGTTGGATATTTAGAGCATTATTTAAGTGAAATCGGCCAAAAATATATGTAAATCTGACCAGATTTCAACAAACCTTACACACACGATATTCTAAACACAATTCAATACGATATGCAAAATGAATGGTAAATCGGACAAATATAGGCTCTTTGGTCAATCGTTTACATAAAATACGACGTAAATATATATGGGAGCTATATTTAAAACTTGATCGATTTAAATAAAACTTAACACAAGTTATTCTAGACTCAATTTTAAAGGCTGTGAAAAAATTCGCACTATACTATATATGGGAGATAGATCTAAATCTGAACCGACTTTCTCCAAATTCAATAGGGATAGTCCTCAGGCGAATCCCTATGAGCATTACCATACTACATCCCATTCGGATTATAAATCTTACTTTTGTTTACTTTGTTTACAATTTTATATGGACATACGGGCATGAATAAGTCGACTCAGTGATTCTATGCATATCCTCAAGAGTAACATAATAACCTGTACCACAGTGTGGTGTAGATTATAATAGAAGAGGATTTGTGTTGATTGGTAATGGTGAGGTAATGTTGAGATTTTATACTCTCAGCCTTATGACTAATGATGGTATAAACACTCTGATACGGTGAAAATTTGCCTCATCGAAATATTGGTAATAGACCACATGTTTTTTGGACCGAATCCGTTTCAGAAAATTTTGAGTCGATTTACAAATATCCGTCTGGCTGACTGGTGCGTACGACAACTGTCGAATGGAGTAACCAATCTCATCCAAACTTTTCACGTCGTAATATTTATTTTCAACTTAGTTCTTAAGTTCGAAGATGGAGAATATAGGTTACTCCTTCTGGTACCTCCCCACAAAATGGTCAAAAATTAATTTTATAATTTCATGCGAACGGAGTATCCGATTAGTACAAACTATTCTCTTTACCAAGTCTAGATCAAGTAGGATGGTGGGACCCATTGTAGGATGGTGGGACTCCCCACAAAATGGTCAAAAATTAATTTTATAATTTCATGCGAACGGAGTATCCGATTAGTACAAACTATTCTCTTTACCAAGTCTAGATCAAGTAGGATGGTGGGACCCATTGGTCCATCCTTCTGGTACCTCTTCCACAAAGGGTGCAATTTTTCAATATTTATAAACGTAATTTCAGGAGAATGGATCTGAACCAAACCTTGCACAACTTATTATCTTTATCAAGCCTGGATCAAGTCCGATGATGATACCCATTGGTCCACTGCTTCAGGTACCTCTCCCATCAAATGGTCTAAATTATAATTTCATGCCAACAGACTATCAGATTAAAACCAAACCGATTGAACCAAACTTTGCACAATCTATTATCTATAGAAAGCTTAATCAAGTTCTCCCCCAGAAAGGGTCAACTATAGTTCTCTTGTGCGCTGGTGCATTGTCCTGATGAAAAATTATTTTTTTGTGTTGTAAGCCAGGACGTTTTTCTCGAATTTGTACATTTAATTGATCCAATGGACCACTATACTCCAGAGACAAATGAACAATCCAAACAATGCACTGAAACTGCAGGAAGTGCCCCAAAGAAGACAAAACAATTCAATCGGTGCCAAAGGGTAACACCACTAACAATTATAAATATAGATCTAGTTTTTCTGGTAGTCCCCATATAACGGTACCCCCAAATTTTTGGTATTTTGGGGGTTCTGATCATATTTTTCGACCGAATTGACTGTAATTTAGTTCGACGAGTTCTTATTAGTTAGCAAATCTCTCCTCTATAAATTATAAATATAGGTCCATTTTTGCAGGTAGCCCACATATAAGGGTACCCCCCAACTTTGTACAGGGTATTATGTCTTTGTGCATATGTTTGTAACAGGCAAAAGGAAACGAGAAAGGCGCATGGTTCCTTTTGAGAATATGCATAAATCACTCGATTTATGCATGTCCGTCTGTCTGTCCATGTTAAATTGTAAACAAAATACAGGTCGCATTTATGATCCGAATTGGATGAAATTTTGCATAGGTCACTTATTTGGCCCATGGACGAACCCTATTGAAATTGAGAAAAATCGTTTCAGATTTAGATATAGCTCCCATATATATTTTCGTCCGATTTAATGTAAATGGTGTACCAAAGTCACTATATATCTTTCGATTTGCACGAAATTTGGCACAGCGTATTGAATTATGTCTAGAATGATGTGTAATAAGTTTTCTGAAAATCGGTTCAGATTTAGATATAGCTCCCATATATAATTTCTTTCGATTTAATGTAATATCTTTCGATTTGCACGAAATTAAGTACAGCGTACTGAATTAGGTCTAGAATTATGTGTAATAAGTTTCCTGAAAATCGGTCCAGATTTAGATTTAGCTCCCATAGATATTTTCGTCCGATTTCAGGTAAATGATGTACCAAAGTCCCTCAATATCTTTCGATATGCTATATTTTCGTCCGATTTAATGTAAATGGTGTACCAAAGTCCCTATATATATTTTGATTTGAAAGAAATTTGGCACAGCGTAATGAATTAGGTCTGGAATGATGTGTGTTAAGTTTCCCGAAAATCGGTCCAGATTTAGATATAGCTCCTATATATATTTTTTACGATTTTATTTAAATTGTGCAATAAAGACCCAAAGTTTGTCCGATTGCCACACAATTTTGTACAATGAACTGTAGTTGATATAGCTTCCACATATACATTTTCATCCGATTTTACTCAAAATTGACACAAATTTTGCACATCGTACTGAAGTTAGTGTAACCTAGCAGTTGGATATAAATGATTCACAATGGTAGGTTCAGTCGGCACAAAATTTTGCACTACGTACTGAAGTTACTATAAATAAAAAGCGCACCAAAGACCCAAAGTTAACCCATTTGCTACAAAATCCATCCATTTCGACGTCTGTTAGAATTCATCTGTTGAATATACCCAAAGTGGTGAAGGGTATCATATAGTTGGCCCGTCCGACTTTACTACTTTCCTAACTGGTTTGAAACCGAGAATGTAGGGCGGTCCACTTAAAAATATTCCTTTCGGATAGATTGGCCGTATGATTAATATATAATAGGGTTGGTGGGTAAGGGCGTGATAATTCGGAGTTTTTTACCGCCTAGCCGAACTTACCACCTTACAACACCTTGTGGTGTGCATTAAAATTGTCTTTAAAAAGTGAGGACCTTTATATGGAGATAATGAGATTGTAAATAGTCTTTTAGTTGGGTGTTTATACTCATAGAAAATTAAATATCATATCACAGACACTAAGATTGCAAAAATAGGCTAGAAACCAGGGACAAAAATTAAGTGGGATCTTTAAAGTGGGACTTTTGAAGAATATTCGCACATCCAAAATGTTTTTTCTTGAAGTGAATTTTTACGCCATAAAAAAATATGGTCACTTTAGGTTTCGGTTGATTTGACCCTCGGAAAATTGACCGATCATCATCTAAACAGTCGCTCTAAGTATTTGGTCAGATTCCCTTCACCTTGTAAAATATGTGATGTTCTGCATATACTAATAATTGCCTCTAGAGCGACTAGAAAATCTGACAAAATTAAAGTTTTCCGTTCATTGCACCCCCTGAATGAAATCTCAACATCGCCAAAAACTATAGGCGTCGCCCTTGACCATAATCGGAAATTCATGTACAATTTCAAAGCGATCAGTTCGACATTTCCGTCCTCTAATGGATTAATAGTAATACTATGCACATAGTAACCTTTACCTAATTACGTATAACTCCCGCATCAGAGTACATACAGCCATATAATTGGTATCAATTTGAAGGTCAACAACTCCTCTTGGATATACTATCAACTTCTCCAGAATAAAATTTTTTTAATTTTTCACACAAAAGTCAGGGTCCATTTGACCCGCTAAATATTGACCGATCTTTATCAAAACAGGCATGCTTATTCTTAGGCCCGATTCCCTTCTCCATGCAAAATTTCGCGATGTTCGGACCATAACTGCGGCCTCTGAAGCGGTCAGAAAAAACCTACAAAAATTTAGTATTTGGTACATTTCATCCCCTAAATATTAACCGATCCTTACCAAAAACAATAGGAGTCTTCATTGGCCAGAGCCCATCCTACATGCAAAATTTCGTGAAGATTGGTCCATAACTGTGGCCTGTATCGTGTTTACAAATTATAATGGACAGACGGACGGACGGACACACATGTCTAGATCGACTCAGCTAATCGAGATATGACGATCGGTATACTTAATGGTGGGTCCAGGACCAATATTTCGCGGCATTACAAACTTTTGGGGCTGCACAAAGCTATAATACCCTGACAACATAGTTGTGTAGGATATAAAAATGCTATTCTGATGTTAAATACTGCCATGAAATGAAATGTTTAGTTTTTTTCTTATGTTTGATTCGCTACTTTGGTTTAATTTTACAGGATTTTCAAAATCAGGGACCATAGCTACACTAAACATATTCATTAATTTAATTTATTAATTAAATTTTTAAAAAGTTTCGATCCGCCCTATTGAATGTATATTTGTTTCTTACAGATTCGTAATCAGCGATCCCGCATCAAAACCAGACTGTATTATAACAGATCCATACTGAATAAATGCATCATTAAGTTTTAAAAAATTAGTTCACTGTCTAAATGACCTTGATCGTTGCCAAATAATTCAACGTTATTTCTTACACATTGTCTGAAAATCCACCACAAGTTGAATAATTTAAAACCAGGGTGAAACAAAAATCTTAGCTAATAATTCAAACCCAGCTAGGGGGTTTCTACTGATAAGTTTTCAGATTTCGGTTGTTTTTCAATTTTCAAGTAAAAAACATCTGTCACGTGTATTCGTTCGACTCCAAAAAAAAACAATTTGGCAACCATTAAGATTGCTATTTTCCCACACATTGCATCTATCTGCTTCTCTCATTTCAGTACTCAATTTTAATAAACTTGATATTTTCCAATTGAACTTCTCTGAGAGTACTCCCTTGCTCACTAAATCTGTGACCTCCCTCTCTTCTCATTGCCACTCACATTTTGCACTTAACTTTTCAACTTGAAAAAATCTCCGAAAAAACGTTAAGAACCCCCACTGGAGATCATTAAAGCGTGACTGACAGTAACTTTACCTTTGTTCCCCTCTCCGGTTCGTGCGTAGTTTGCAGTTTTCCAAAAGGGAAATCCGTTGTTACAATATTTTTTTTTTTTTTTTGTAATAACAACAACATCAACGGCAAACAAACAAATCACTAGCAAACATACACATGGCAAATGAATTGAAACAACAAAAACCAATTCGGTGCGTATGTAAACCGTGTGAGAAGGGGCATAGCAAAATCACATGGATCTGATTTGGAAGGTATGCCAGTCGACCAGCGTTCAATATTGAAAACAAAATTAAAAAAAAAACTCTCAGTGATGTAAGTATGTGTGATTGTGTTAATAGATTTACATAGCAAACAATTTTGCATTACAATTAAAGCCATTAATTAATGACAACAAAAATTAATTATTTTGAGTTTTGTTGTTGTTGTTGCTATTAGGAAACAGCAACAAATATTCAAATTAAATGCATTTTCAAGTTGTATATGTGTGTGTTTTTTTTTCTATTGTAAATTATTTTAATTGGATGCGAAATAGACATAAATTTAGTGTTATAGGTAACTAAATAATATTATATAAAATGTATTTTTGTATAGGATATCATACAAAAATATAGTTTTAATTACAATTATTTACTTAAGAATACAAAACGACTTCATCAATTTCTTCAAATTGTGCCGGATAGCTATCAATTGGATCAGGAATCCAAAATCCAATACAACAAGAGCCGATAAAATGTTGTATATTTAAAGTCTTGAGACACCAGTAAAATTGTATAACGTTGTGCGTCACAGTTTTCAACTGACCTGACGTCAAAGTCAAAAATTCATATTTTTGTATTTTTTTTAATGTTACATAACATTGACATGCGTCAAAATATTATCATGAACTGATGGTTAGAGCACCAATGGTTAGGCCACCAATCTGTCTAGAATTTGCGACCATTCATAAGCTTAAGAGTTATTACCGATAATATGAAAATAGTCATTGAAAATTGCGTGTAAAAATTGAATAAAAAAATATTTAAAATAGACTCTCTCCTTCAATCAAATTGGTTGTAATTTGGTATTTTGGGTTATTATTGGGTAGGAAATCTTTCTACAAAAATAATCAATTTTGGTATATTTTTTAGGTTAGCCCACAAAAAAAGTACCACCAATATTTCAATATTTTCATTAGTATTTTGAATTCACATTGGATGTGAAATCTTCGTACCAAAAACTATTAATATTGACTTATGTTTCCGGGTACCATATAAACGGACTACCCATTATTCGGTACTTTGTAAGTTTTGATTAGGGTTTTCAACAAAATCGTTACTATTTGAAATTAAGTTGTGCCATAGATTTATGCTCATAATACATAAATCAACGATTTCATGCTGTTAAAAAAAATATTTGACTTTGTTCATATGTTTGATCCGCCATTTTGGTTTCATTGTATTTGATTTTCAGAATATGATTTCACATTTGTAATCTGTTCAAAAATAATTCGATTAAAGGTCGTTTACATTTAACCAGATTTGGTTAGCCGAGTGGGTTTAAATTTTCAATTCCTTTGAATATATGTCAAATAAATCCTCATAAAGTAGGTTAACCCGGTAAAAAGTTCTAATGTAAATGCCGTATTAATTCAACTATTAAAAAAAAATTACCACCATTTTCGATCCAACCTATTGCATTTTATATGTTTTCTCGCAGACTTTTTCGGACTTTGGTAATTTTCTTTCTTTTATTTTTGCCCACAACTTATACTTTGGTAATATTTTGTGATGGCCAAGAGTTTGTATCGCATCCAGTATAATCGCTAAACCCGATACAGGTCGCAGTTATGAACCATTCATCACAAAATTTTGAATGCAGGTTCGGTTCGGACCGAAGAAGATCTATTGTTTTTGGTAATGATCCGTAAATATTAAAATGAAATGGACCAAAAACCTATATTTTTATCTGTTTTTCTGGTCGCTTTATGGCCGAACCACCACAAAATTTTGTACGGGGAAGGTTAACCGATCAATACATATCGGGTCAAATGGACCGATCCTTTAAAAAAAATGCAAATTTTGCATTCAATGGCGCATATATTTACTCCTTAAGGACATATACCGGAGAAGTTGACAGACTATCCAAGTGGAGTGGTTGACCTTTAAATTATATTGGTGTATATACTCGGATGTAAATCGTAAATATATACCGGGGTCTATCCGGTCTGATATTGTTTGGTATTACCATTACATGAAGTTCTGGTTAAGGTCAAGGATGACGGCTTATATTTTCGGTGATGATAGGATGCTATTCTGATTTTCAAGTCGCATAAACGTTACAATTACACAATTTTTCCCGCGGAATGGGATCTGGCCAAATAATTAGAATGACAGCATTGATAAAGATCAAATGAACCAATATTTGTATGTGTAAAATAACAACATTTTAATCTTATGGCGTTCACTCTGTACAAACACGATTCAAAACAGAGAAGTTTTTGACCTCTGATCGGTGAAGAGGGTTTAAATATGACGCAAAATTTTCCAGGCTTGGAATATTTGATAATCCACAGAAAGTTGAAATTCAGTGGCAATTTTGTTGTGTACTGCTCCGCTTCCTGGTTTTTTTATATACGAAAGAACAAGGTGTATTTAATAAGGTGTATGCATCAGCTACAACAACGAACATTTTACAGCCTTACCTAAAATTCAACTAGCTCGTTCGACGTTTTTCACCACAATAGTAGAACACATGCATTTATATCAGTGTTGGGCAAAATTAAATTGAGAGCAAGTGTGTGCGAGCGTAACTGAGAATTCGCCATTTAGAACGGCTGACGTAAGGAGAAAGAAAGAGAAAATGTGTTTACCCATCGACCCTCAGTTACGGTAGCGTATATGGGTAAGCATGCCTGATTTATATGAATGTTACCGAAATACGTCGAACGTACAAAATTTCATGTTGAACAATTTCAACTTTGACAGAACGTATTTTTCATTTTCTTCTTTTGTTGAAAACAAAAACAAATCATTCTGGAAATTTTAAATTTCGAATCGAAACTAAAAATACGTGGATTAATTTAATACATTTTCAATTTTGTTTTGCGGTTTGCATTATTTGCTTAAACATATGGATTCCACGTATTTGGGTAATACGGCCGTACACAAAACATTTTGCCATTTTGTGCGCCTCGTCGGATTTTACAAAAACAAAAAGAAATAAATTATTTTGACAAAAGTTGTACAATTAAAGAAAATTATATCGAAAATAGAAAATAAATGCCCTTAAAAATGTCCATCCTGGTCGGAAACGCCATTGTTTTTTATATTGCCGCCGATTTCGTGATAACAACCATACATATTTTTCAAGAAAGTCCGTACTACCCGAAAATCGGCTTCCAAAGCTGCCCTTCCAAATATCAAATTGAGGTGATTGTTCGGATCTTGGGGACAACTTCACTTGGAACCTACCCATCTGAATATAAAATTGAGGTGGTTGGCCGGATCTCGGCAAACAACTTCACCATCGACAGATTCTAATACAAGATATGCAACTGAATTTCTTATACAATCAAAATTTCTTCTACATATTGCTTTCTAAACCTGAAGAAATAGAAGTGGGTGGCAAATATTCGCTGCAATTAAAGATTTTCGCCTACGCAACAAATCTCTTTTTTTTTGCAGAAATTTTTTTGGAGAGCCTTGAGGAAAATTTTTGTCAACATAAAATTCCCACAAATTCCCAAATTCATGCTATAGCCCATGAACAAAATAAATATCCTGTTGTAAGTGTAAATTTGGTTCTTTGGGAAGCTAAGAAATGATTAATAAAATTTTTGTTCCAAAAACTATTCATCTTCGCATTTGTTCATAAAGTTTTAAAATAAAAAATATTTCAATTTTGCACATATGTATATTGGTATCACTCCTATAATTAGTGGTATCGGTTCATATATTGTTATAGTCCCACATAAATGTTCAGCCCAATTTACTCCATTTTGAAAGGCTTTAATTAGTCATTCTGTGTTCATGCTGTGGAAATGTATGTAAGGAGGCAGGGAACCAGGTCCGAATAATGTTCATATCGCACCAGCGAAGCAACCACACTCCGTCCCTCATGTTGTAAAGGTATTGCAGCTTTGTGTGGCCCCAATAGTTTGTAACGCCGCGAAATATTGATTCTAGACCCACCTTTTCATATAAAGATCGTCATACCACGACTAGCTGAGTCGATCTAGACATGTGTGTCCGTTCGTACGCCCGTCTGTCCATTTTGATTTGTAAACACAGTACAGGTCTTAGAGAACAAACCGTCTCGAAATTTTGCATGTGACGATAATCGGTTAATATATAGAGTGTGAAATGGACCAAACACATTTTTGTTAAATTTGCATCGCGTATATACACTGGTTTCCAAAACTAAAGCAACTTAAATTGCAAGGTTAACAAATGCGCATAACTTGGGAATTGTCTTAATTTTTTCTTGGACAAAACTAAAGTACAAACAGATGAGCTCAAAATTTTAGTTATTTTTACCGTTATAATTACTATTTTTTTGGTTTCTACACAATTTTCAATTGTTATATTTCAGTTTTAAGTCAAATACTGCCAAAAAATATATAAAAACGGCTAGACACAAATACAGTACTACTGTAAAACAGCTATTTACTAGTGAGTGTGAAAATATTTTTTCTCAGAATATGATATCGGAAAAATATTCCATGAATAAATCAGTGATTTCTCGAATTATAAGTTGATTTTATACAACTATATCAGTAGTGACAGTTCAGCACGATAGAAGGCTGCCAAGCAACATCACAAAATCAAAAGGTCCATCCAGGGTTTCACATAGCCTCCATACAAGGGATACCTTTTACACAATTAAACTTTTCAGTGTTAACGAAAGGTATATATTAATACTTAATATTTGGTACCTTAACATTGTGGACTCCCTAGAGTAAAACATGAAATGTATATTACTTAATCCATATGAAATTTGATCACGTACGATATTTTTCCTGCATTTACATTATTTAATATTATTTCTCCTTTTTAATTTACATCAAATCAAAGGATTTTGATGTAAATCTTATTGATGCTATCTCTCATTTACACTCTCACTACCCGTATTCCCAATATAACACTATTCAATTTTCTCAATCTCTCACCTCAACACTTATTTCTCATTTGTTGTCTTCTCTATTTTATAACTCATAAATCGGGAACCAATAATAGAGTCCCAACATCTCGATACTGTCATGTGTGTGTAGTTAGCTAGGTGTGCCCACAAAGCTCCCCACTACCTAAAACACCACTGCAAGAACAACAACAACAATCAATTTAGTGCAATGAGTGTGAAACAAGTTAACTGCTCACCTCTCCTTCCATAACCCCACAAACCGTTTGTTTGTAAAGAAGAACGGGTTGTTGTGAAAATATCCGTTGTTGTTGTTGCTTGTCTACAATCGCACTTGTATAGAGCAAACAGCTCCCAATTGGTTGGAGCCATAAGTACATACACACTCTCACATATATTAACATACAGGGGGTTCAATTGCTGTGTTTGTAGTGGTTTATCATGAATATTCATATCATTTTTGTCTTTTTGGTTCCTGCCTTTTTATGGTGCTGGAGCACCACACCTATACAAGGCTGTTATAGGCTGCAATTTCTGTTATGTGGAGGTGCATCGATTTAACGGAGTGTTGACACTTTTTGGGAAGGATGTTTGTTTAGCCAGCTTTTGAAAAGAAACATCTTCAGAACTACTTTTGTTGAGGGACATGATGTCTTTCGTTTTTTCGTCAGGAAAAAAAACCAGATCTTCTGCTCTTCTATATAAGAAGAGGAGATTTTTCTTTTCTAGAAAATGAAATTTTTGTTTTCTAGAAAATGGTCAGACTTTTTGAACAGTCTGATATTTTATAGAAGAAGATCAGACCTTTTGATTTTGTTGATGAGTACCAAACCTTGACCAGGCTGGATCTTCATCTCTTCTACGGCTGAATACCAGATTGTCAGCACTTTTTCAAAAGAAGACAATCCTCTATTAAAGAATACCAGACATTCAGCTATTCTATACAACAAGACCAAGACATTGACTCTTCTATAGAAGATACCAGAACTTTGGTCCTTCTATAGTAGAAGACAAAACATTCTGTTCTTCTATAGAATAGACCTATGAAAAAGACCAAGCCATCTGTTCATCTCTAGATAAGGACAGACCTTCTGCTCTTCTCTGGATACAGGCCAGGCCTTTTGATATTCTATAGAAAAATGCCAGACCTTCTACTCTTATCCGATAGAAGACCACCATTCTGCTATTCTATGGAAGAAGGCCAGACTTTCTGCTCTTCTTCTCCGATAGAAGTCCACCATTCTGCTATTCTATGGAAGAAGGCCAAATTTTCTGCTCTTCTCTTGAAGAATACCGGACCTTCTTCTATTGAAGATAACCAGACCTTCTATTCTTCTGATGAATATGACCAGACGTTCTGCTCTTCTAAGGAATATGGCCACATCTTCTGCTCCTTAATGGAAGAAGACCAGATCTTTTGCTCTTCTATGGAAGAAGGTCCGACCTTCTGATCTTCAATGAAAGAATGTCAGACCTCCTGCTCCTTCTGGAAGATCCGACCTTCTGCTCTTCTATGAAAGAAGACCAAAACATTTGCTTCTCTATAGAAGTAGGCCAGAACTACTGCTCTTCTGTGGAAGAAAACCAGACCAGAACCAGAATGTCAGACCTCCTGCTCCTTCTGGAAGACCCGACCTTCTGCTCTTCTATGAAAGAAGACCAAAACATTTGCTTTTCTATAGAAGTAGGCCAGAACTACTGCTCTTCTGTGGAAGAAAACCAGACCCTCTGATCATCCATGGAAGAAGACCAGACCATATGTTATTCCATAGAAAACGACCAGGCCTCCTGAAGAAGAGGACCAGACAGTTGATTATGGATGAATCCCTATGGAAGAATGCCAGACATTCTGCTATTCTATGGAAGAAGGCCAGATTTTCTGCTCTTCTATTGAAGAATACCAGACCTTCTTCTATGGAAGATGACCAGACCTTCTGCTCTTCTAATCAATATGACCAGACGTTCTGCTCTTCTAAGGAATATGGCCACATCTTCTGCTCCTTAATTTAAGAAGACCACAACTTTTTGCTCTTCTATGGAAGAAGGTCCGACCTTCTGATCTTCAATGAAAGAATGTCAGACCTCCTGCTCCTTTCTGGAAAAAGACCCGACCTTCTGCTCTTCTATGAAAGAAGATCAAAACATTTGCTTCTCTATAGAAGTAGGCCAGAACTTCAGCTCTTCTCTAGAAGAATACCGGACCCTCTGATCATCCATGGAAGAAGACCAGACCATATGTTATTCCATAGAAAACGACCAGGCCTCCTAAAGAAGAGGACCAGACTGTGGATTATGGATGAAGCCCTATGGAAGAATGCCAGACTTTCTGCTCTTCTTCTCCGATAGAAGGCCACCATTCTGCTATTCTATGGAAGAAGGCCAGACTTTCTGCTCTTCCATGGAAGAATACCAGACCTTCTTCTATGGAAGATGACCAGACCTTCTGCTCTTCTAAGGAATATGACCACATCTTCTGATCCTTCGTGGAAGAAGGTTCGACCTTCTGAATTTCAATGAAAGAATGCCAGACACCCTTCTCCTTTCTGGAAAAAGACCCGACCT